>NW_011494518.1:185538-199642 GCF_000754665.1 Bison bison bison
AGACAGCCACAGGAAAAACCATAGCCTTGACTAGACGGACCTTTGTTGGTAAAGTAATGTCTCTGCTTTTTAATATGCTGTCTAGGTTGGTCATAACTTTTCTTTCAAGGAGTAAATGTCTTTTAATTTCATGGCTGCAGTCACCATCTGCAGTGATTTTGGAGCCCCCCAAAATAAAGTCTATCACTGTTTCCCCATCTATTTGCCATGAAGTGATGGGACCAGGTACCATGATCTTAGTTTTCTGAATGTTGAGTTTTAAGCCAACTTTAAAGGTACCTGCAGCTATCTTCTGTGAAAACACCCATGCTCATGCCATGTGTTCATTATTTTTGAATTTCCAAGGTTTCCAGATCATAAGGTAGGAAAGAATGCAACCTATTCAGTTACGCTTTTGTCTTGGTGACTCAGCAACTTCACTAGGCCTGTTTTATCTCAGATATTCCTTCATGAAACAAATGGTTTTTACAGCTTTTGATTTAATTTTCTTGTGTTGTAGGCTTTTAGCAGTGGTTTTCAACCTCGAATGTGCATTAGAATCACCTAGTTAAACCATCCATTTAAAAATGCTGATGCCCCACCCCCCAGAGATTCTGATTTAATACATCTGGGTGGGACCAACATTAGGTGATTCTACTGTGCTGTGAGGGGTGAGAATCTTTGGTTTACAGGCACTGACAGGAGGCTGACATGGTGCTTTTCTCCTCCCAATCTTTCTTCCAGGTGCCTTCAAAATAGTGTTTCTCCTCCTTTGGATCAGAACAGTCTTCAAACTTCAGAAAATCTTATCAAAGCACCTACTTGATGGTGAGAAAAGTCTGAATTTCAGTTTGGTGCTTAAAGTAAGAGTCCACAGTAGTTTTTATAAGAAAAAATTACAAACACAGACTTCCTGTGGGAGAAAAAGCCTTACTGGTACTGGAGGCTTCCCCATTCTAAGCTATCAGAAAAATTTTTGGTCCAGTTTTGAAAAAGATTGACAAAAAAAAGCATGTACTACCTCATTTTCACCTTTAACCTCTCTGATTTTTCTATTAAATGTATAGGAACACAGTTAATGTCACATATAATATTAATTCTGGATTTTGATAGGTTTCTCAGTTTCTCAGGGTCACAATTTGGACTGAGCACAGGCAAATCATTTGAAAAGTCAATCAATTGTGTAATTTTCTCTGATTAATCTGCAAGGTGGGTTTAATGATGATAATAAAGTTGGGACCTAGAAATGTTGGGACCTAGAAATGTCTCCCTATAATCATACCTTTGTAAAATTTTTATAAGAAGGCTTTTTTATGTTAAGAAGGATTTTCTTCCCCAAACTTCAAAAACTTCAGCCCTCCCTCAACTTGATTATGTGGAAACCTTGAAAATTGTGTCAAGGTGAAATAGTTCTTATTTCAATGTCTTTATCTTTCATTTTCTTTTCTACTAGAAAGAGTAGCAAGAAAGACAACATAGGCTTAATTTAAGCCAATATGTGCCACTAACCATGTACAGTTGTTAAATGAAGCACCACTCTACCTTTTGGTAAAAAAGCCATGCCTCAAGCCCCCAAGTATCCCCCTGTACTACCATTCCATCTTACTGGTTGTTCCCGTGAAGCTGACTGATGCCTCCCATGATCCAACCCCTAACAAGGCAACACCCAAAGCATACCCAACTCCCAAGGCAGACCAGGGAGCTCTTCAGAGCTCTGATTCAGTGCTGTGGCCACCAGAACCCAATGTGGATTGGTCAATACCTGTGCTAAATGAATTATTAAATATGTTGATTATTATCCTTGCTTAGAAACAACTTCAATATTCTGCAGTTATGTATCATAGATAGAAGACTAAATGTTTAATAATATATTTTTTAGACAATAAGTGACACTATAAAAAAACCAATCTCTTTTAGAAATTATTTTTGGAGATCTGTTTTGGGCCGATTCAATATCTGGTTTATATATGACTAAGAAAATTCATGTCATATAGCAACCAGATCTCAGCTCAGTCAAAAAGGATTTGAGGAATACCTTAATAGACCTTTAATTTACAACTAGGATATTCTTAAAATATATTGAAAGAAGGAAGCCAACTGCTAACACAAAGGAATTCACAACTCATTAGACATTGTGTAGGAGTTGCTGTGAGGGAGACAGCACAGATATTCAACAATTGCTGAAATCTTTACCAAGAAATACATTTGGGAAGGTGCTGTCCTTAAACTCTATTTAAAGCTGATCCACATTTTAGGTTTCGAGAGTTATGAGCTCAGGGCATTCTATGCATAATATGGTAACCTAAGAGTTAATACTGCAGCCATGAAATTAAAAGACACTTACTCCTTGGAAGGAAAGTTATGACCAACCTAGATAGCATTTTGAAAAGCAGAGACATTATTTTGCCAACAAAGGTACATCTAGTCAAGGCTATGGTTTTCCCAGTGGTCATGTATGGATGTGAGAGTTGGACTGTGAAGAAAGCTGAGCACTGAAGAATTGATGCTTTTGAACTGTAGTGTTGGAGAAGACTCTTGAGAGTCCCTTGGATTGCAAGGAGATCCAACCAATCCATTCTAAAGGAGATCTGTCCTGGGTGTTCTTTGGAAGTAATGATGCTAAGGCTGAAACTCACTACTTTGGCCACCTCATGGGAAGAGTTGACTCATTGGAAAAGACTCTGATGCTGGGAGGGATTGGGGGCAGGAGGAAAAGGGGACAACAGAGGATGAGATGGCTGGATGGCATCACTGACTCGATGGACGTTGAGTCTGAATGAACTCCGGGAGTTGGTGATGGACAGGGAGGCCTGGCGTGTTGTGATTCATGGGGTAGCAAAGAGTCGGCCAGGACTGAGCGACTGAACTGAACTGAAGAGTTAATACATCATTTGGACCAGATTTGATGCACATGAATGTTGAAAGTAAATGAAAAATTAAGACTAAGTTGTTTAAAACATATAAGCTCACTTTAGAACATAAATCATAGCATAACCTTTGAAAAGAATAACCTCACATTATCATTTTCACAGATATTTTAATTGTAAACTGAAAAGAATCTTTGGTTATACTATTGGTGTTCTGTTGTTTAGTCACTAAGTTGTGTCTGACTCTTTGCAACCCCATGACTATACTCGCCAGGTTCCTCTGTCCATGGGATTTCCCAGGCAAGAATACTGGAGTGGGTTGCCATTTCCTTCTTCATGGTTACTCTGTATTTATAGATTTAAAAACCCTTGTTTGTTGTTGTTCAGCCACTCAGTCATGTCTGACTCTGTGATTCCATGGACTGCCAGGCTTCCTTGTCCTTCACTGTCTCCTGGAATTTGCTCAGATTCATGTCCATTGAATCGGTGATGCCATCCAACCATCTCATTCTCTGTCATCCTCTTCTCCTCCTGCCTTCAGTCTTTCCCAGCATCAGGGTATTTTCCAATGAGTTGGCTCTTCTCATCAAGTGGCCAAAGTATTGGAGCTTCAGATTCAGCATCAATTCTTTGGTGCTCAGCCTTCTTTATGGTTCAACCCTTACATTTGTACATGACTACTGGAAAAATCATAAATTTGACCATATGGACCTTTATTGGCAAAGTGATGTCTCTGCTTTTTAATATGCTCTCTAGGTTTCTCATAGCTTTCCTTCCAAGGAGCAAGCATCTTTTTATTTCATGGCTTCAGTCACCGAAAAACCCTTTGGTAATATAATTATTAATAAACAAATAAAAATAAGCAACAAAGGGGACAGGTAAAAGATACTTTTGGATAAAAAATCATGACATAAATACTTTTTCAAGGCAGGCTCATTTGAAGTTTCACAAATGGCCCAAAATCACTCAAGGGCATACTCAAATTTACAGATGCCAATAGATTTTCTGAGTAAAAATCTGCCTATTCATTCAAGATTGAAGAAATACCCTTTATTGAGTATGTAATATATTCTAGGTATTGCACTAAACTATACATACTAAAGGATGAAGATGACACAGTCCCTGTCCTAAAGGACACATTCTCAGTGGTGGAGACAAACAGGTAAGTAGAAAGTTCCATTCAATATGACATGTAAATGGTTTGTAGAAATGAACTAGTGATCTATATAATTATATATCTTTTTAGTATAGGATGATGCTTGGCAGAAATTCCAGAGGAGTTTTCAAACCCAGCATGGATTCTCTCCCACGAGTATGACTCATCAGGAGAGATTATTCTGTCCTTGTTACATGGAACCACATTATGCTTGGAGTCCAGATTCCCTGAGTACTTAACTGGTACAACAGTGCAGCAATGGGGATTCCATTTGATCTCAGCCAATCTCTCCCATTTTTCTGTCCATCTGTACTGCTCTTCTGCCCATATTTCTGAGACAAATACTATCTGTTCTCTGCTTCTTTCATAATGAAAGAAAACTTAGCCATAATTGGATTCAAGTGCATACTTGCTCAGTTTAATCCCCAGTTTGAATCCCAAATTCCACCAGCAGGTTGTAGGGAAGTCAAACAGAGTAAGCCTGTTTATAATTGTTTTGGGCTGAGACCACAGTACAGTAATGATTTTGACACTTCTGGGTAAATAACATCTTCTATGTTTACAATAACACTTGTAGATATTTTTCTTGATTACTTTATTTGGCTCTTAAAATTCGTGTATTTTTTTTTTTGAATTACATTTTTAGTCTCTTAGAATTTTAAGTATTAGCATTTAATAATGTTATTTATTGTTAAAGAATGCTATGTGAGTGTATTTTTGTTTGGCTATTTAAAGCTCATTTAAAGTGAGTCCCTGGTGGCTCAGTTGGTAAAGAATCTGCCTGCAATGCAGGAGACCTGGGTTCAATACCTGGGTCAGGAAGATCCCTTGGAGAAGGGAATGGCAACTCACTTCAGTATTCTTGCCTGGGAAATTCCATGGACAGAAGAGCCTGGCAGCTACTGTCCATGAGATCACAAAGAGTTGGACACGACTGAATGACTCACACTCACACACACACACACACACACACAAAGCAGCCATAG
This sequence comes from Bison bison bison, assembly GCF_000754665.1. Lineage (NCBI taxonomy): Eukaryota > Metazoa > Chordata > Mammalia > Artiodactyla > Bovidae > Bison > Bison bison. The sequence continues at coordinate 190,527 of NW_011494518.1, forward strand.
TCTTTATATTCAAGAAGAATACCATTTTAAAATCTGAAAATGTAATTCATATGTGTAAGTACAATATCTAGTAAAGTTCCCTTTTTAGAATAAAAAAATCTGAGAGTCTATAAGGTTGCATTTTATGTATACTTTGTACCAAATATCTCCATGAATGTATTCTGAAAAGAAATTATTTTTAAAGGGCACAAAACCTAGGGTCTGTCTACTTTCAAAACTGACCAGTTATGGTTTCTTTTCAAGACAGGATCCCACTCCAGTGAGAAATTGTTTGGAAAGAATAAAAAATAGGCCAGTAGAGGGACGAGTAGAGGACCAAAAAAAATTGTTTAGGTAAAACTGGGGAAGGAGACAAGACTTGGGAAATCTCAGCAAGTTGTCTTATTACTTACCTTTCTAAAAACCACTCCCCAGAACAGGGAGCTCTGAAGTTAAAAAAAATATCTGAATTTAAGGTCCTAAAAATGAATGAAAACCAATTTTACATAAAACCCCCAGAAACTATTGATGCCAAATCTAAAAAAATTGTTATAAGAATAAAAGAGAATAAAAATGAGAATAACATTTTTATAGATAACACAACTCTGTTAAAAAGACATGTTCCTAAAGCAATTAAAAGTGGTAAAATCTATTATACTACTTCAAAATGAGTTGACAATAAGAAAATGATGCAAATTATGAAAATAATATAGCTAGAATTAGAAACTCTAAGAAAGTAAGTTGTGGAATGTGAAAATTAGAAAGATAAAGAAATACAAGAGTGAAAAAGTACAACAAATAATACTTTAAGAGAAATATGAAACAAAGAAGAGAAAAAAGTTTTAAATCAAAAAGAAAAATATAAGGATTTGAGAATAAATTATAGATACTGAAAACAGAATCTAATATAAGCATAATGGAAGTCATTTAAGAAGAAAAACTAAAGCAATGAAATAAATATCATAATATGAAATTTAAGAAAAATCTCCTGAATTTATAGAATATGTATCTGAAACTATATTTTTGAAACAGCATACAATGAACCTGAGGATACTGACCCAAGCGACCACCACCAAGACATATAGTAATGAAGTTACTGAAGGAAGAACTCCTATATTTTCTAATTGAACATTACATGGAAACTGACAATTGCATACCTCTTGTTTGAATGATCAAACTTGTATGTGATTAAATAGAAGTACGTAAAAGTCTAAATGTGACAAATTTGTTAGGTATCCTGAAAGCAATTATTTCAGATATTTTGCCTGTTTACTGGATGTTTGAGGCAGGAAGGTAAGTTCTATACCTGAATCGCCTTCTTGACTAGAAATGGAAGTGCTGTTTGGCTGCCTTTCAGTTATGTCTTACTTTATCTGTGCTTCCCCAAGACTCAAATCCACAAAATCTTAGAGATTTCCTCAAAGCACAGGAAAATATCTGTGTTTCTACATAAAATAAATGATTCTTCGATGTTAAATCATTATTGAGTGTTTTTCCCTGATGTTCCTTGTCAAATCACCAAATTGTCTGTTTACCTTGTATGTTTATAACAATCTTCAAGGAATATTATAATATTTTGTATTGTTGCTGTAATACATTATCACGAATTTAGAAGCTTAACACAATCCAAATTTATTATCTAACAGTCTGTCGATCAAAAGTTTGGGCATGGAGTGGCTTGAATATTTCCTTTGCTTCCAACCCCACAAGGCTGGAATCAAAGTGCCAGCTGTTCTGTGATCCCTCCTGTAGGCTCTGGGGGAGAATCTGCTCCTAGGCTGTTTGTGTTGTAGGCAGAATTCCGTTCCATGCAGTGGTAGGACTGACGTCCCTACTTTCTAGGTGTCACCTGAGAGAGGGGATGCCCTTCTCTTCAGAGCAGGTGAAAACTGGAGTCTGTGCTTGCAAAATGTGTTTCTTAGCACATCACTCCTGACTTTGTCACCCAGAGGTGACATATTTAGACAATGGCAACTTAGCACTATGGTTTTCCCAGTGGGTGGAGAACAGCTTAGAATGTTCCCTCTTTCTCTGTTGGTAGGAGGATCCAAATGTGAAACCCAAAACATGTTAAGTCAAGCAAACTAATTTCTTTTCCCAGATGCATTAATTCATTTCTTTTCTTTTAGAGGGAGTTGAGTAATGAGGGAATGGAGAGACATCAGGAAAATATAAGATGAGGAGTAACATCCCCTCTCCTCCCCATCACCAGTTTATAGGGATGTGTTATTTCTAATCATGGACAAGAGGTTCTTTCTCCCATGCAAGTCAAGAAAAATGGTATTAGGAGTATATGGGAGGGATTACCCTATTCCACATGTCATAGATACCACACCTCTAGTTCCCTTGCTACAATTTCCTCTGAGCAGATTCTTTGTAGTTCCTGCACAGATGTCCACTCTCACCGAAGAATTTTTCCTTGGGAGAAATAATACTATGGTCTTTTCCCTGGGGGCATATAACTCTCCTCGTATCCTAAGCAGTTAGTATATATGAATGGTGTTTTGTGTAGATAAGCTTAGCTGTTGGGTAGAATTTGTTCCAGTGTCTCCTGAGATTTCAATTGCATCTGTTACTGGGTGGGTTATTCACACACTAGCACGCCTTCACGGATAAGGCCTCTGGGTCATCTAGATCTTTTACACTTACCGTTCTTTGGCGGGTAGATTAGAAGGTCTCAGTACACTGTCCAGGGAAGGAGAACAGTATGTGTGGAAGAGATGTCTGTCTTGATAAATATATCAACTGTACTTTATTCCCTCCCTGTTTTACTTCCTGATTCCTTCTTTCTTTTTCTCAGCATGTCAGTCATAAAATCTCTGCCACTGTGCCCAGGGGTATAATTTATCTAAAACATCTTCATGGGGCTGTGATTATTTAACTGGATTCACTTGATTTGGCCTGTCCTATTTTTGCTTGTGTTTTATACATAGGAAAGTAGCTGTAGCATATCTAATCATGGACAGGGACTAGCCAGTTTTTATCAGCATAATCATTATTTTACACAGGTCTGGCATAACTAAAATTGAAATCAGAATAATCTAAAACCATCTCTCAATTTTCATTTAGGTAGTGACGGGAAGATTTACATCAGTCCTCAGGTTAAAGAGAGCCTGTATGCAGATATTCTTCACCATTCACATCTCATTGTCCAAATATTTACTTCACATATTTGCAAAAATGTTTCCTCATAATTCCTTGAACGGAAAACCTGCTATAATAAATGTGTTTGTGCACCAGCAAAATCAGTTTAACTGAGCAGGACTCAGGGGGAAAAGATGTAAAATACTCTGCATCTCAGCTGTTCTCCTGATAGAAACACAGTATGTGTGCTTTTATTGTTCAATGAGTTTGCATTATTGCTATCAGATTTATTACTTTTGCCCTGAGAGTTCAGCCTTTAAGTTTCCCAGTGTCTGTCTCCATGAAGTACCTGCAGGTCCTGCCAACCTGGAGTCTAAATTAGACAAATGTTAATTTTATTTGAAACCAGAAGGATGGTTAGTTAGCATTTGAAATACTTTAATCAGGCATACTCTCTCAACATGCAGTTAGTTAGCATTTGAAAGAATCTAATCAGGAGAGCGCTCTCCAGAGGCACCTGCTACTAACACTTTCCCTTTCTGCACCTAGATCAATCCCAGTAGATGCCCTAATAACAGCATGTGGGAGGTTGAGATGATTTTTCATTGGTGAAATGATTGTTTAAGGTATATCGGTTGGTTAGAACTACTGCAAAGACATACATAAAAAGAGACATACATTAAAAGAGCCGAGATGGCCCGTGATCCAAGCAGCCTAGACTGGGGGTTCTTGACTAGGGGGTAATTTTTCAGTTTGGTGATGTTTATAGTTTTGGTTGTCTCAATTGAAAGGAGGGGCGGCTACTGACATCTTGTGGGTAGATGCTAGGCATGTTACTTACAATGCTATAATGTACACAACCTCTGCCCCACCAACATCCTGCCAACAAAGAATTCAGTTCAGTTCAGTCACTCAGTAGTGTCCCACTCATTGCGACCCCATAGACTGTAGCACACCAGCCTTCCTTGTCTATCACCAACTCCCAGAGCTTACTCAAACTCATATCCATCAAGTTGGTGATGCCATCCAACCATCTCATCCTCTGTCATCCCCTTCTCCTCCCACCTTCAAGCTTTCCCAGCATTCAGTTCACTTCAGTTCAGTCGCTCAGTCATGTCCGACTCTTTGCGGCCCCATGAATCGCAGCACTCCAGGCCTCCCTGTCCATCACCAACTACTGGAGTTCACTCAGACTCACGCCCATCGAGTCAGTGATGCTATCCAGCCATCTCATCCTCTGTGTCCCCTTCTCCTCCTGCCCCCAATCCCTCCCAGCATCAGAGTCTTTTCCAATGAGTCAACTCTTCGCATGAGGCGGCCAAAGTACTGGAGTTTCAGCTTTAGCATCATTCTTTCCAAGGAAATCCCAGGGCTGATCTCCTTCAGAATGGACTTGTTGGAACTCCTTGCAGTCCAAGGGACTCTCAAGAGTCTTCTCCAACACCACAGTTCAAAGGCATCGATTCTTCGGCACTCAGCTTTCTTCACAGTCCAACTTTCACAACCATACACGACCACTGGAAAAACCATAGCTTTGACTAGACGGACCTTTGTTGGCAAAGTAATGTCTCTGCTTTTTAATATGCTATCTAGGTTCCTTCCAAGGAGTAAGCATCTTTTAATGTCATGGCTGCAATCACCATCTGCAGTGATGTTGGAGCCCAAAAAATAAAGTCTGACACTGTTTCCACTGTTTCCCCATCTATTTCCCATGAAGTGATGGGACCGGATGCCATGATCTTCGTTTTCTGAACGTTGAGCTTTAAGCCAACTTTTTCACTCTCCTCTCTCACTTTCATCAAGAGGCTTTTTAGTTCCTCTTCACTTTCTGCCATAAGGGTGGTGTCATCTGCATATCTGAGGTTATTGATATTTCTCCCAGCAATCTTGATTCCAGCTTGTGCTTCTTCCAACCCAGGGTTTCTCATGATGTACTCTGCATATAAGTTAAATAAGCAGGGTGACAATATACAGCCTTGATGTAAATTAAATTCCTTATGATTATACAGTGGAAGTGAGAAATAGATTTAAGGGACTAGATCTGATAGAGTGTCTGATGAACTATGGATGGAGGTTTGTGACATTGTACAGGAGACAGGGATCAAGACCATCGCAATGGAAAAGAAATGGAAAAAAAGCAAAATGGCTGTCTGGGGAGGCCTTAAAAATAGCTGTGAAAAGAAGAGAAGTGAAAAGCAAAGGAGAAAAGGAAAGATATAAGCATCTGAATGCAGAGTTCCAAAGAATAGCAAGGAGAGATAAGAAAGCCTTCTTCAGCGATCAATGCAAAGAAACAGAGGAAAACAACAGAATGGGAAAGACTAGAGATCTCTTCCCAGCATTAGGGTCTTTTCAAATGAGTCAATTCTTCCCATCAAGAGGCCAAAGTATTGGAGTTTCAGCTTCAGCATCAGTCCTTCCAATGAATATTCAGGACTGATTTCCTTTAGGATGGACTGGTTGGATCTCCTTGCTGTCCAAGGGACTCTCAAGGGTCTTATCCAACTTTTGAACTTCTCCATAGTTCAAAAGCATCAATTCTTCAGTACACAGCTTTCTTTATGGTCCAACTCTCACATCCATACATGACTACTGGAAAAACCCATAGCTTTGACTATTCAGACCTTTGTTGGCAAAGTAATGTCTCTGCTTTTTAATATTACTGTCTGGGTTGGTCATAGCTTTTCTTCCAAGGAACAAGCATCCTTTAATTTCACGGCTGCAGTCACCATCTGCAGTGAATTTGGAGCCCCCGCAAAATAAAGTCTCTCATTCTTTCCATTGTTTCCCCATCTATTTGCCATGAATTGATGGGACTGGATGCCATGATCTTAGTTTTCTGAATGTTGAGTTTTTAAGCCAACTTTTTCACAACAAAGAATTATCCAGCCCAAAATACTGGTAGTGTTAAGGTTGAGAAACCCTTGCCAGGATTCTTCAGGATGGTGCCGTAGGTCTAGGGATTTATTTGTCTCTATGCATCACTATTAACTGGGGATTTTGCCTTCTGCTTTTAATTAGAAGTTTAGCTGACATTGGCTGCCAGAATACTGCTACAATTCCCTCAAGTAAATCTTTTGTGCAAGGTGCTACTTGGAGTTCATAACAGGTCAGAGAGCTGAGACATCACTATTTTTGTGCCTGCTTGCTAATATATGTTTGCATGGAAAGAACAAATAGTCAATATCATGGTCAAGGTGTCTACTTGAGAAAGGCTGGCTGATTATTAGGTGTTATTATCTTGCTAAGTGTGTAATCATAAATCTTGTGAGATCACTCTGAGAGCAGATGTGCTAATCACTGATGTGATGAACTCCCAGCAACCAGACTCATGAGGCTGATGAACAGAATACACGTTAATATACCAATACTTATGAGTGTTGGCATAATCAGGGTATTCTTGACCTTCAGGCACATCTATTTGGAATCAGAATCAGGGCACTGAGATTCAGACACAAATTTCTTTAGTGTGATGTATCTATCTCTCTGAGAGGAAGAACATTTTTCATGAGAATGTACTGCTCTAAGTGTAATTGGCTAAGATGTTTCCCCTCTTGAATAAAGTTTGTCTGGGCACTCCTTGTTTTTACTCCTTGAATTTTCAGTTTTGATAATTTCATGAGAGAACACTCCTACTTTTCCATGTCCTCCACCAATTTATGATGGACCCATTCTTTCTTTAATGATGTCATTCATTCAGATTGAATTTTGTCCTTTTGGCCAGGAATCTGTATACTCATGAATTAGTTATTCATTTAAAATCTCAGTGAAGACTGTCACATATACCATCGATGAATTACAACATTGGCTGTGTTTCCCTTCCTTCTTCCCTCCTTCCCACCCATCCTCTTTTCTTTACTTTAGTCTTCTGTCTCCCTCTCTCTCTTCTTCCCTTTCTTACTCCCTCCTTCTTCCTTCCTTCCTTCCTTTCTTTCATATCCTTTTTTCGCTCTCTTTTGAATCATATCTACTCTTGTTAAATTACAAAATTATAATAATATAATTGTGACAAAAGATCATAAAAATTTACTCTTTTAAATTATTACTTTTATTGAGTGCCACTGCAAATTTAAATAATATTAGGAGCAAAGAATTAAACCTCAATCCTCCTCTGGTAGATTTATAATCTTAATTAGACATTCAAATATGACCACTTAGGCTGAGATATCTTCTAAAATCTAGACAAGGGATATGATAAAATTGTCACACAGGTGTTCATTTTTAAGAATCTTCCAGTGATATTTAAATTTATTTCTGAAGAGAAAATTTGACAGAAGTTAAGAGCTTCAGGGGAAGATTAAGTTTCTAGTACTTAAAAGGTCTTCTAAACATTCAGAATAAGAGAAAGAATTTATGGAAATTTAATACTTCAGGAATTTTTTTACCTAATAGAAAATTCAGCAGACAAGAACTGCTTTGAAGTGTGCTAAGGGTCAAAGATAAGGGCCCCTGGCCCACTTCTTGAGATGTAAATACGACTCTTAATAGAGCTAGAGGGAAAAGTTAATCTTTGCTCTATTTTCCCCAGAGTTCTTTTCCCTTGTTTCATGCTATAATGAACAGATGATAAGGCAGAAATGCTTTCAAATTTATTTACTTTCAAATAGACATTCTACAAAGTTTTCCTTTGAGTAAGGACAGTTAATAGCAAAGCAGTGCTACCAGTTCTTCATTCTTCAAATTCCAAACTGATTCCATCAAAAACACATTCTGCTAAGACACAGCAACCCCTCGGCCAAAACATTCTCTCAATATGTTGAGCTTTCATTTGACTTTCTTGTCAGTGATTCAGATATTACTCAAAGTCACATCAAGTTGTTTTCTCTCTCGTACTAAATGTCTTCTTTAGTTGTGTGGTATATTGAATAAACATCACCTGCATAGTTAATGTTTTGAATTCACACAAAGAACTAAATTCAATGCTTACATAATGGATGTATTAGACACTTAATTTTTAAAAAGTTATGTTATGATTCAGAACTGCCCAATTGAATTTTAGACAAAAATAACAAGATGTAACATCAACTCTTGGAGAGGGGAAGTCAGTAGGCTTTTTCCAAACTTGCTTTTGATTTGCTTCCATCTTGGTTTCATCTGCTGCTGCTGCTGCTAAGTCATTTCAGTCGTGTCTGACTCTGTGCGACCCCATAGACAGCAGCCCACCAGGCTCCCCCGTCCCTGGGATTCTCCAGGCAAGAACACTGGAGTGAGTTGCCATTGCCTTCTCCAATGCATGAAAGTGAAAAGTGAAAGTGAAGTTGTTCAGTCGTGTCCGACTCCCAGCGACCCCATGGACTGCAGCCTACCAGGCTCTGCCGTCGATGGGACTTTCCAGGTTTCATCTATAAGTGGCAAATTAATGATATACTTGCCTTATTTTCTTAAATAACTTCTTGGAGCATTACTTGAATTTGTATACCAAAACTTGATTATAACCACATAAAATATCTTTAGAGTTATTTATGTAACAGTGAAAAAATATAGGATAGTTTTAGCTTTAATTACAGAGATAATTTTCATTCTATTATGGACAGACCTGAAACATTGACGGCTGCTGTCTGTACCTGGTTAAAGAGTGAGAAACTGGAGATGTTTTGGGCTGGCATAGACACATTTAAGGACTGACTTACAGCAGAAGGACAGTTATCTGAAGTTACAAAAGTTGCAGCTCTCTTGTCCAGAGTCATCATCTTGAAGGGCAAGACCATAACTCACCACTAACCCTAGAATAAAGTCAAAACTCTTCAAATATGAAACATAAGCCCTCAAACTACCATACAATTGTGCTCATTTCTCATGCTAGCATGGTAAAATGCTCAAAATCATTCAAGCTAGGCTTCAATAGCACATGAACTGAGAACTTCCAGATATTCAAGTTGGATTTAGAAAAGGCAGAGGAACCAAAGATCAAACTGCCAACAGCTGTCAGAAAAAGTGACAGATTTTATTTTCTTGGGTTCCAAAATCACTGTGGACAGTGATTGCAGCCACAAAATTAAAAGATGCTTTCTCCTTGGAAGAAAAGCTATGGCAAACCCAGAGAGCATATTAAA
>NW_011494518.1:199742-203421 GCF_000754665.1 Bison bison bison
GTGATCCCAGCCACAAAATTAAAAGATGCTTTCTCCTTGGAAGAAAAGCTATGGCAAACCCAGAGAGCATATTAAAAAGCAGAGACATCACTTTGCCAACAAAGGTCCATATAGTCAAAGTTTTTCCAACAGTCATGTACTGATGTGACAGTTGGACCATAAAGAAGGTTGAGTGCTGAAGAATTGATGTTTTCAAATTGTGGTGCTTGAGAAGACTCTTGAGAGTCCCTTGGACTGTGAGATCAAATCAGTCAATCCTAAAGGAAATCAGCCCTGAATATTTATTGGAAGGCCTGATGCTGAAGCTGAAGTTCCAGCACTTTGGCCACCTGATGTGAAGAGCTGACTCATTGCAAAAGACCCTGATGCTGGGAAAAATTGAGGGCATGAAGAGAAGAGGGCAACAGTGGATGAGATGGTTGAATGGCATCACTGTCTCAATGGACATGAATTTGAGCAAACTCCAGGGGATAGTAAAGGACAGGGAAGCCTGCATGCTGCAGTTCACAGGGCTGCAAAGAGTTGGACATGACTGAACAACAATAGCAACAACAAAACCTCATGTAATCTGGTCTTTGCTTGTAGTTTTCAGTAATGCTGAACTGCTTTCTCACCTACAGGTTTTTGCTTCATTGTCCTCTTTGTCCCTCTTTAATTTTTCACTGAGTTGATTCCCACTCATCTTTTTGATGCCCGCTTAAGTGCCTCTGCCTTTGTGAAAGCCTTCATACCTCAAACTGGGTTAGGTATCCTATAATTATGCTCTAGCACCTCTGTGGTAACATTTTACATACTAAATTGTAATGGACAGTTTTCTCGTCCACATCTATAACTAGACTTCAGGTTAGGAAAGGATAAACACTTTATCTTTCTTACTTTTGTATTCCAGTGCTTGATACACAGCATGCATCTGGTAGACATTTACTGAGTAAAGTGATGCATAAATAAACAAATGTTAATGTAAACCAGTGGTTTTCAACTGTGGTACTTGATCTTGCTTACCAGGGAACATTTGGCAATTTCAGAAACATTTTAATTAAGATGTGGGGGAGGTGGTACTATATCATTTAGTGGGTAGAGGCCAGGTATGCTGCTAAAAATCCTACAATGCACAGGTCAGCCTCCCATAATAAACCATTATCTGATCCAAAATGTCAGTAGTGTCAAGACTGAGGAACTCTGGAGTGAATAATACATGTTTATTGTAACAGATAATACAAAAGTGTATTCAGGAGTAAGTAATAGAAAATAATGGGTAGCAAAAGTAAATAATTGGCATGTTTGTAAGCCATTCGAACTGAGATACAAGGAGAATTGTTCAAAACCAAGGTCATGGGAAGCAATAGGAACCAATCTTTGTCTGATAGTGGTACTATCCGCTATCACAAGTCATACTTGTGGATTAAGTAGCGAAGTTCCAAAGTTTCATGCTTAGATGTGCTCTCTAATATACTTGTTATTCTTTTCGTATCCCTTCTAGTTACTGCTTTTTTGTTTTGTCTTAATTGCTCCCTACTGTCCATTAAATATTTGTCACTCAATTCTGAAGTTTAAAAAATATTCTTTTTGAATATTTCAGACTGTATACTGAGGAGGAAAACTGAAAATGAATTCCCCATAATTTGTAAGAAAAAATAGAAGGAGATAGTGATAGCTTATGGTGAACGGTGTGAGATTTGTGAAGAAGATTTAGCTTCAGGACCAGGGAACCAGGCTTGATCACTCAAGAGCTTTTGTGTCGGAGAGTTTTATTACAGTGTAAAAACCAACAGAGAAAGCTTCTGACATAGACATCAGATGGGGGACAGAGAGCGCCCCCTGTGCTGGTTTTAGCAAGCTGTTTTATGTCTGTTAGAAAGCTATTAATCAGATAAGAGAGACACCTCAAGGCTGAAGGATTTTCACCAGGCCCCTCTCCCACAATATGCATTTTTGAGATAGGATGGCACGAGGTGTGTCATCCCTCAGCCATAAAACAACTGATATGAATACTGGTTTGTTGAGCTATTATCAGCCCAAGGTTTGAAAAAAGTTAAGTTCAGGTGGAACCAGGTGTCGTCATGGCAACACAGAATTTTAAGAGACACTTGCAGCCTATTTCCTCCTGCCATTTAAGGGAGAGATAAAAAATGTCTGACACTTGAAACCTATTTCCTCCTTTTGGAGACCCCTGGCCTTCCTGCCTGTTACCCTCTCAATAGAACCTCAAGTGTTTCCTATATAAGAATAGAGAAAACATTGTCTTTCTGGTCTGTCTTCTTAGAAAACAGGGATATATTATGCTTTATGGTCTATATTGCATTTTTCTTTGATCATGTTTTGTCTAAAGTTAAACATACTAAGACTGTTTTCTATATATACAGTTGAAATACATCTACTGTTAAATAAAATAGGCCTTTAAAATCATATTCAGTATAATAAAAATGGAGCCAATTTGTAAACAAGAAAATGTTCGGAATATTAAATAAGGACAAATGATATTTAACTGGCTTTGTAATTTATGGTCTATCATTCTGATTAATAATCAGACTTGCTGTATCTATGGAAACGAAGGGAAAATTACTTCTGCTTCCAACAAATGTACAAAGATGAAAAATATTTTGCTTCTCTAAATAACAAGCACAGATGTTGCCCTCTTTGTTAACCTTGTGTTATTACCTGTTTTATCACAAAAAGAACAAAGTCATGTGGGTGGAGATCAAAAGATGTAAGATTAAGAAAACGTATTGAAGATGGCTTAAAGAAAATTGTATATTATCTGTTAACCAAGGAAATAAAAAAAATGTCCAAATCTAGATGGTTTCTAAATCAAGTCTGTGACTTGACTTATAAATATAACCATTTTCTGTATACTTTTAAGAGAAAATTTTATAGCAAATCTTTAAGATTAAGAACACAGGAAAAAAAGAACATGAAAGAATAAAAATTAGCCAAGGTGGGAACCCAAAATATATTTCATAAAATAATATTCTATTAATTTTTAAATGAGATGTCCTATGAACCATGCTGATATCATGAATCTGGTTTTCATTAGGATCTATAGTTTGATGAGATTTCCTGAAAGATATCAATACTTTCCAAGTTATTCTCACCAGATCAGTTCAGTTCAGTCGCTCAGTCGTGTCTAACTCTTTGTGACCCCATGAACTGCAGCACACCAGGCCTCCCTGTCCATCACCAACTCCTGGAGTCCAGCCAAATGCATGTCCATTGAGTCGGTGATGCCATCCAACCATCTCACCCTCTGTTGTCCCCTTCTCTTCCTGCTTTCAATCTTTCCCAACATCAGGGTCTTTTCAAATGAGTCAGCTCTTCATATCAGGTGGCCAAAGTATTGGAGTTTCAGCTTCAACATCAGTCCTTCCAATGAATACCCAGGACTGATCTCCTTTAGGAGGGACTAGTTTGATCTCCTTGCAGTCCAAGGGACTCTCAAGAGTCTTCTCCAACACCACAGTTCAAAAGCATCAATTCTTTGGCGCTCAGCTTTCTTTATAGTCCAACTCTCATATCCATACATGACTACTGGAAAAACCATAGCCTTGACTAGACGGACCTTTGTTGACAAAGTAATGTCTCTGCTTTTTAATATGCTGTCTAGGTTGGTCATAACTTTCCTTCCAAGGAGTAAGTGTCTTTTAATTTCATGGCTGCAATCACCATCTGCAGTGATTTTGGA
>NW_011494518.1:203521-212631 GCF_000754665.1 Bison bison bison
TCTGCTTTTTAATATGCTGTCTAGGTTGGTCATAACTTTCCTTCCAAGGAGTAAGTGTCTTTTAATTTCATGGCTGCAATCACCATCTGCAGTGATTTTGGAGCCCAGAAAAATAAAATCAGCCACTGTTTCCACTGTTTCCCCATCTATTTGCCATGAAGTGATGGGACTGGATGCCATGATCTTCATTTTCTGAATGTTGAGCTTTAAGCCAACTTTTCCACTCTCCTCTTTCACTTTCATCAAGAGGCTCTTTAGCTAGCTCTTCTTCACTTTCTGCCATAAGGGTGATGTCCTCTGCATATCTGAGGTTATTGATATTTCTCCCGGAAATCTCGATTCCAGTTTGTGCTTCCTCCAGCCCAGTGTTTCTCATGATGTACTCTGCATATAAGTTAAATAAGTAGGGTGACAATATACAGCCTTGACATACTCCTTCTCCTATTTTGAACTAGTCTGTTGTTCCAAGTCCAGTTCTAAGTGTTGCTTCCTGACCTGCATACAGATTCTCACCAGATATTAAAGAATAAATAGAATTTATATGACAATTGGGCTTCCCAGGTAACACCAATGGTAAAGAACCTGTCTGCCAATGCAGGAGATATGAGATGCCCGTTTGATGCCTGGGTCCGGAAGATCCCCTGAAGAAGAGCATGGCAACCTACTCCAGTATTCTTGCCTAGAGAATTCCATGGATAGAGGAGCCTGGAGGGCTACAGTGCAGTCGGACATGACTGAAGCAACTTTGCTCGCAGGCATGCATGTGAGAATTAGGGCTGAAATGCAATTTCTGCCACCCCACGTTTATCGTCCATCTCTTATCTCTCTAAAGAAGTTAAAAGATTGATGTGTTCCTCTATTTTGGCTAAAGGTTTTAAAATCAGTATAGCTTTTTAAAAATCAGGGAATTGAAACCCCCTCCTATTTATTTATATCAGGCTTTTTGTTTGATTTTGTTTTGTGGTTTTATGGAGGGGAGGGAGTAGAATCAGCTGAAAAATGAAGTTTTTCTCATATTGTTTTTCATGGTGGATTGAATGTATTCTGTCTGCATTGTTAATGATTGGGCTTGGTTCTTTTCTTATGCTCTAGAAAGTCTGAAGCACTGTTCTCCTGGGTTAAGGGAAAGGAGAGCCAGTTACCTCATGGATCCAGGCAGGTGCTCCATCTAGACGTCCTGCTAAGAGGTAAGTCACAACTGAAAATGCTGACAGGACCCTGGTAAGAGGCTCCCATCACTTTAAGAAGGAGAGGAGGTGGTGAGAGCAGTTTCCCCTGGAGGAGTCTGTCTTTGTCTTAGCACATCTTGTCAATGCCCTTGGTAAACATTGCAGCTCTGCACAGCCGTCTAACACTCTAGTGGACTGAGATGGTATTAAAGGCCACTATTTTCCTCACATATAACCCACACAACTCCCTGGCCAAGGGAGTAGGTGAGTAGCTGTATCTTGTTTTGTAAAGACAAGGAAATAATTTGCTCAAAGTCACACATATAGTCAGTGGTAGAGTTACATTTCAAAATGAGGTCTCTCTAACCCCAACACTGCTGTGTTCTCTCTCTACAACTCCTTGCAAGTACTCCAGAGTTGTCTTTCCAACTAAATGAGGAAGTAGCATTGGTCATATTTCCCAGTCAGATCACACAAAAATTTTGTTTTCTAGTCTGGCAATCAGAGGTTAAAGGATTTTATAATATTCTAGAATCTCTTAGTTAAAATCTTGACTCAATTATATTGTTAACTTTGAATAATTTTGACTTTTTCTGTGCAAAAAATTCATCACTCCAGTATGTTATCTCATACAGCAGTTCTGTGGAAAACTTAATGGATGATCTTAAAGTTTCTGCCATGAGACATGACATGATGAAGGCAAAATGTCATCACTGATTGGGAACACAGAATAGCAGGAATATATCAATAGCTTTTGATATCATTAATCTCAAAGTAAAATTGCACTGGACAAAGAGTAACAAGTAGGGAAGGCTTTTCCTCAAGACTACTGCAACCGATGAAAGAGACTGAACTCAATTTCACTGAAACAAAGGGCTGTAGAGTTGTTAAGAGTTGGGATGAGGAGAATCATAAACCATCTGTACCTCCCAATTGTCCTAACCCAAAGAAAAAGTAAACTTTCTCACATCTTCATGACAGAAGGAAGTCTTGTAGCAAGGTATCCACTGAAAGTAGGCTCTAATCCTTGCACAAACTCTGAGAGATGGGGGCACTATCTTCCTTAATGCATGTGATTCAAAATGATGACTGTCAAGTCTTTGGGAAAGACATTCCCAAAGACTGGGTCATAAAACTAGCAAGATGCTTCTAGTGAGATCTGTATACATTTTAAAGAGAGCAGAGAAAGAATTTGTGATTGTAAGTTTTGTAAGGTAAATGCTCTAAGAAAAGGGACTGTAGTTTGGAAGAAATTTATTTAAAGTTTAGTCAAGCTGAGGGGAAGGTTGAGGTCATCTTGGTCATTAACAATAAGGCTTTACTGAAGCCTAAAATTAGTGCTATATTTGTTATACATTACAATGAATATTTGGGAGCTGGTGTTACTTATTTCCCAAAGACCTATGGGTTCTGAATAATCATATTGCTTTGAAGTCTGCAGACTAAGGAAGAAAAACCCAGATATTTTGGATAAACAACCAGATCTCCATACATGTAGCATAGTCACAAGTATGTAGTAGGCACTCAATAGCTTTTTGTTAAATTACATCAATCAGTTTTTATGTCTCTTTGGAGAGAATACCCACATCATCATGCCAACTGACATAACTTTAAAGATTCCTGTCCAATTTCTTGCTTTATATTTCCAACTCTGTGGAATGGTCCATCTAAATGGACATTTTTATCCTTTCCACCTTTGCATTTAAGGCCAGGACAGCCTATAATGTGAAATCTTGGAATGTGAGAGTGAAGGGGGCAGGCAAGTAATTTGCCTTTCTTTAATTGTAGACTAGACCACTTAAAATTCTATTACATAAGAAAACTATTGTTCACTTTGGTGCATAATTCAAACACCAATTGCCAATTTTAGTTTAGGTAAAAACAAACAAACAGATTGCTGTCAGTATTCACAGATAATGGAATTCTCATACAAAGTCTCTTCAATTGCAGAATATGTTTGCTTAGCTGGTGCTGCCCATTTTTCAAATCTACAGAATGCTGCTGAATGCTGACTGAGTCTGTAGACTCTCCCCTTGGGATGAGAGAATCTCCATGAAGTCATTTGTATTTTTTTCCCATTCTGTCCTTTTCTGAGTCTACTCTCTAATAATAAAACTACGAGAATACTTCAACAACCTTTGTTTTTCCTTTACTAGGTATTTCTGGGGGAGTCCTTATTCACTGAATTTGTGTAACACCTATGAAAACAAGTATTTTGCCCAGGGACTAAAATTTGCTTTGGTATAATTAAAACCAGCTAGTGGGTACAATTTTAAGTTACTAAATTTTCTTCATCATTTTTTATTGCCATAAAACTCAATTTGTGAAGGAAATTATGACTGCTTGTGTGATTATCTTATTGGGTATTATCTAATATTATAACCCAAACTGAAAGCAGTAGAAATGGGATAACACACTTTAGACTGGGAGAATAAGATTGACATGATACAAAAAAGGCACATTTAATTTTACAATTGGAGATCATTTTTACAAGGCATACAACTTACATGGAACAATGGGGAAAAAGAAAAGCTTAAATATTCTCTAAGTTCAGTGAATACTTACTCTAAAAAAAGATAAACAATGAAGCTATACAAGACTAAAGCTTTTGTTGAGCAGGTGTTAGGCAAAGAATGTTTATAAAAGCTGTTGAAAAGAAGTTCCCCCTTTGTTAAAGAACTCTTGGATTTTAGTAATGCTCTTTTATTAAAAACTTCACTATACATTATTCCTGGTAGTTAGAATGACACTAAATACATTGAGTAAGTTGGTTGAGAGCACAGTTTTTCATTAAAGTAGTAGTAAAATCTTTTCTTTGACCTGGTTGTGAGCTGAATTATGACCTCCCACATTCATATATTAAAGTCCTAAACCCCTCAGCATGTGGCTATGTTTGGAGATAGGGTTTTTAAAGAAGTGATTAAATTAAAATGAAACAATAGGACGGGTCCTAATCCAAACGACTGACACCCTTATAAAATGAGGAAATCTGGACACAGACAGGCATAGAGGGAAGATGATATGAAGACACAAGATGAAGATGGATACCTATAAGCCAAGTAGAGAGGCCTCAGAAGAAACCAACCCTATCAACCTTTATCTCAGATACTAGCCTCCAGGCTGAAAATAAATTCTATTGTTTAAGCCACCCACCTAGTCTGTGGTACTTTGTTATGGCATCTCTAGGAAACTCATATAATCCTTGAGACTAGAATTCAGTAGTTTCTGAATGATTTGCTTGGATTCTATGAAAGGAAAATGAGTTTACTAATAATTTTAAGTCATTTATAAGAAATTAAGATGTAATATCAAGTTTAAAACTAGAGGCTCCTAAGCATTTTAGTGAAGTGAAAGTGAAAGTCACTTAGTCATGTCCAACTCTTTGTGACGCCATGGACTATACAGTTCATGGAATTCTCTAGGCCAGAATACTGGAGTGGGTAGCCTTTCCCTTCTCCAGGGGATCTTCCCAACCCAGGGATCAAACTCAGGTCTCCCGCATTGCAGGCAGATTCTTTACCATCTGAGCCACCAGGGCAATTCACTACAACTGGCCTGGTAAAGGATTACGTCCATAATGAAAATGTAGTATATACATCTCTTAGAGTTGCTGTAACAAGTAACAAACCGGTGACTTAAAACAGAAATATATTATTTCACAGTTTTGGACTCTGAAATCCCCAAATCCAGGTGTTAGCAGGGTCATGCTCCCTCTGAAACCCTAGGAAGGAAGGAAAACCCTCCCTGCCTCTTCCTAGCTTCTAGCAGTTGTCTGGCTGTCTTTGATGTTCCCTGGCTTGCAGCAGCTACGTAACTCCAATCTCTGCCTCCATTACTGTGGGCTGTCCTTCCTGTGTCTATCTGTGTCACTTCTCCTCTTATAATGCTCAGGCATATTGGACTAAGGGTCTATCCTACTCCAATGTGACCTCAACTTAATTAACTGCATCTGCTATGACTTTATTTCAAAATAAGGTCACATTCTGAGGTACAGGGGCTTAAGATGTCAGCATATCTTTTAGTGTGACACAATCCAACCCGTAACACAGCCTTTAGGACAGCGGTCCCCGACTTTTGACACTAGGGACTGGATTCACGGAAGACAATTCTTCCACAGGTTGGGGTGGTGGGGATGGTTTCTAAATGACTCAAATGCGTTACATTTATGGTGTACTTTATTTTTATTATCATTACATTAGCTCCACCTCAGGTCATCAGGCCATCAGGCATTAGATCCCTGAGGTTGGGGACCCCTGCTTTAGGATATTGTGAATTCCTTGCTACTGGAAGGGCAAATTCAGGAAATTCAAATGGTTATTTATTTATTGTTAGTAATCAAAAGAGTAGTTGTATACAGTTTGTTTCACAGATGCCATTAGCATCTGGAATAGTCTGGATATTTACCTGCCTTTAATTACTTCATGTTGCATATTGTTAGCCACTAGTGAAGTATGTGCTGATGGCATCATGAGGAATCTGAAGGTTTGCCAGACATTTTTTTATTAATTGCTCTTCTTGTGGAATGAATACCCTCTATATTCATTCTAGTCCCAGAGTCATTATTCTTTTGCTAAAATCATATGTTTATACTGATTTATTATAATTTATCTAAAAGAAATTTAGATTTAAAAGCTCATTTCTCCTTTTCTGAATATACCATGTATTTGCTTCCAGGCATAAGGGAAAACAGACATCTTCCTCTTCTAAAACTTTCCCTCTTTTCAGACTTATGCCAATAATGATAGTCTAAGTGGCTATATATACCCTTGGCTGACCTCCAAGCTGCTACAGAACATATTACTTGGGAGAAATTAAAGATCCTTGTTATTCTTTGCAGAAGAAATCTTCATTAGCTAGCCTTTTGTCTCTGTTTCACTAGGAGCTACTTGAAACAAAACAATCCTACAGCACAGCACCTAACTCATTTATTGAAAACTTACGTGCCTGGCACTATTTTAAGGGAATTATCCTTTATTTTGTAGATAAGCAGATGGAGGCCTAAAGAGGTTAAATAATGAGTTAAATACTCTACTCCAAGAGAGTGTCAGGCAGAATTTGAATTCAGAAGTAGGACTGTAGGGCTTGGGGCTAGCTCCATTTAGTCATTCTGCCTTCTTACATATAATAGACGGCTAGCCAATAAATAGGCTTCCCTTCTGGAGAAGGAAATGGCAACCCACTCCAGTATTCTTGTCTGGAGAATTCCATGGACAGAAGAGCCTGGTGGGCTACAGTCCATGGGGTCACAAAGAACCAGACACGACTAAGCAACTAACAACACTGTTGGCTCAGACAGTTAAGAATCTGCCTGCAATGAGGGACACTTGGGTTTGATCCTTGGGTTGGGAAGATCCCCTGGAGGAGGGCATGGCAACCCACTCCACTATTCTTGCCTGGAGAATCCCCATAGACACAGGAGCCTGACAGGCTAGTCAGACACGACTGGGAGACTAAGCACAGCACAACCAATAAATACATTTCTTAAATTCATGGTAGGGTGTTTATATGGGGATTCCCTCTAATAATAAAGTTAAAGTTAACTGTCCATGACCTCAAAAACTGTTTTCAAGTTACTGATTTCACTCAAAGTAAAAAAAAAAAAATTCTCTTTCAAGTGATTAGATTACTATTAAATGTCCTTTAGGAAAAGGACAGGTAAACAATTCCATTGCCTAGAATTTAATTTTAGAGATTGGATTGTTTTGAGGTCTGTGCAGAACTCTACATTTTTTCTTTACTAGGTTAAAAAATTACAGAGTAGTACTTAACTATTGCAAAAGATTGAACTATGTGTCTTTAAAGAGCCTGATTATTTCCTTCAACTCTTCCTCTGGTCCTAAACTAATTAATATTTATATCCTACTGTCTGCCCTCCTACACTCCATTCCAAGTAGGAACAAAGTATATACATTTCTACAACTTGCTGTTTTTATTGAGCAGAAATATCATCCCAAGTTCATATGTAAAGATTTATTTTTAAAACAACAGTATAATTTTCCATTGTATAAATGCACTGATTCAACCATTTCCTTAGTGAATGGTTTTCAGGTCACCTGTCCCCTTTGTTGTTAAAAAGAGAGTTTGTTGGTCAAAGTATATGTAGATTTAAAGACAGATGTTAACAGATTATCCTAATTTACATCTTTAACCCTTTATAATGTAGACTTTCTTTTTTAAATCAGACACTATTGCCTTTTATATATGTTGGAAGTTTTAAAGCCTCTATTGCAATCTTTTACTTGTCTGTTATATCCAGAATAAAATTCATAAGAAACTCAGGTGATATGTTCAGTAGATATATAAATCTAAAAGAAGACCCATAATCTTGCTTCATGATTCCTTCCAAAGGGTAGAAAGGAGTTTGGAAGAAAATAGATCCAGGTTATATTTTATTATGAGGGTTCCATGATTTAGGTTGTCTCATGATCTTGGCGAGATTTAGGTTGTCTCATGATTGAAGGTTGGAGGAGAAGGGGATGACAGAGGATGAGCTGGTTGGATGGCATCACCAACGCAATGGACATGAGTTTGAGTAGGCTCTGGGAGTTGGTCATAGACAGGGAAGCCTGGTGTGCTGCAGTCCATGGGGTTGCAAAGAGTCGGACATGACTGAGCAACTGAACTGAACTGAACACGACCTTGGGTTCCTTCTAGACCAAAGCGCAGGATTCAGAAAACAGGAGAAAAAGCTTTCTTAAGGTCCCTGTGGAAAGATACTTTTTATTTTAACTAAATTCTTCCTCACTCTTATTTATTGAAAAGGTTGTGCATCCAATTGTCTTTGGCAATTCCATAAACTGCTGAGTGTAATTTTAGAGACTATCTCAAACAATGGACCTGCTGCCATATTCAAACATTCCTTGACTATCATAGCGTTCAAACCCTTCAACTCTTTGCTTAGTTATTCCAAAAAGTGACAGTCTGCCAGAAGTTGTGACTGTTTATCTTTCCCTGAGTCTAAGTACTTCACATGTCAATGAAGATTATTATGTAAGACATTTGGCTGTCCAAGCTCTGCCATCTGGGCAAAAGTATCTCTTCATCAATGTAATCAAACTGTATGTTGTAGAGCTGAGAAATATGCACATTCAAGATGGGACAGAAAGTTTATTCTAATTAATTCTTAATTAGGTAAAATATAAATGTTTATATCAGTACTGCAGCATAGTTTAGTGGAACAATGTAACTGAATTTGAAACTCAGCTTCACTTTGTAGTAGTCATGTGGACTTAGCAAAGTTAATCATATTGTCCAAGCTACAGTTTGCTCAGGTATAAAACTGGGTTATAACACCAGTCTCTCAGGGTAATATAAAAGGAAACCAGATAGTAACAAAAACAAAATTAGATAAATTAAACTACATCAAAATTAAGGACTTTTGTGCATCAACTGGCATAATCAATAGTGTGAAAACCAACCCATAGAATAGGAGAAAAATATCTGCAAATCATAACCCTGATAAGGGGTTAACATCCAGAACATATAAAGAACTCCTACAACTTAACCACAATAAAGATACTCCAATTTAAAAAAAAAATGAGGAAAAAACTTGAATAGATATTTCTCTGAAGAAGATATACAAATGGCCAATAGGCACATGAAAAGATGTTGAACATCATCACTCATCATTAGAGAAAAGCAAATCAAAACCACAAAGCCACTGATACAACCATATACTCATTAGGATGGCTACTGTCGAAAACTTAGAATGTAAAAAATGTTGTCAAGGATATGGAAAAATTGGAATCCTTAGGCACTATTTGTGGGGATGTAAAATGGTGTACCCACTATCCTCAAAATTTTAAATTAGTATTTCCATATGATTCAGCAATTACACTTCTGAGTATATACCCAAAAGATTTGAAAGCTTGACCTTTAAGGGATACTTGTACACCCATCACTTCATGGGAAATAGATGGGGAAACAGTGGAAACAATGTCA
>NW_011494518.1:212731-213031 GCF_000754665.1 Bison bison bison
GATACAACCATATACTCATTAGGATGGCTACTGTCAAAAACTTAGAATGTAAAAAATGTTGGCAAGGATATGGAAAAATTGGAATCCTTAGGCACTATTTGTGGGGATGTAAAATGGTGTACCCACTATCCTCAAAATTTTAAATTAGTATTTCCATATGATTCAGCAATTACACTTCTGAGTATATACCCAAAAGATTTGAAAGCTTGACCTTTAAGGGATACTTGTACACCCATCACTTCATGGGAAATAGATGGGGAAACAGTGGAAACAATGTCAGACTTTATTTTTTTGGGCTCC
>NW_011494518.1:213131-217761 GCF_000754665.1 Bison bison bison
ACTTTGGCCACCTCATGCGAAGAGTTGACTCATTGGAAAAGACTCTGATGCTGGGAGGGATTGGGGGCAGGAGGAGAAGGGGACGACAGAGGATGAGATGGCTGGATGGCATCACTGACTTGATGGACATGAGTCTGAGTAAATTCCGGGAGTTGGTGATGGACAGGGAGGCCTGGCGTGCTGCGATTCATGGGGTTGCAAAGAGTCGGACACGACTGAGCGACTGAACTGAATTGAACTGTACACTCATGTATATAGAAGCACATTCACAATATCCAAAAGGTAGAAGTAATATGAGTATCCATAAATGGATAAATAAAATTTGGTATATACATACAGAGGAAAACTATTCAGCCTTAGAAAGGAAGAAGATTTTGACACATGCTGTATCATGGGGGAATTCTGAGGATGTTTTGCTAAGTGAAATAAACTGGTCAAAATAAGACAGATGCTATACAATTCCACTTACATGAGGTATGTAGAATAGTCAAATTAATAGAGACATAAATGTGTGTTAATATATGATATTTGTTTTTCTCTTTCTGATTTTACTACACTCTGTATAACAGGTTCTAGGTTCATCTACCCCACTAGAGCTGACTCCAATTCATTCTTTTTATTGTATTTTTTATATACAATATCCCATTGTATATGTGTACCACATTTTTTTAATCCATTCATCTGTTGATGGACATCTAGGTTTTTTCCATGTCCTAGCTACTATAAATAGTGCTACTATGAATATCAGGGTATATGTCTTTTTCAATTATGGTTTTCTCAGGGTATATGCCCAGTAGTGGACCTAGAGGGACGGGGTCGGGGGAGGGGAGAGAAGCTCAGGAGGGAGGTGATATATGTATAATTATGGCTGAATTGCTTTTTTGTATGGCAGAACCAACACAGCATTGTAAAGCAATTATCCTCCAGTTAAAATAAATAAATTTTTAAAAGAAAAAAAGACTAATAATAAAAAAATTAATAGAGAAAGAAAGTACAATGGTGATTGTTAAAGGCTGCAGGAAAGTGGGTATGAACCGTTATTGTCTGATGGGTATAGAGTTTCAGTTTTCAAGCTGGAAAGAATTCTGAAGATGGGTGGTGGTGACGGTGGCATAACAATGTGAATATACTCCATGCTTACTAAACTGCATACTTACTAACGGTTAAGACAGTAAATTTTATGTATATTTTAACACAATTTTGAAAAAAGCAAACCAGGTAACGTATGTATTGCAATTGGTATGGCTTCTAGTTATATTACAGCAGATGATTAGCATATAGTTTTTTTTTTTTTACTAACAACAGTGATAATGTTTAATCTCAGTGGGTTACTACTTTTCTCTGATGTTTTATTTTTAATTAAAAACATCTTTTTATATATGTAAGTTTTAAAACATACAGAAAAGGTGAAATAGCTAAGTAAACAACTATAGATCCTTAGCCAAGATGCAGCAGAATTAACTTTTTGTCATGTTTTAAATCTACCTATCCATATATTTATGTGTTTATGTATGTTTGTGTATGTATATTTGCATCTATTTGACTGATACGTTATTGGAATTTTATATATTATATGAAATATATTTTTACTGAATCATTTAAGCTATTTATTTAAAATAAATTGAAGAGATCATCACACTGTACTAAATATTTTAGCATACATTTCTTAGGAATAAGAATAAACTTCTACATAATCATAAGACTATTGTAATAACTAAGAAAATTATGTATCACTCATTCATATACAAATATTATATCCAGTTATCTCCAAAATGTTTTTAACAGATTTTTTCAAACCAGGATCCTTTTAAGATTTATGCATTACATTTGGTTATTCTATCTCTTCAGACTCTATTCTAGTTCAGTTCCATGTTTGTTTTTTCCTGTGACACTTGTCTTTTGAAGAGACCAGTCTAGCTGCTTTGAGAAACATCACACATTCTAGACTTAAAAAAAATGATATCCTAAAAGCATGGTTCAGCTTGTTCTTCTATGTCTTCTATTTCTCTAAAGCTGGAAGTTAGCTCTAAAACCTTGATGATATTCATATAAAGTATTTTAAAAAATAACTTTATTGAGACATCTTTGACATATAAAACCTATATATATTTAAGGTGTGCAATTTAATGTTTTAATACATGTGTACCTTGTGGAAAGATCACCAAAGCCAAGCTAAATATCTTATTCTTCACCTCTACATAGTTACCATGTGTGTATGTGTGTGTGTGGTGAGAAAATTTAAGATCTATTCTCTTAGAAAATTTCAAGTATATAAGATAAAACATTTTGGCAGGAACCACCTCATCAGTGATGTCTTTATATTAGCTCCCAAGAGGCACACAAAAGCAGGTTTTGCTTCCATGAGTTTGCTAGGATAGATCAATGGGGTAAGAGAGGGTTGTCAAATCTTTGTGCTATAAAGGATATAATGTGATTGCCAAGCAATCTGATAAAAACATGTGTGAAGCCTGCGTTTACCAGCCTTACTGCACATGAAAGTGAAGTGAAAGTGTTAGTTGCTCACTCATGTCGGACTCTGTGAGATCCACGGACTGTGCAGCCTGCCAGGCTCCTCTGTCCATGGAATTCTCCATGCAAGAACACTGGAGTGAGTAGCCATTCCCTTCTCCAGGGGATCTTCAGGAACCCAGGGACTGAATTAGGTTTCCTGATTACAGGCAGACTCTTTAACATCTGAACCACCAGGGAAGCCCTTACCGCACGTGCCTTTAGCATTCTTTGATTAAATCAATATTTCATTGGGAGTTTTAAAATGGCGATGAATTAGAATTCCTCAAAAATAAAAGAGCAAGTTACATGCTCAATTCTCCCTCTTTAATTATCAATTTTCAGGGTCAAAATTGGGAAATAGCTGTCTCTTCCAGTGGTGGTAAATGAGATTTGTCTTTCACTTTCAAACACCGTAGGTCATATAAATGTATAGCAATGGATTTTACAACAAAGTAAACAATTCTTAACAAGTCCACAGCTGATATCTTGCCATAATTTTCTAAACTGGGTTATTGTGATCATGATTTAAGGTAACAAACTCAGATCTAAGAAGAGAAGAAGACTGTTTATACCAACAAAGGATTAAACAACCTTCTCTTGCCTTTTTCCTTTACCAGATCCCTCCAGAGTTACATCAAATTATTCCCCTTGGTTGAGAGGAGAGATTATTGTATGAATCTCTTCCTCACTCTTCTTTAGTGAATACTCTTTATTCCTTTTCCTTCTGCCCCTTCTGTTCATACAAAAAAGGCTCCTTACAACCAGATAAAACCTACTCCTGGGAATACCTTCTGCTGACTTCCAATCTTTCAACAGCAAACCATTTTGAACAGTTGCTTAATGAAAGGCATAGACTCAGTTTCTGGATCTACATAGAGATAAAAAGCACTGCCCTTGTCTTTCAGGAGCTTATGATTCATTTTGAAACTATCTTTTGAAGAGTAGTAAGCTGATGCTCCAAGTATAAGAGAAATAAGCTATGACCAATCAGGAGGTCATTACAAAGATGACAGCCAGCCATTCGTAGGAAGTGAACATAGAAAAAGGTCAATTTTAAAAAGAACATTATCTGGATAATGAGACAGGGTTAAGCCGTTCTTGGTTGAAGATTTAAAATTCTGCTGGCATAATGCATCATAATCTCTTTTCCAAAAAGTTGCTACTGCTTTGGAGATCTAAACATTGTTCAACCTTTGATGCCACTCTCAAAAATCAAGTTTACTGGCATGTAAACTTTATATGATTGATATTATTTTTGTTTTTTTAATTCAAATTTATGGTCTATTTAGTAGTTAGTACATTATTTTTTCCTAATGTACCAGGAGAATACCAATTCATGTTACCTTTAATCCAGTAAAAAGTAGTTCTTGCATTTTACCAAGATTTTCATTTTAACAATGACAGAAAGAGATTATCTTCTTTATAACTCATGACAATTGTTTTCACCATTCCATACTCACTTTAGATAAAGAAATTAAAATAATTGACTAAATGAATCTCCAAAATCTCACAATTCATAGATGACAATCTCATGTCATTTTCTTGTACTTCTTTTAGTTTGGCCATACCAACTCTTCTATCATTTTATTCAGAGAATAATACTAAGTATATTTGCATTTTCCTTTTCCATTCTTTTCTGCTTGGTAAGACTACAGTGACTCAAATTTTATTTTATCTTTTAAATTAATTTATTTTAATTGGAGGCTAATTACAATATTGTAGTGGTTTTGCCATTCATTGACATGAATCAGCCATGAGTGTACATGTGTTCCCCATCCTAAACCCCCCTCCCACCTTCCTCCCCATCCCATCCCTCAGGGTCATCCCAGTACACCAGCCCTGAGCACCCTGTATCATGCATCGAACCTGGACTGGCAATCTGTTTCACATATGATCAAATAGAGGTTTCAATGCTATTCTCTCAAATCATCCTACCCTCGCCTTCTCCCACAGAGTACAAAAGTCTGTTCTTTACATCTGTGTCTCTTTTGCTATCTCACATATAGGGTCATCGTTACCATCTTTCTAAATTACATATATATGCATTAGTATACTGTATTGGTGTTTTTCTTTCTGACTTACTTCACTGTGTATAATAGGCTCCAGTTTCATCCACCTC
>NW_011494518.1:217861-218386 GCF_000754665.1 Bison bison bison
TTTTTTTTTTTTTTAATTCCTGGCGGATCTCGGACTCGAGACCCGGGAACAGGCACAGCGTGATGAAGTAGGTCACAGCGATGGACAGCATGTCCGCCCAGATGACGCGGGCCACCACGTAGCGGTGCAGGAGCAGCGCTGTGGGCGGCCAGCGGGGTCAGAGGGCGGCGAGCCCAGGAGCCCCTGCCAGCAGCCCGTCGGAGCAGCCGCCCCCCATACCAACTCTTCTATCATTTTATTCAGACAATAATACTAAGTATATTTGCATTTTCCTTTTCCATTCTTTTCTGCTTGGTAAGACTACAGTGACTCAAATTTTATTTTATCTTTTAAATTAATTTATTTTAATTGGAGGCTAATTACAATATTGTAGTGGTTTTGCCATTCATTGACATGAATCAGCCATGAGTGTACATGTGTTCCCCATCCTAAACCCCCTCCCACCTTCCTCCCCATCCCATCCCTCAGGGTCATCCCAGTACACCAGCCCTGAGCACCCTGTATCATGCATCGAACCTGGACTGG
>NW_011494518.1:218486-219417 GCF_000754665.1 Bison bison bison
CATCCTACCCTCGCCTTCTCCCACAGAGTACAAAAGTCTGTTCTTTACATCTGTGTCTCTTTTGCTATCTCACATATAGGGTCATCGTTACCATCTTTCTAAATTACATATATATGCATTAGTATACTGTATTGGTGTTTTTCTTTCTGACTTACTTCACTGTGTATAATAGGCTCCAGTTTCATCCACCTCATTAGAACAGATTCAAATGCATTTTTTTAATGGCTGAGTAATATTCCATTGTGTATATGGACCACAGCTTTCTTATCCATTCATCTGCTGATGGACATCTAGGTTGCTTCCATGTCCTGGCTATTGTAAACAGTGCTGCAATGAACACTGGGGTACATGTGTCTCTTTCGATTCTGATTTCCTTGGTGTGTATGCCCAGTAGTGGGATTGCTGGGTCATATGGCAGTTCTATTTCCAGTTTTTTTCAGGAATCTCCACACTGTTTTCCACAGTGGCTGTACTAGTTTGCATTCCCACCAATAGTGTAAGAGGGTTCCCTTTTCTCCACACCCTCTCCAGCATTTATTGCTTGTAGACTTTTGGATAGCAGTCATTCTGACCAGCGTGAGATGGTACCTCATTGTGGTTTGATTTGCGTTTCTCTGATAAGGAGTGATGTTGAGCATCTTTTCATGTGTTTGTTAGCCATCTGTATGTCTTCTTTGGAGAAATGTCTGTTTAGTTCTTTGGCCCATTTTTTGATTGGGTCGTTTATTTTTCTGGAATTGAGCTGCAGGAGTTGCTTGTGTATTTTTGAGATTAATTGTCAGTTGCTTCATTTGCTATTATTTTCTCCCAGTCTGAAGGCTGTCTTTTCACCTTGCTTATAGTTTCCTTCGTTGTGCAAAAGCTTTTAAGTTTAATTAGTCCCATTTGTTTATTTTTGCTTTTATTTCCATTATTCTGGGAGGTGGGTCAT
>NW_011494518.1:219517-224918 GCF_000754665.1 Bison bison bison
GGTGTCCATAGGTGCATGGGCTTATCTCTGGGCTTTCTATTTTGTTCCATAGATCTATATTTCTGTCTTTGTGCCAGTACCATACTATCTTGATGACTGTAGCTTTGTAGTATAGTCTGAAGTTAGGCAGGTTGATTCCTTCAGTTCCGTTCTTCTTTCTCAAGATTGCTTTGGCTATTCAAGGTTTTTTGTATTTCCATATAAATTGTGAAATTATTTGTTCTAATTCTTTGAAAATTACTGTTGGTAGCTTGATAGGGATTGCATTGAATCTATAGATTGCTTTGGGTAGTATACTCATTTTCACTATATTGATTCTCCCAATCCATGAACATGGTATATTTCTCCATCTATTTGTGTCAGCTTTGATTTCTTTCATCAGTGTTTTATAGTTTTCTATGTATAGGTCTTTTGTTTCTTTAAATAGATTTATTCCTAAGTATATTATTCTTTTTGTTGCAATGGTGAATGGAATTGTTTCCTTAATTTCTCTTTCTGTTTTCTTTGCAATGACTCAAATTTTAAAACAAAGCACATGAAAAACATTCTAATAATTTGAATTTTAGAGTAAAACCTTCAGTTTCTTTCATGATAATGGTTCTTGCCATTCTCTTCAAAATCAGGAAGAACTGAGTGAATAACTTGTGGGCATCCATTGAGATAAAATCCTTGGCCTGCCTTCTCAGTTTTCTGTAAGTACTTCAACATTACTATCTGTTTAACATAAATAAGTAACTGTTTTACATAGCAGATATCATATGCCAGCTCTTGTTCAAACTTTATCAACATTACTGTTATAATGCTCATATCAATTCTATATGGGTACTATTATTATTATCATTTTGTAGATAAGGAAATTAAAGCAAAGAAATCTAAAGTAACTTACCCAATGCACTACAGCCAATTATATGGTAGAGCCTGTGCATTTATCTCTATCCTGTGCCACTTACCCACACAGTGTCACATGTCAAATATTTGGAAACATTCACCTTAAACTCTCCACCATCTGGCCTACCTCAGAGATAAGGTTAAGAGAGTGTTACATATTGATGACTGAAGGATATGTTCCAATTATTTTTATTGTGTCTATTAATATGATTGTTCTTTATTTCAAATAATAAGAAAAAAGAATATTAAAATTACTCTCTATAAAACAACTTTTACTGTTGTGTTTGATGTCATGCCTTTTACTGATGAATGCTATAAGACTGGCCTCATAAGCCCATCACTGTATTTGACATGGGAATGCTACTAAGGACATTCTCTACTGTATTACTGAGTCCTGCATTATTTCTCACTGAGTGAGAAATTCCTTTTAGAACGTAGTGATATGAAAGAGATTTACTTTCACTGATAATTCCCCCTCCTTCACTTTTCAATAGTAATTTATAATTGGTCATATTTCCATTTTCTATTTAGCTACCAGGCATAGCATATGTAGCCTAGTCAAATATGTTTTTCTGTCTAAAATGTAGCCAATGTTAAAAGTTTTAACAGTTAGTTCTTACAACCTTCGTTTTTATATTTCATCCTTTGTATTTCTGTCCTCTTTATGTCTTGGCTTCCCATTTTAGCTTATACTTTTCCTGCTCCAGTTTTTAGTGCACATGTTATTACTTTTGAACATTCTCTGTAAGTTATCTCAAATGCCTCATGGAATAAGACAGGTACAATCTCATGTCCCAGGGATGCAGAGAAGCAAAAGGCATGGTGTCTGATCTTATGAAGCTCAGACATTACATCATTGGAAACATAGCACATAGTCACTAAAATAAATTATTAATGAGATTGAACATGCCATGAGTTCCAAATGAGTGGTATAGATAAAAAATTTTATCTGAATCTTGAGTGAAGTGCAAGGAAGTTGGAAAAAATAGAAAGAAATAGAAACTAAGTTGGACACTGAAGAAAAGCTAGAACTACAATAAGAATAATATGGGAATGGAGGAAGACATTTTAGGAAAGGAAATTTTGCTGAACAGAGATACAGAAATGGAAATGTTTTATTTGAATAACAATGGATATATAAATATGGCAGTAGAGTGTTAGTTCCTTGCTCTGACATTCATTCTCCTGTTTTTCCTCAATTGCTGAATCTTAGTTTTATTTCCAGTAGACATGTATGGATGTGAGAGTTGGTCCATAAAGAAGGCTGAATGCGAAGAACTGATGATTTCAAATTGTGGTGCTGGAAAAGACTCTTGAGAGTCCCTTGGACAGCAAGGAGATCAAACCAGTCAATCCTAAAGGAAATCAACTCTGAATATTCACTGGAAGGACTGATGCTGAAGCTGGAGCTCTAATACTTCGGCCACCTGATGTGAAAAGCTGATTCATTGGAAAAGACCCACATGCTGTGAAAGAGTGAAGGCAGGAGGAGGAAAGGGTGACAGAGGATGAGATGCTTAGATAGTATCACTGACTCGATGGACATGAATTTGAATGAATTTGGGAGATACTGAAAGACAGAGGAGCCTGGTGTGCTGCAGTCTATGGGGTAGCAAAGAGTTGGCCATGACTCAGTGATTGAAAAACAACAATTTTATTTCAAAGCCAACATGCAACCACATTAAAAAAATGTTTTCCAGCTTCACTTTTGAAACTAAGCTCAGTTAAGTATTAAGCTTTTGGTAGTGACATGTAAGCAGAAATGTTACATCACTGCATGGGACTTTTGGAAGGTCTCCTTTAAAAGAAGGGTGAAAGAAGGAGAGGAGGAGGACATCCTCCATCTATGCTGAAAGACATAGAAGGCCTTCTATTACTCTACTGCCCAGAAGGCCAAAGAACAGTTGGAGCTCAAGTGGGCATCTTAGACTTTCAGGATAAGGGCCACACATAGCCATGGAGCTGAGAGCTGAGAGCAGCTTGGGCCCCTGATGCCTTCCAGCAGTGGCCAGACAGTTCTGGACTGCCCACTTCTAGACTGTTTTTTGTGAGAGACTAAAGCCTCATGAATTTAAGAGGGAACTTTTCTAAGTTGCTGACTCATGCTAGGTGCAGTTCTTCCCTGATAAAACCAGTAGCTAGAGTAGAGAATTTATATAGAGCATAATGAAATATTGAGGGTCAGAGCTAATATTGGGCAAACAAATATGGACTTTATTACTGAAGAAAACTGATTGTAAGTGGACTTTCAAGGAAAAGGTTCTTAGTTGTTTTATTCAGTTAAACTTGTATAAACCAATTTTTTCAAGTGAAATTACATATTTTATACCAATGAGAAATATAGAAATACATACCTAGTCTGTGTTTATTGTTACTATAAAAATATTTTATAAGAGGACAGAAGACACATTTGGAATAATTTTTAAATGTTAATAGCAGCTAAGGAAATCAGGAATATGAGTTCAATGAAAAATATATCCTTTCTTAGGTTTATAAACACTATCTTCAGTTTAATAACTCATTTTATGGACAATAAAAATTGAACAGTCGTATTAACTTAAATTGAAAATCTAGATCTACATAAAATTGCTGTACAAAAAAGTTGTTTACAAAACTTAAGCTTTATAAAAATTTATTATGTAAAAGACCTTGAAAACTTATTATTAAAAAAGGACTTAGATTTTCTCTTAACTAAGAATGTAAACAATATCAATTTGAATATAATTTTTTTCACTATCCAGTTTTGCAAGCTGAGATTTACAGCTAACCCTTTAGAACATTTTTCTTGGTCTTTGCATCTTCACACTTATGTAAATTTAAGGAATTGTATTTTCTTTGAAACTCTATTAAAGAAATGCAAGGAAGATGAGAAGATATATATATGCTTTTGAAATCTCTCAGTTTGGAGGTATTTTATATCTAAATGAGTAATGACTTTATTTTTCACAGCTGATTGACCCTTAATTTGTTAGCCAGGTGTATCACATTCCAGGTTTCTTATGTAGGTACCC
This sequence comes from Bison bison bison, assembly GCF_000754665.1. NCBI lineage: Eukaryota > Metazoa > Chordata > Mammalia > Artiodactyla > Bovidae > Bison > Bison bison. The sequence goes on from NW_011494518.1 coordinate 223,417, forward strand.
CCCAAATAAATTAATAGTACTTCTGCTATAAAACTCCTTCCTCTTGCTAAAAATTACCTGAGAGTATCTGGTCACCAGCTGGCAGAGATACCAAGAATGATTATGAATCAGCTGCCAAGAAAATAAAGTTTCTTAGTCATTCGACTCAATGATCAACATTGGGACGGAGACTTTTGTGGTAATTAGGTAATTTTCTTACTTATTTCCTAATTCTTGACCTCAGCAACTGTTGTGAAATGGCATCAGTGGGAGTGATTAAGAATATCATGTAACAAAATTGGTTACAGCAGAAAAGAATGTTTCTTCATTTGAGTGTTATAATTAACTAATTGCCTAATTAATTAATTGCCAAGCTAGACACTTCCAGGGCTTTTCACTCTTCAAAATTATTCACTCTAAATTATGATCAAATAGGAAGCAAAATTTATAAGGTTATTATGGATTTATTTCTATGTTGCAAAGCAAGGATAAATACTAAGCCAAGTCTAGGTGTTCAGAAAAACATATTTAAAATTTGATTGCTTGAACTTGTTATGCAAAGGCCAAGTTTATAAAAAATATTTGCATAGCAGTGCTGCAATTTAGAGAAGGTATAAAGCAAACTCATAACTGGTAGATGGCCTTAGACTGTTAACAAAGAAAGACTAGGCAAAATCACCATGAATTGGTTTTCCATATTTATAGAAGTTTTGCTCAAATACAAACTTCAAAACTTTAAAGGCATACTATCAAAATAAACACCTAAAATTGATGCTTTATCCAGTTCCATGCTAGAAGTCATACCTTGAATAACTGGAAAGAAATATTTAAAATAAAACACCCAAAACTCACCTCTTATTCCTGTATCATAGCCTTTATACTTAGCATATGTTTTTATACAAAGTAATATATATTTGGAATATAAAATAAACAGAAATCTTTGTCCTCTCTCCCTCTCTTATTTACTATATTGCTTCTTTCTTTTCCTTTTAATCTTTATGTGTAGAAATATTGATCACTAGGAAGTTTCCCAGAGTTACATGAAATATAACTTTAAAAATCACATTATTAGGAGGAGTAGGGACGAAACTGTGGCAGATAGGGAATGAATGGAGGATGAATCGATGAAAAATGGGAGAATGAATTTTAAAACTGAAATTTAACAAAAGGTTCTGACCCAGACTGGTTATATTTCAAAAAGAGAGGATGTAGAAGTGAGATATAAACGAAAGTTTGTGGATGGTCTGTGTAAAAACAAGTCAGTGTTTTTAAACTTGAAGTTTAAAGTAAGAATGTCAAGTAGAGGATCTGGAAGCTAATTTTAACCATCCTTAATGCTGAGGAACCAGAGATCAAATTGCCAACATCTGCTGGATCATTGAAAAAGCAAGAGAGTTCCAGAAAAACATCTATTTCTGCTTTCTTGACTATGCCAAAGCCTTTGACTGTGTGGATCACAATAAACTGTGGAAAATTCTGAAAGAGATGGGAATACCAGACCACCTGACCTGCCTCTTGAGAAA
>NW_011494518.1:225018-225710 GCF_000754665.1 Bison bison bison
GTAATTACCTTAAACGTAAATGGGTTGAATGCCCCAACCAAAAGACAAAGACTGGCTGAATGGACTCAAAAACAAGACCCCTACATATGTTGTCTACAAGAGACCCACCTCAAAACAGGGGACACATACAGACTGAAAGTGAAGGGCTGGAAAAAGATTTTCCATGCAAATAGGGACCAAAAGAAAGCAGGAGTAGCAATACTCATATCAGATAAAATAGACTTTAAAACAAAGGCTGTGAAAAGAGACAAAGATGGTCACTACATAATGATCAAAGGATCAATCCAAGAAGAAGATATAACAATTATAAATATATATGCACCCTAACACGGGAGCACCGCAGTATGTAAGACAAATGCTAACAAGTATGAAAGGAGAAATTAACAATAACACAATAATAGTGGGAGACTTTAATACCCCACTCACACCTATGGATAAGATCAACTAAACAGAAAATTAACAAGGAAACACAAACTTTAAACGATACAATAGACCAGTTAGACCTAATTGATATCTATAGGACATTTCATCCCAAAACAATGAATTTCACCTTTTTCTCAAGCGCACATGGAACCTTCTCCAGGATAGATCACATCCTGGGCCATAAAGCTAGTCTCGGTAAATTCCAAAAAATAGAAATCATTCCAAGCATCTTTTCTGACCACAATGCAGTAAGATTAGATCTCAATTAC
>NW_011494518.1:225810-226401 GCF_000754665.1 Bison bison bison
TCAAATTGCCAACATCTGCTGGATCATTGAAAAAGCAAGAGAGTTCCAGAAAAACATCTATTTCTGCTTTCTTGACTATGCCAAAGCCTTTGACTGTGTGGATCACAATAAACTGTGGAAAATTCTTCAAGAGATGGGAATACCAGACCACCTGACCTGCCTCTTGAGAAACCTATATGCAGGTCAGGAAGCAACAGTTAGAACTGGACATGGAACAACAGACTGGTTCCAAATAGGAAAAGGAGTACGTCAAGGCTGTATATTGTCACCCTGCTTATTTAACTTACATGCAGAGTACATCATGAGAAACACTGGGCTGGAAGAAGCACAAGTTGGAATCAAGATTGCTGGGAGAATATCAATAACCTCGGATATGCAGATGACACCACCCTTATGGCAGAAAGTGAAGAGGAACTCAAAAGCCTCTTGATGGAAGTGAAAGTGGAGAGTGAAAAAGTTGGCTTAAAGCTCAACATTCAGAAAATGAAGATCATGGCATCTGGTCCCATCACTTCATGGCAAATAGATGGGGAAACAGTGGAAACAGTGTCAGACTTTGTTTTTTTGGGCTCCAAAATCACTGCAGATGGT
>NW_011494518.1:226599-295887 GCF_000754665.1 Bison bison bison
TGGGTGTTCTTTGGAAGGAATGATGCTAAAGCTGAAACTCCAGTACTTTGGCCACCTCATGCGAAGAGTTGACTCATTGGAAAAGACCCTGATGCTGGGAGGGATTGGGGGCAGGAGGAGAAGGGGACGACAGAGGATGAGATGGCTGGATGGCATCACTGACTCGATGGACGTGAGTTTGAGTGAACTCCAGGAGTTGGTGATGGACAGGGAGGCCTGGCGTGCTGCAATTCATGGGGTCGCAAAAAGTCGGACACGACTGATCAACTGAACTGAACTGAACTGAAATGATCTAGTTCTGCCCATCTCTGATTTTACTTTCTGTCACAATTTCCCTTATTCTCAGGATGCTAGACTCACAGACTTTATTTCTGTCTTTGGAAAATTACAAACTCTGTCTCACTTAAAATTGTACTTAAGGTTTTAACCTCAGATCTTTACTTATCCAATTTGCTATTTTAATTCTAAAAAGCTGATTATTTATCCAGAAATAAGGAGAACAAACATGATTTGAAAAGTTCACTTTGGGGTATTGTATCAAAGTTTGAAAACAGTGAGACTTAAAACCTCCATTTTGTTTTCCCCCTGGATTTAGGTTTAGCCTTTGTTGGTAGTGAGGATCATCAGAATGTGTTGCCCAAGTAGTGTTAGTAGCTCAGTTCTGTTAGACACTTTAGGATCCCATGGACTGTAGCCTGCCATACTTCTCTGTGCATGGAATTCTCCAAGCAAGAACACTGGAGTGGGTTGCTATTTCCTTCTCCAGGGGATCTTCCCAATCCAGGGATCAAACCCAGGTCTTCAGCATTGCAGGCAGATTCTTTACCATCTGAGCCATGAGGGAGAAGATAAAACTCTTCAAAAGCCTTTTGGAGTCACCAGAGTAGAAGTGTTGATATTGACTCAAACCCACTTCCTGACCTGCATAAATTTCTTTTCCAAATGGAGACAGGAGGGAGAGTGCATTTTTTTTTTTCTTGTGAAATACTACATGGTATGAGCACTGACAGTTTAAATATTGTACACTGTGATTTATGGAGAAATGGAAAGAACATCTATCATTTTTGGAAATCTTTTCTCTTCAGCATGGCTCTTATAAATCATTCTTGTCATGCACTATGAAAGAACCATTGGCCATTTCATTGTTACTGTATTCTTTGTCAGTGTTCTGAAATTTTAGTTGGTTATATATTTGTTGAAAAGAAAAGATTGACAAGATCTTGTATCTTTTACTTCTGGTAACAGTACTGGTTTTATGGGGATTGAAACAATTATGACTGTCGTAGTATTTATATGCTAAAATAATTCATGATTATTAAAGCTTCAATGTTTGTGTTTTTGTATTATTAAGAACTGGTAAAGAGTTAAATAGGGAAATACAGTGGCAGTGAATACAAATATTAAGTAAGCATATGAGGTATGTAAGTTTGGAAATGTCCAATATACTCTTTTTGAAACAACAAATATTAATAAAATCTAAACATAAAGTAATAATAGATATTAGATTCTAATTCTAATCTTTGTAGACTCACTTGTGCTTGCCTTATAAAAATTAGTTGTCAAACTGTTTCATATTTCTTTGAAAATTCTTCACATCTAATGAGAACAAATTAACAGAAAGATACTTGTCCCTTCTAAATTTACAAGGAAGAAAAATCCTACAAAATTATATAAACCATCAGTAATAAATAATATTCAACTCAAACATAGAAAAGAACATGAACATATAAAGAAGGGTGTTAGAGAAAAATAGGGCATCCAAAACACATTTTGTACTTAGTATTTAGTACAAAATGTTCAAACAACAGATTTTTATAACAACTTCTTAAAAAGAAGAGCTCAAAGTTTTGTGGCTATGGTAGTTAAGAATTTCAACAGAAATCATGTTGAAATGATTGCTACAGACTGCTAGCCATTTTCAATAGTTGATAATGAAGGCTTTTAAAGATATTCTTAAGTAATGAAATGTTAGCATAAAATTCTCTCTAGGAAATATACTGCTAAAAACTGTTTCCTGAATTATATTCTTCAGAGCATAGAAAAGTTAGATACATTATTAAGTGGACCAATTGAAGTAGGAATCTATTGTATACTGACTGCAAGAACAATCTAGAGATGATAGGGCTGAGAAGTTATTCTGAGATAATGATATAAAATTTAGAAAACTGAGGACTAGATTTTAAAGTAACCTGAGGTAATAAGTATTTTTGATAACATTTTATTTATTCTTATGTAAGATGCTTTTTCCATGGTGATGATATTTGGTTTTGAAAGTGAAAAGTGAAAGTTGCTCTGTTGGATCCTACTCTTAATGACCCCATGGACTGTATAGTCCATGGAATTGTCCAGGCCAGAATACTAGAATCAGTAGCCATTCCCTTCTCCAGGGGACTTTCCCAACCCAGGGATCAAACCCAGGTCTCCCACATTGCAGGAAGATTCTTTACCGTCTGAGCCACTAGGGAAGCCCAAGAATATTGGACTGGGTAGCCTATCCCTTCTCCAGCAGATCTTCCCAACCTGGGAAATGAACTGGAGTCTCCTGCATTGGAGGCAGATTCTTTACCAGTTGAGCTACAGGGGAAGCCCTATTGGCTTTGAGAGAATATTAATTCTAACAAAGCTTTGTGGAAACACATATTTATGGCACCACTGGTTTTATATATTCATTAATGATATCCATATACTAATAGTCTGAGGATTTTAAGTTCAAAGCCTACTATATTAAGTACACAGTAAATTAAATGTATTACAAAATGGACAGAGAAATGGAAATAAAGGCTGAAATGAAAAAGGCTGAGTTAAAAATGACATAAACAGTATTTTTAAATGTCAGCTAATTATCATGATTTCCTAGTATCATTAAGTAATATTTTAAGAAATAAAATTAGGAAAATGCATTTGTCATAAGTAAAAGTTAATGTAAATCCATCTTATAAATAGTCTTCACAGTTTTAGATCTTTAAAGGGATGATTAGGCTGTCATTATTTTAAATTCCTACTGTGGCTATTGAAGAGCACTTCCTAACAGGAGAAGTGTTAACTTCCTCCATTTCTTACTGTTTGCTGTTACTTGCAGTATTATTATATAATTAATCTTTAATTTATTTACAGGAATATTTTTAAACCATTTCTGCATGTCCTGAGAATGATTCAGTTAACAGTATAGAATAATCTATAAATCAATTGAACCATTTATAGGTAAACCATGAAGACTTAAATATTCTGGTGGCTTGAAACTCTGTTGCTCTCTCACTACCCCAACAACCAAATTGTCTTTAGAACTCAGCCTCATTACCATACTTTCTTTTGGTTATGGTCTTTGGTAGGAACCTTTAAGATGATTTAAGTAGATACTTATTTCTTAAGGTTCCTCTTGCTTAATGTAGTCATATCTGACTTATTCTAAGTCAACAATTTCATTGTTGGCAAGGATTTTAGATCTAATGTATATCAACTCTCTCATTTTAGTCTTTGATTTCCTTCTATTAATAATGAGTTAGTTTTAATTTTTTTTCATCTTTAACTTACCAATTCTTCTGTCTTTAAGCTTTCTAGCTAATTATAGACTGCCTTATTTTTAAGTCAAAACAATGCTACACTCAAAGAATATTACCTTTAAAAAATTCCTGATAACTAATAATGACATTTCAAACATTTCCTTTGTTCTAAACATATTTTGGCAAACATTTTCTCAGTGCAAAGTATATTCATTCTCAATACATGCATGTTTTTAAATGGTGAAGAAAGGATTTTATGATTTTTAAGACAGTCATTTTTTCCCCCACTGCACTATAAGACATGTTTTTAAAAGAACTGGATAATTTGCATGAAAAAAGAAGTTAATTTACATATACAAGAATTTACTAGTTATGGTAAGTGGCATCTACATGGATTATAAATAATTTATTTTATTGTTGTTCTCGAAATCTTGATTCTATTTTCTTACTTCTATTATCAAATGCTCTGAGCATCTTGACAAAACATTTCCCAGCAGTGTGTTTGAAAAATGTAATGAACCTGATCAGACAGCATGCAATTTGTTTCCTGTGAATTAGAAAGAAACTTCACAAAAACCTCTCTCTCTTTTTTTTTTTTTGGTTAAGGTTCTGTTTATTGTCTAGAGGGTTTTGAATCAATTAAAAGCTCTGAAGTCAGGGAAGCAATTACTGAATCTATTGAAATTAAATTTGTCATACAAGTCATTGCCCAGTTGTGACATCAGGTAATAGATTACATTTGTTCACATTTCTTTACTTTTTATAAGCGTTACAAAACAGATAGCATTGATAAGGTTTTATGGATTATTTAATATTTCAGGTCTTTATTTATACTTTTGAAATCTTGAAATCCTAACAGGGTATCTATGACATTATGCACATTCTTTGCAGGGAATTCCTTTCAGATTTTATGATGAAATATGGCTAGTGGGTGGAACATTTATTTTGGCAAATTTCATCCTGAAACCAAATTTTTCTATGGGATGGTAGCAAGAAGAAATTTCTGAGGCAGCTATCCAATACTGAAAGATGATGCCTTGGAAGTTAATAATAATGGGATAAACAAAAATAATGATAATATCATCAATCATTTATTGAGGAATTACTCTGTGTTGGGCACTGTGCTGAATGCTGTACATGCCTTATTTCTTTAGTATAACACTATGAGGTAAGCGGTAATATTATTTCCATTTTATAGATTAAGATTTTGGAACTCTGAGAAAAAAGTTAAATAATTTGCCAAAGTTCACATGAGTGGAAGTGATGGAATAGGAATTTAAATGTAGGTCTGCTTAATTCCAGAGCCCACGCTCTTAACCACCTATCTAGATATATCATTCTTGGAGATACAAGCCTAGACCAGAAGATTGCTTGGCAAGGATATGCTAGAAAGGCTTCCAATATCAGCTGGATGGTTGAACCAAGTGAATTAAAACTTTCAAACCCTGAGAATCTGTGATTCTATGTTTATATCACTAAGAAATGTATTTTTATGTACCTTTAAACTTCAGAAGAAGAATCGTGACTAGAGTTTCATCAAAGATGGATTTAAAATCAGTTTTAATTTGAAACACTAAAAAGGAATATGAAATAGTTTAGAAAATTTGGTTCCAAAACAAATGTTCCCTTCAAATTGTGAGTTAAATTTAGTCAAAGAAAAATGGTGCAATGCCTTTGAAAGATGCCTTGTTTCAGGCCCTTGTATCTCATCTAAATATTGAAGTTCCTTCTCCACTGGTCTCCCTGCCTGAGACTAATTTCAATGTACTATTTACTTCATTCATGTCAATCACTACAGAGAGTCCCAGATTTCCTGGTCAATCCGTCTTCAGCAAAATCCTGATATTATTGACTCCTTGAATTGTCCCTTTACCTTCTTGCTTCAGTGGAAATTGGCCTTTCCACAAGAGCAGTGCTTCCCTATAGGCTTCTTAGGTTATGGCTGCTTTGTATTCTCGGACATGACTGAGCGACTTCCCTTTCACTTTTCACTTTAATGCACTGGAGAAGGAAATGGCAACCCACTCCAGTGTTCTTGCCTGGAGAATCCCAGGGATGGAGGAGCCTGGTGGGCTGTCGTCTGTGGGGTTGCACAGAGTCGGACATGACTGAAGCGACTTAGCAGCAGCAGCTTTGTATTCTACAGTTCTTGTACAGGTTCACCTGAAGAAGGGGATGGACATTCTCTTTGTCCCTAGCTGCTGTTTTCACATCATTCTTTCCCCATCCTCTCTAAAGCTCTGAACTCCACACCAAATTGCCTGCTGCTGCTTCTTACTGCTGTTATTAACTAATTCACAGGATACCCCCAATCCTGTATTCTCTGTGATTTTGGTTTCTGGCTCAAAATCCACTTTCCTTAACACTGTGACATTATCAGTAAAGAGGAAGATCAATATAATTGGCATCCTACTTCTTTGATCTTCTCTTCTCCAATGTTCTATCATCCATACAACTTCAGTCACCAACAGCCATTGTCTAAAGACCCTTATCCCTCTTACCATACTTTGTGTTTTCTTTCCTTCTCTCCCCTCCATCCTCAGCTGCAACTGTGTTATTTTTTACCTTATAAAAGGCTATACAATTTAATTGTTTTATTCTGTTTTTGTTTTCCCCCATATAGAATGTAAATACCTCAAGACAAGAGATTTTTTTTTAAAACTGATTGCAGGAAGTATTGGCTAGTTATTTTTCAAATCTTTCTTCCTGGGCACACAGGTAGACTATTTCCAGTTACCCTTGTGATTTGTTTTGGCTAAGGAAATGTGAATAAAGTGATATGAGAAGGCGATGGCACCCCACTCCAGTACTCTTGCCTGGAAAATCCCATGGGCGGAGGAGCCTGGTAGGCTATGGTCCATGGGGTCGCAAAGAGTTGGACACGACTGAGCGACTTCACTTTCACTTTTCACTTTCATGCATTGGAGAAGGAAATGGCAACCCACTCCAGTGTTCTTGCCTGGAGAATCCCAGGGATGGGGGAGCCTGGTGGGCCTGCCATCTATGGGGTTGCACAGAGTCGGGCACGACTGAAGCGACTTAGCAGTAGCAGCAGCAGCAGCACCATTTTGAGGCCTGACCTCCACGTTCTCGCTCTTCCTCCATCTGCTCTATGAATACAGAGGATGCAATCTATGACTGATGCTCTCTATATGGAGTGTAGCCACAAGACAGGAGTAACCTGGGTTCCTGAATCACCTCCTGACGGCAGCTCAGCAAACATACTCACTGATCTTTTTACCCGACACAGAAGTAGAGTTCTATTAGGTTAAGCCTTGAGAATTATTGAGTTGTTTGTCATGGCAGTTAGCTATCCTGAATCATACAGTGTTATATCTCAAGCACCTGGATTGTGATTGAAACATGATAATTGTTCATAACAGATTCATTTTTCCTTTACACTTCAATATGATGGAATTAAAGATCATAAAATAGCTAGCACTTGCTTAGCTAGAATTTCAAAACTAGTCATATACTAAGGCTAGTATAGCTTGGCTCAATTGCCCTGAATTTTGATGAACTATGCCAAGAAATAGTAGCCCAGGGCATGATTTCCCTGGAAAATCAGGTTTTACTCCAGCTGTAACAAAATAGAATAGAAATGCCAGTGAAATACTCTTGCGAATTAATCTCCTCCAGACTAAGTTATTTATTTCTTCTTTCTTAGTGTTTAATACCTTTGTTTAGTGCTCAGGGCATTTTTGGTGTACTTGGAAAGACCAATTCAACTGATTATCTACCATTCTTACATTTACTTTATTTATAGTAATAGTTTTCTAGTATGCTGAACATAGTTGAAGCCCTATTTTAATGCCAATCTTATGATTTTCTTAGATATCTGAGCTTAGAAATATACTGCTTTTTTCCTAGGAATCTCCAAGGTTTGCCAAACATTTACCAAAAATATTTCTCTTTTTATGCATAAATGGATAAAAAATTTGTTGACTTTGAATGACAATGAATATATAAGTAAAAAAGTTGCCAAGGAAAAGCTAACTACTATATAAAGGTAATACCTAAATTCAGAATAATAAGGCTTTCTACCTGATTTCATGTGTATATCAACTTACCTTAATCAAATGTTATTATTTGCACAAATAAAATTATATATCACAGACAACACAAACCATTTAATAACTCTGCCCATAAGTGGCATGAAGACACACACACAAACAAACCAAGAAACATCTCACTGAAAGAACCCTAAAAACTTGGGAATTAAAGGAAAGTAATATATGTTAGGAATACTATTGCTGCTTCTTTTTTCTGTATTATATCTATTTAATTTCAAATATTAATAGAGTTTCTCAGTTTTGCCCTTACCTATAGTGAGTGACTTGAAGCAATAATAAAATCTAGGCTGAAAAGGCATTTGTTTTTATATTTAAGTATACAATTTGATCATATTTACAGACATTTGCCAGAGATCTGCAAATCATATTTTGATTTCCTAATCCACTCTTTTCTTCTGTCACATGCTATATATTCATGTATAATACAATCCTCTGTTGCTGATTACATTACCATTAATTCATGACTTAACATATGACTTTTAAATAGCCTGTGTTCTTTCAAAAGTATTGGGTTTATGTCTTTTTAGATTATTAGCCTGTTTGTCACTCAGTCGTGTCTGACTCTTTGCAACCCAATGGACTGCAGCACCCCAGGCTTCCCTGTCCATCACCAGCTCCTGTAGCTTACTCAAACTCATGTCCATCGAGTTGATGATGCCATTCATCCATCTCATCCTCTGTCATCCCTTTTTCCTCCTGCCTTCAATCTTTCCCAGCATCAAAGTCTTTTCCAATGAGTCAGTTCTTCGCATCAGGTGGCCAAAGTACTGGAGCTTCAGCTTCAGCATCAGGCCTTCCAATGAATATTTAGGACTGATTTCCTTTAGGATTGACAGGTTTGATCTCTTTGCAGTCCAAGGGACTCTCAAGAGTCTTCTCCAACACCACAGTTCAAAAGCATCAATTCTTCCATGCTCAGCTTTCTTTATGGTCCAACTCTCACATCCATACATGACTACTGGAAAAACCATAGCTTTGACTATACAGACCTTTGTTGGCAAAGTAATGTCTCTGCTTTGTAATTATTATTATTAGATTTATTAGTAATCTTGTAATTTAAAGAAGCAAAATATAAATTAATAGAAACATAGCTCTGGTTTGTAAGTTAAAGTAGACTATCTCATAAAATGGAGAAGGTAATGGCACCCCACTCCAGTACACTTGCCTGGAAAATCCCATGGACAGAGGAGCCTGGTGGGCTACAGTCCAGGAGGTCACAGAGTCGGACATGACGAAAGTGACTTAGCAGCAGCAGTATAGCATAGCGTCTCATAAAAACCTTCAATAGGAATTGACTGTGTCTGGTGTTACAGTTTTTTTCAAGATTTTTCTTGAAAAGGCTATTCAAATATATTTCTAATGCTTTTTGAAACATTTTCCCTTCCAAAAGAATATGTTTCTCAAGGTATTATGAAACACTGATGACTTAAGGATTCAAAATTTCTATAATCCAAAGTGTATTACATTTGAGAACTTCAAAGTAGCTTATAAATGTTAATTTGTTTTATAATGTGCACCAGTATACAATTATCTTCACTCTGTATTATAAGCTGGACTTAAAAATATTTAATATGTCTCTTGTTAGTCTTGTAAATTGTGATTTTAGGAAATGTTTTTTAGTTGGCTATCCCATGGAACATTCCTCCATTTCAGTAGAAGTCTCCAAACATTTAGAGAACATATACTGGTCAGTTTTTCCATTGTGGAGTTGCTATTTGACCTTAGCGTGACTTATCTGAGGGAACCCAGAACCACAAGTGGAATCTGATTCCAAGTGGGAAAAATATCTTATAGTAGTGTGCATGAACTAGGAAACTACCAAAGAGTCCTAAGCTACCCCAGATGGAAGTTTAGTCATTGAGAGTAAGAATTTCATCCACAAAGGCAGAAATCTTTAATTTGGGGGAACGTGCCCTAGCACCCTTATTTAAAACTATTCCCTAAAAATGCAAAGAGAAGCAGCATCTGCCTCTTTGTTCTGTGTGTGCTTTTGAATAAACTCCCCAGTGTATCTTTGACCTCAGCACAGTTTATTAAGAGCAGTTGGCAGGCACAGATTTGGGCCCACATTTTCCTAATCTGCCTTCCAAATTCCTTCTTGCATTTTACTTGGTTGTATCCTGTGCACTTCAACTTGGCATTTCAGCATTTGTCACTGATCCTATTTTAAAAATCTAGCTTGCTGTTGTTTTGGCTCAGGTACTTTAAAAACAAAAATTGAAAAGCAACCAACTATTTAGGAGGTCTTGGGAAAGAAGGCAGGCCAGCAGCTATTTCCTGTTAGTAAGAGTTGAATGTGTAACATAGGATTTCTTCATGCTCTGGTCTCATTTTCTGTCCACTATTTCTCCTCTGATGTCTAAGAAAATATCATATCAACTGAGCTAAGATGAGAATAAAAGCAACTTCCCTTTCCAAATTTCAGGGAAGTTCTTTGGGAAAAACACAAGGTTATGAAAGGAGTTATGTTTATTTTAAATTTGAGATAAGAATTAAATGGAAGAGAAGTCTGATCTTGGAGAAACTGTGATATTTGCTTTAGGGTAAGCCATTTCCATTTCCAGGGAGGCGTGGTGTGCTTCATTCCGTGGGTCACAAAGAATCTGACATAACTTGGTGACTGAACAGGAACAACTCTTAGTCTCCACTTCCCTGATCCTCAGATAAGCAGGGTGACAATCTACAGCCTTGACGTACTCCTTTCACAATTTGGAACCAGTCTGTTTTTCCATGTCTAGTTCTAACTGTTGCTTCCTGATCTGCATACAGGTTTCTCAAGAGGCAGGTCAGGTGGTCTGGTATTCCCATCTCTTTCAGAATTTGCCAGTTTATTGTGATCCACACAGTCAAAGGCTTTGGCATAGTCAATAAAGCAGATACAGATGTTTCTCTGGAACTCTCTTGCTTTTTCCATGATCCAGATATTGGCAATTTGATCTCAGGTTCCTCTGCCTTTTCTAAAACCAGCTTGAACATCTGGAAGTTCACGGTTCACATATTGCTGAAGCCTGGCTTGCAGAATTTTGAGCATTACTTCACTAGTGTGTGAGATGAGTGCAATTGTGGGGTAGTTCGAGCATTCTTTGGCATTGCCTTTCTTTGAGATTGGAATTAAAACTGACCTTTTCCAGTCCTGTGGCCATTGCTGAGTTTTCCAAATTTGCTGACATATTGAGTGCAACACTTTCACAGCATCATCTTTTAGGATTTCAAATAGCTCAACTGGAATTCTATCACCTTCACTAGATTTGTAGTGATGCTTCCTAAGGCCCATTTGATTTCACATTCCAGGATGTCTGGCTCTAGGTGACTGTGAGTGATCACACCATCATGATTATCTGGGTCGTGAAGATCTTTTTTGTACAGTTCTTCTGTGTATTGTTGCCACCTCTTCTTAATATCTTCTGCTTCTGTTAGGTCTCTACCATTTCTGTCCTTTATTGAGCCCATCTTTGCATGAAATGTTCCCTTGATATCTCAAATTTTCTTGAAGAGATCTCTAGTCTTTCCCATTCTATTGTTTTCCTTTATTTATTTGCATTGATTACTGAGGAGCTTTCTTATCTCTCCTTGCTCTTCTTTGAAATTCTGCATTCAAATGGTTATATTTTTCCTTTTCTCCTTTGCTTTTTGCTTCTCTTCTTTTCACAGCTATTTGTAGGGCCTCCTCAGACAGCCATTTTGTTTTCTTGCATTTCTTTTTCTTAGGGATGGTCTTGATTCCTGTCTCCTGTACAATGTCACGAACCTCCATCCATAGTTCATCAGGCGCTCTGTCTATGAGATCTAGTTCCTTAAATCTATTTCTCACTTCCACTGTATAGTTATAAGGGATTTGATTTAGGTCATACCTGAATGGTCTAGTGGTTTCCCCAATTTCTTTAATTTAAGTCTGAATTTGGCAATAAGGAGTTCATGATCTGAGCCACAGTCAGCTCCTGGTTTTGTTTTTGCTGACTGTATAGAGCTTCTCCATCTTTTCCTTATACAAGCCTGTATACAAGGTTGTATATTGTCACCCTGTTTATTTAACTTATATTCAGAGTACATCATGAGAAACTCTGGGCTGGAAGAAGCACAAGTTGGAATCAAGATTGCTGGGAGAAATATCAATAACCTCAGAAATGCAGAAGACACTACTCTTATGGCAGAAAGTGAAGTAGAACTGAAAAGCCTCTTGATGAAAGTGAAAGAGGAAAGTGAAAAAGTTGGCTTAAAGCTCAACATTCAGAAAATGAAGATCATGGCATCTGATCCCATCACTTCATGGCAAATAGATGGGGAAACAGTGGAAACAGTGTCAGACTTTATTTTTTGGGGCTCCAAAATCAGGGCAGATGGTGACTGCAGCCATGAAATTAAAAGACGCTTACTCCTTGGAAGGAAAGTTATGACCAACTTAGACAGCATATTAAAAAGCAGAGACATTACTTTGCCAACAAAGGTCCATCTAGTCAAGGCTATGGTTTTTCCAGTAGTCATGTATGGATTCACATACATGAGTTGGACTAGAAAGACAGCTGAGTGCTGAAGAATTGATGCTTTTGAACTGTGGTGTTGGAGAAGACTCTTCAGAGTCCCTTGGACTGTAAGGAGATCCAAACAGTGCATCCTAAAGGAGATCAGTCCTGGGTGTTCATTGGAAGGACTGATGTTGAAGCTGAAACTCCAATACTTTGGCCACCTAATGCAAAGGGCTGACTCATTTGAAAGTACCCTGATGCTGGGAAAGATTGAGGGCAGGTGGAGAAGGGGACGACAGAGGATGAGACGGTTGGATGGCATCACTGACTCAGTGGAGATGGGTTTGGGTGGACTCCAGGAGTTGGTGATGGACAGGGAGATGTGGCGTGCTGCAGTTCATGAGGTTTGGAGAAGGCAATGGCACCCCAATCCAGTACTCTTGCCTGGAAAATCTCATGGACGGATGAGTCTGGTAGGCTGCAGTCCATGGGGTCGCTAAGAGTCGGACACGACTGAACGACTTCATTTTCACTTTTCGCTTTCATGGATTGGAGAAGGAAATGGCAACCCGCTCCAGTGTTCTTGCCTGGAGAATCCCAGGGACGGGGGAGCCTGATGGGCTGCCGTCTCTGGGGTCATACAGAGTTGGGCACGACTGAAGCAACTTAGCAGCAGCAGTTCATGAAGTTGCAAAGAGTCGGACACGACTGAGTGACTGAACTGAACTGAACTGATCCTCAGATACTGCTATGATAAGCATTGTTATTTAACTTTCTAGGAGGTCCTTCTTCAAAACTTACTTATAGTATGTACTAACCTCTCAGAGAATTGGAATTCATTAATTGATCAATTAATTAATGCAAAGTGTTGAAAAGTAACTCTTAAATGCATTGGCTTTTAATTTTAAGTAAGCAGCACTGATGCACTTTAACCTAATTATAGAAATTTTCAGATCTGTAATAGGTCCTTTCTGAGGGTCTTTTTGGTCAGAGTGGGTCTTTCAGTAGCTGCCTGCCGGGGTCCAGCCCCGGTGGATCCAGGGAATTCGAAGCGGGGACGGCGTCAGCGAGGATCAGGAAACAACTGCTTAGCTAAACTTTAATTAAGGATATAAAGAGTAATAGAATGAGGATAGCTCAGTGAGGAAATTCAGTGGAGAAAAGAGGCTGAATAATTCAGCCAGAAGGTAAGAGAAAGAACGACATGGTGAGACCAAGTTTCAGTGAACAAGGCCCCCGCACTTTATTTTCCAAAGTAGTTTTTATACCTTATGTTATGCATAGAGGATAATGGGGGAAAGGGTAGAGTCATGCAGTAAGCCAGGCTTTCTTCCTGCAAACTAATCATATGCAAAAGTTTAGGTGATTTGCATCATCTTCTAGCCCGGAGGCCTTTTTCTCTAAAGGTGATTATTCTAAAGTCAGGCGCCAGCCTCCAAAAAGCATTAGATAAAGTTGCATTCCTACAGAGCAAAGGTGTGGTGGGCTATAACAAGAAAAAGAATTAACTCAAGGGTCCCAGGTTACAAACATTAAAGCTACTACCTACACCAATTATATTAATCAATACACTGCCAGGGACACAGCAGGTAAGGGATATGGAAACTTAGCAGCAAACATTGGCCCAACAAGTGAAAATCCCTTCACCAATACAATTTCTAATCAATCTTTTAACTGCTCAAAGGAATCTGTATTTAGACAGTTTAGAACATCTCATGCCTCTCAGTTTGGAGGCTCTGAGCAATCACATGTGGCCCGAAAAACCTATTCAGGCAGGCTAGAGGACTTCCAAGGGAGTTTGTAGGTTGAAACACTGTCACACCCAGGAATTATTAACTGGAGCTGTAAGCTAACTCTTTTTTCAGAGAGAGGTAGTGGGGGACAGCCCCCCGTAAAGTCAGAGGTGTAGGTGAAAGCACAAAGCAGAAAGTAGGCAGACTCTGGTTTTGGGGGTAGATTGCTCGAGAATTTCCAGGGAGACTCCTGAGGCTTGATCCCGCCTTTGCGTATGCCAAGCCTGCTTCCTCATGACCTTTGCCAGGGGCGGAGCTCGCTCCCTGCAGCTGCCAAATCACATTACACAGGCAACAACAGCCTTAATCTCTCACATATGAATGAATATAGACCTATATTTTTTTAGGAAGTTTGTCCATGCATACTTCCTATGGAATCTAAAGAGTTTGACAAGTGTCTCTATGAATTACGTGTATTAGTTGGCCCTTTCTGGGGCTGTTGGTAAAGTCGGCCTGGCTTCTCTTTCTGGTTCTTCTCAGAGAGACAAACGTAGAGAGAATCAAGAAGGCCCAGATGATATAAACAGAAAAGCAAAGCTAGTAGCTGTAATTATCAAGTGTTGAAACAATATTACGTACACAGCATTTTAAGAGAGATTCTCCCAACTGAAATGAGAAGGAGAAGGGACTGGGAATGAGAAAGAATATATATCAAACAAATCCATCTCTAGTGCATTTTTTTTCCCTTAGGCTGACCTTGATTTCTTGCCACCAGAGCAAGTTCCACAGATGTTTAATTTTCTGAGCTAGCAGTATGTCCCCAAGCTCATGTTTTAATAATATTGTACGCAACATTTTTTCTTATGACTTAAAGAATCATCTAGATTCAAGGATCTATGTTTGGACAGTAGAAGGAAGCATAAACAATAAAAGGAAGCATCTCTCTTCCTATAGAAGAGAAAATCCTTAAAAGTGGACTATAAACAGGGGAGAGAAATAAGACGACTGTGTTGTGCTTCAGTTCTTTTTTGTTTACTCCTGTCAGGGGTAGCCTAGCTGCACTCTGAGCAATTTGCTCTGCTTTAATTTTGTCAGTTTCTATTCATCACCTAGCCTTGGGCTCTAGTTATGGTCAAGTAATTGCTTCTCACCTCTAATCTCCATTTGGAAATGTTTATATGTTGATAGCCCTATAACTTTAAGCAGTTCGCCAATTTTTAATAAGGTTAGGGTTCTTTTTATTTTCTGCCTTTTATGATTAAGAGATCCTTATTGAAGAACACAGAGACCCCTGTTAAATAATTTATACCAAAGGCACCCAATATCATGACAGAATTCAGGATGTGGTGGGAGACTGGCAGGTGGGGAAGGAGACAGAGAGGAGTAGTTGGCAGGACCTATGTGTATCATCTTCTTAGTTTAGAAGCCCATATGGTGCTTCATAATGCTTTGCTCAATTGCCTTATAGTTTTAGTCTAAATCCTATTAAAAATAAACTCTAATAGGAAGAACATTTCAGATAAATTATAAATCTCATAATCTACAAGAATTTTTAAGTAAGAGTGTTTTGAGTTTAATATAGATTAACCTTGAAAGATAAGACATTTACTTTTTTCATGAAAAAATATACTCATTTCTGAAAGGTGTTTCCACTATTTAAAAATTACATGTCTTTGATTAAAATAAGATTAAGTGCAATTTTAATGTCATGAACAAAATAAAACAAGACATAACAAATAACCCCCACCCCCCAAAAAATTCTCCACACTCTATCGTCCATCACGGAGTCATGCTCGGTTCCTTTTGTAGCCTGATGTATAAAGATGTAAATCGTGATTTTGAACACTGGAGATGAAGTACCCAGAGAAATCACAGTCCTTGACCTTTAGAATCTTGTCATTTAGTTTGTCTGATGAGATACAGCTATAAGAGCAAGTTGTAGTGGCTCACGATAATAGTCAGTAACTTCTTAAGGACTAATCTTACAGTTGACAGTGTGCTGCTTGGAGTTAGTCATACCAACCTATAAGTTTGTTTTTTAGGACAAATTTTAGAAAATATAAATAAATATAATTAAAATATTGATATTTTTATATCTGAGCTATTTACACCATCAACATTTCATATACAGTCAGTTACAAAGTGTATTTGGTGGTCTTCAATATTTGCAAAGACTTTGTCAGTAGAGGTTCACCCTGTCTTCTGATGGCTATACTTCCTGCTGCCTAATGCTTCTTGGATTTGTAACAATAAAACAGAGCTGACTTGAGTAGACTTACTCAGAGCACACTCACAAAACAGAGACTCCTACAAATGCCAAAGGGAAAAAGAGATATGGAAGTAATGAACATCAATGACAATTTTGATAAATGTATTCACCCTCTGATCTGCTTTATCATTGTCCTGTAAGTTCTGGCTTTTGGATCTGGAGACATATGCTTATTTTCATTATTTCTCCCTAAAAGACAAACATACGGGTTTGGCAGAGAATTCTAAACAAATGTGAAAACTGAGAAACATCCAAGTTGTTATCTTGACAATTGGCTTTTATGCACTAGTTGGACATCTTTAAGAACTCAGATTTATCATCAATTGATATAAATACATGGTGTGGAAATTCTAAAGATATGCCATGGAACCGAGAGATTTCTATTCCCAAAATAAGTATTATTATTATTTTTAATTGTTGCTTTACAATATTGTATCAGTTTCTGCTGAACAGCAAAGTGAATCAACAATACATATAAACATCGCTTTCTGTTTTTGGTGTTTCCTTCCCGTTTGGGTCACTACAGAGCATTGAATAGAGTTCCCTGTGCTATACAGTAAGTTCTCATTAGTTATCTATTTTATACATCGTATCGACAGTGTATATATGCCGATCCCAATCTCCTAATTCTTCCCACGCTCCGTTCCCCACTTGATATCCATACTTGGTTCTCTACATCTGTGTCTGTGTTTCTGTTTTGCAAATAAGATCATCTATACCATTTTTCCGTCTAGTCAAGGCTATGGTTTTTCCAGTGGTCATGTATGGATGTGAGAGTTGGACTGTGAAGAAAGCTGAGCACCAAAGAATTGATGCTTTTGAACTGTGGTGTTGGAGATGACTCTTGAGAGTCCCTTGGACGGCAAGGAGATCCAACCAGTCCATCCTAAAGGAGATCAGTCCTGGGTGTTCATTGGAAGGACTGATGCTAAAGCTGAAACTCCAATACTTTGGCCACCTCATGCGAAGAGTTGACTCATTGGAAAAGACTCTGATGCTGGGAGGGATTGGGGGCAGGAGGAGAAGGGGACGACAGAGGATGAGATGGCTGGGTGGCATCACCGACTCGATGGACATGAGTTTGAGTGATCTCTGGGAGTTGGTGCTGGACAGGTAGGCCTGGCATGCTGCAATTCATGGGGTCGCAAAAAGTTGGACACGACTGAGTGATTGAACTGAACTGAACTGAATACCATTTTTCTAGATTCCACATATATGTGTTAATATATGATATTTGCTTTTCTCTTTCTGATTTTCTTCCCTTTGCATTACAGTGTAACAGACTCTACGTCTATCCACATCTCTACAAATGACCCAATTATATTCATTTGTATGACTGAGTAATATTCCATTGTACCACATGAACTTCATCTTCATCATGTACCACATGTACCACTGCTGCTGCTGCTAAGTCACTTCAGTTCTGTCCGACTCCGTGCGATCCCATAGACAGAAGCCCACCAGGCTCCCCCGTCCCTGGGATTCTCCAGACAAGAACACTGGAGTGGGTACATGTACCACAGCTTCATCCATTCCTCTGCTGATGGACGTTTAGGTGCTTCCATGTCCTGGCTGTTGTAAACAGTGCTGCAGTCAACGTTGGGGTGCATGTGCCTTTTTGAATTATGGTTTTCTCTGGGTATATGCTCAGTAGTCGGAGAAGGCAATGGTATCCCACTCCAGTACTCTTGCCTGGAAAACCCCATGGATGGAGGAGCCTGGTAGGCTGCAGTCCATGGGGTCGCCAGGAGTCGGACACGACTGAGCGACTTCACTTTTCACTTTCATGCATTGGAGAAGGAAATGGCAACCCACCCTAGTGTTGTTGCCTGGAGAATCCCAGGGACGGGGGAGCCTGGTGGGCTGCCGTCTATGGGGTCGCACAGAGTCGGACATGACTGAAGCAACTTAGCAGCAGCAGCAGCATGCCCAGTAGTATGATTGCTGGATCATCTGGTAGTCTGTTTTTAGTTTTTTTTAAACTAAAAAACTTCCCTACTCTTCTCTGTGGTCACTATCAATTTACATTCCCATCCAACAGTGAAAGAAGGTTCCCTTTTCTCTATAAATGGCTTCTCCAGCATTTGTTGTTTGTAGGGGTTTTGATGATGGCCATTCTGACCAGTGTGAGGTGATACCTCATTGTAGTTTTGATTTGTTCATAATGACTGATGTTGAGCATCTTTTCATGTGTTTGTCGGTCATCTGTATGTCTTCTTCCAAAAATGTCTGTTTAGCACTTCTGCCCATTTTTTGATTGGGTTGTTGTTTTTTGATGTTGAACTGTGTGAGCTGTTTGTATATTTTAGAAATTAATCCTTTATTGGTTGCTTAATTTGCAAATATTTTTTCCCATTCTGAGGGTTGTCTTTTTGTCTTACTTATGGTTTCCTTGCTGTGCAAAAAATTTTTAAGTTTAATTAGGTCCCAATTTTTGAGTTTATTTTTATTTGCATTGTTATTTTATTTTTAATGGGATAATAAAATATACTATAAAGAATAAAAATGAGATTCATAGTAATCTCAAATAATAAAAATAGAAATAATAAAAGAATGCAATCAAGTTTTACATTTAGAATATATGAAGTATTATATATAATTTAATTCACACTGAGCAAATGAGAGAAAGAGACTGGAAAATCACATATTCTGGTTGATAGTAACAATGTGAACATTAACAGTCTCTTAATGAGGTCATTAGTATAAGCAAACAGGTTACAAAATTTGAAAAAAATTACATTTAATGTATGCATAAACCATTTAGTTTTTCTTTCCTGATTCCAAAATTATGTCAGGCTTATTATTTGGATCATAAATTAGTTTCATATAGCAACTAACTAGCATGCTGCTGCTACTGCTAAGTCGCTTCAGTCGTGTCCGACTCTGTGCGACCCCATAGACGGCAGCCCACCAGGGCCCGCCATCCCTGGGATTCTCCAGGCAGGAATACTGGAGTGGGTTGCCATTTCCTCCTCCAATGCATGAAAGTGCAAAGTGAAAGTGAAGTACTAGCATGGTACTCATTAAAAATTTATCGAAGAATAAATATCTGGAAGCAGATGGTAACGTGATTCTGCTTGAGAGAATGAATGACTAACATATTATATAGAATATGCAGCACTTACATTGACCTTACAAAAAATTTTAATTTATACATATTAAATATTTTCATATATTCCTAGTGATTTTTTTTATTCCAAATTTGCTTGATAAAACTACTTGGTAGCAGTTAAAAAAATTTGGCATTTTCTCTAGGGTTATAAAGTAATTTTGTCTTAAAGCACATACATAGATACATCTGTCAAATAAAGGCTAAAGATGTATCTATTTTTTGTTAAATTGATCATAGTTAAAAATAATCACAGAATATATGTTAACATATACTGAAGTATTTAAGGTTGAGTTTTTAACTTAATCTATTTTCCTGAAATTATATGTTGAGATATTATAAAATGACAAACTAATTTGAAAAGACAATACCTAATTTAAAAATTATATAATAAAAGCAATGTATTTTATAATTATATAAATTACACTAGGTTTTAAAATATTTTCAGTAAATATTTATAAATACCCAATGTATGACCCTCAAATTGATTTTAATTTTGAAGCTTTGGACTTAGAATTGATAGATTTATTAGTTGGAAAAGGAGTTTCAATGTCCAGGCACAGCCTTAAGGCAGTCATTTCCTGCTCTATTCACATAAAGCTTCATTTACAGTAGTTAGTTTGGGATTTTAAAACTTAATTAATATTTCCTTTTCTAACATTTGGAGGTAATTAAGTCAGAGCAGATTTGCCTATAAATATTCATAACTAACTAAATACTTCTAGAGTTTCTCCTATGTTCATTGCATTAATACTCTATTATCAGTTAAATTAATTAAGTATGAACAAATATAGGCCTAATGGTCAATCTGGAATGGCTTTAAAAGTAATTTAGATGTGTAATAATTTTTCATAAACATTAGAGGCTGAGCCTCACAAGAACAGTCCAAGCTTGGCAGGGTGGCTTTTCTTAAATCTCCTTATTTTGTAATGATAGTTCTCATTTGTTGACTCTTTTCTTCAGTGAAGGACCATGGTGACCATGTTACACGCATTATCTCTCTGTGACTTCATGACAACCTAATGAAGCAAGTTCTATTATTAGTGGCGCATTATAGTTGATGAAACCAGAAATGTTAAGTGTAATAATTTCCTCTAAGATTACTGAATGGGTAAATGGTGAGGCTAGAAATAGATATGAGTTTATCTTTACCTCTTTGGCTTCTTATTTATAGACTAAGAAATTCAAATATAAAAAATTCATAAGATGACTAGCAAAATTAGATTACCAACAAGGTGTAGGGTTAGAAGCTGAACTCAGTATTAGTTCTAAAGTATTTCCAATGAATATTTAGATTTAAAAATCTCTATTCACACGTATTGAAGTGTTTCTGTTGTCTAGAGTCCATTTGTAAGGTATGAATAATTACTAGATTAATTTTGGAATTCAAAGCAGAACATTTGAAAGGAGCAAAATATTTAAGCTATTTTGCTTATATTGCACAAAGCAAATAAAATTAGAGATGAAGTTTCTGCTCTATTTTAAAAATATGGTTTTTAAAAAATTAAAAAAATGTTAAACTGGGGAAGAAGAAATAAAATCTAAATTCTCTAAATTAACTGTAGGGCAATATCTTTTCATACATTATATCACTTAATCTTCACAATATCTATGGAAGATATGGTTGTTCATGACATTTACTTAACTAATATTGATGGAGCACTTACTTTATTTCAAGCACTGTTCTAAGTGTTGTAGGCATATCAACAAGCAAGAAAGATATGGTCCCTGTTTTCGTGGAGCTTACATGGGAGAAAGAACAACAGGCCACAAAAAAGTAAAATACAGGATGATGTGACTGAAAGTGTCACCAGAAGCAGACTGGTATTTTTGGTTGGACAGAGAGACCAAGGATACCAACAGAAGCACACATTTGAAGGTATGAGACAGGCGCTGATGAAAGGCAGAGGAATCTCAAAAATGAGGCAAGAGCTTTGTATGTTTGTTTAATCAGTGGGGCTTCCCAGGTGGTACAGTGGCAAAGAATCTGCCAGCCAATGCAGGGGATGAAGAAACTTGAATTCAATCTCTGAAAGATCCCTCAGAGTAGGAAATGGCAAACCACTCTAGTATTCTTGCTTGGGAAATTCCATGGACAGAGGAGCCTGGTGGGTTACAATCCATGAGGTTTCAAAGAGTCAGACATGACTGAATGACTGAACACACATACATACGTGTTTAATCAGCAGAAAAAAGGCTAGCATAGTTGGAGCAAAGTCAGTGAGAGACAATATCAGGGTAAGTCAACCGGAGGGTGCTTTTAGTACATAAATCAGAAGCCTTGACTCTCTCACTCAAAATTCTTCAAAAGTGTCCCATTTACACCCTGGTGGCTAAGTCAGTAAAGAGTATCTGCCTGAGATACAGAAGACACAGAGGCAGGATGAATCCTTGGGTCAGGAAGATTCCCTGGAGAAGGAAATAGCAAACTACTCCAGTATTCTTGCCTGGGAAATCCCATGAACAGAGGAGCCTGGTGGGCTACAGTCCATGGGATCTCAAAAGAGTTAGACATGACTGAGTGACTGAACTACCACACCCACACATGAACACAATCCTTCCAATTTTCAAAGGCCTCTAAGGTTCTACATGGATATAACTCCTGGCATCAATCCACTCACTCATCCTCTAGTTTGTTTCCACCAGCAACCTAGCCCCTTGCTGGTTGTCCTGTGTGCCAAGTATCCCTAGCTTCAGGATGCTTTAAAAAAAAAAAAAAATTATTTTCTATTAAGGATAATTGCTCCAAGGAATCCTGCCGTCCTCTGTCAAACCTCAACATGAATCAGCCATAGGTATACACTATTCCTTCTCACCTTCCTCCCCATCCCACCCCTCCAGGCTGACACAGAGCCCCTGCTCCAGTTACCCAAGCCACACAGCAAATTCCTGTTTGCTATCCACTTTACACATGGTACAGTAAGTTTCCCTGTTACTCTTCCCATACATCTCACCTTCTCCTCTCCTCTCCCCATGTCCATAAGTCTATTCTCCATGTTTGTTTCTCCATTACTGCCCTGCAAATAAAATCCTCAGGACCATTTTTCTAGATCCCATATATATGTGTTAGAATACGGTATTTATCTTTCTCTTTCTGACGTACTTCACTCTGTGTAATAGGTTCTAGGTTCATCCACCTCATTAGAACTGACCCAAACGTTTTCCTTTTTATGGCACAGTAATATTCCACAGTGCAGATTTACCACAACTTCTTTATCCATTCATCTGTCGATGGACATCTAGGTTGCTTCCATGTTCTAGCTATTGTAAATAGCGCTGCAGTGAACAATGGGATACATGTATCTCTTTCAATTTTGGTTTCCTCAGGGTATATGTCTAGGAGTGGGATTGCTGGGTCATATGGTGGTTTTATTCCTCATTTTTTAAGGAATCTTCATACCGTCTTCCATAGTGGCTGTATCAGTTTACATTCCCACCAACAGTACAAGAGCGTTCCCTTTCCTCCACACCTTCTCCAGCATTTATTGTTTGTAGACTTTTTGATGAGGGCCATTCTGACCAGTGTGACGTGATGGCTCATTGTAGTTTTGATTTGCATTTCTATAATAATGAGCGATTTTTGAGCATTTTTTCATGTGTTTGTTAGCCATCTGTATGTCTTCTTTGGAGAAATGTCTGTTTAGGTTTTTTCCCCACTTTTTGATTGGGTTGTTTGTTTTTCTGGTATTGAGTTGTATGAGCTGCTTGTGTATTTTAGAAATTAATCCTTTGTCAGTTGTTTCATTTGCTATTATTTTCTCCCATTCTGAGGGTTGTCTTTTCACCTTGCTTATAGTTTTCTTCGCTGTGCAAAAGCTTTTAAGTTGAATCAGATCCCATTTGTTCACTTTTGTTTTTCTCAGGATGCTTTTATTTGCTGTTACCTCTGCTTGGATTTCTCTTTCTATGAATATGAACATGGCTTCTTCAAGCTTCCCAAGTGACTGATAAGGAATATAGTAAAGAATCTGCCTGTAATGCAGGAGACATTGGTTTGATCCTTGGGTCAGGAAGATTCCCTGGAGAAGGAAATGGCAATCCACTACAGTATCTTCCTTGGGAAATCCCATGGATGGAGGAGCCTGGCAGGCTACAGTCCATGGGTTGCAAGAGAGTTGCATATGACCAAAAACAACAGCAACATGACTTTTTCATGGTTTCATTCACTTCATTTTCATTCTCTGCTCAAGTGTTACATTATTGGAAAAGCTCTTTCTGATTATCAATAAAATCTAATGCCCTCCTATCACTGTCTTTTCCTTTACTCTGCTTCTCCCAGTTTCTATGGCTGTATCAGAAATTGTATCAAAAGTTAGCTGCTTAAAACAACAATAATCATTGTTATCTCCCACAGTGTCTACAGGTGAGGAATTTGAGAGTAGCTTAGCTAGGCAGTTCTGGCTTGGAGTCTCTCATGAAGTTGCAGTCAGACAGTTGTCTTTGGGGTCACCTCTCAGCCTTCATTCACATGACTGGCATCTGGTCTGGTCAAAAGACTGGGAACTGGAACAGCTGGATTTCCTAAGTTACTTTTCTCTCCTCTATAAGGTCTCCCTGCATGGTGGCTTCAGGACAGTCAGAACAATTACTCTGAGAGAAAGAGAGAGAGAGAGATAAAGAGAGGCATAAGCCATATCACCATTTATGACCTGGCCTTGGGAAATCAGGCAATGTCACTTCTGCTGTTTTCTGTTAGTTGGGGCAGTTACAAAATTTTACCCAGCTTCAAGGGTATAGGCCTTGTATCCTTATGGACAAGTGTCAATATATTAATTGTAAGAAGAACATGTGGGATGAGAGATATATATTCTCCAATATTTGGAATATAAAATCTGTCACATTACTTTATTCTTTCTCCAAAGCAGTTTTCACTGTGTTTATTGCCTGTTTCTTACAACTCTTGATGGTCTTCTTTGCTGCTGGGCAATCTTCTTTACCACCCAAATCAATGATTAGCATATAGTAGGCACTTAATATTTTCTGTGCTGCTGCTGCTAAGTTGTTTCAGTCATGTCCAACTCTGTGCAATCCAATAGACAGCAGCCCACCAGGCTCCCCCATCCCTGGGATTCTCCACTCAAGAGTACTGGAGTGGGTTGTAATATTTTCTATTATTAAATAAATAAATATTTCTTGAACCAAAGATCTATCAAGCACTAGTGTTTTAGAGATGGAAAATTTTTTTTATAATATTCTGTAAACTGTTACAAATGTAGTAAAAGAATATAATACACTAAAATTATGCTAAAAGTGAGTAGGCACATGATATGTGCCTAAACAGAAAAATAAATGCCTCTTTTATGATATTTTGGAAAAATTAAGACTTTTTAATGACATTATACTTACTAAGTTTTTGGTTGATACAAATCACAATAATAAAAGAAGTGTAAATTTAGGGTGTAATCTGCTTATGTGTACAGATTACAACATTGCAAATAGCACATTAATCTTGCAGTCACAACTGTACAAATGCCATCATTCAGCTCATTCTAATATCAATGAAGATGAGCAGGGTCCTTTAATCTCTATTTTTGACTGTTCACTTGACCATTTTCAGTGGGCCTAAATTTCTGCCTTTTTTTTTTTTTTTTAATGGAAGTATAGTTGGTTTACAAGGTTGTGTTAATTTCTGCTTTTTTTTAAAGGCAGATTGTTGACATCCAGAAGGAAAGTATTTCTTTGATCTTTACAGAAAAAAAAGTGTAATTTTTCTGAATCCAAGAAATATTCATTTGAAATTCATTCTTCATAAGGGTCAGTTAGTGATTTGTAACACAGCCATAGGAATGTGACTTAAGGTTGACATTTTGAGGATAAGTCTCAAGGACATGAGAATCACTACATGAACAAGAAAAATGGGTGATTTTTTTTTTTCATTTAAATTTAAAACAACCTAAATGCTCACCAAGAATAGTTGAGAAATTAATTATGTACCACAGGTTAACATACAAGAACTTAAAAACATATTGCAAAAGAGAAGGCAAAAGATAATTTTCCATAGCTGGCAGGATTACCTAAACTACCTAAAGCTCCAAGATAACTAAAAAATCAGAACTAATATAAAATTGTTATTTGGATAATATGAATTATAAAAAATGAACAGTTTTCTGATAAACAGCAAAGATTAGATAATGGGAAAGTAAGAAAGCATAAAAGCAATGAAATATAAAACAGAACTAGCAACAAGCTGAGATGGACCAGAGACAATGCAATAAATTTAAGGAGCTCAGCCCTGCTCGATACTCGGCCCCTCAGCAAGTGGGCTGAATGGGTCTGCAGACCTTAAATGACAAAACTGTCCCTGGTGACAGAAGTATGAAAAATTGCAATTTTCTGTTTTCACCACCAGCACTTACAGTAAGAGCATCTATTCTTTTTCTGATGCAGAGTTTGCCATCCAAGAATGCAGGCAAAGCTTGAGGACTTTTCAATTTCCTTTGAAGGGTACAGATGCACAGGATTTAACGTTCTAGCATGAGAAGTGAGCCTCAGGCTTGTTTTGCTTTGAAGACACCACTGGGTTAGAAAACTCCCCTCTAATCTGGACCCAGAAAGAATCAAGTAGACAACAAAATGACCAAAGGAATTCTCCAGAAACAGCAGTGGGGCAACCCCCTCCAGGGTACATGAAACCAGCCTTTGAAGACAGGCTTCCTGCAGTCAGACTGGGCTGCCCTGCGTGGCCTGGACACCTCAAGCTCTCACAGGTCCAGGGTGTTTTCTAAACAAATGGCACCTCCAAGGACCAACATCTGGTTCTTATTCTTCAGACACACCCTCCATAAACACATAACACTCACCTTCTAATTCCTAGAAGACCCTTCAGGGATTCTGTCCCAAGACAGAACTGGAGGGTCCTCAGAGGCCAGTAGAGAGGTAGGGCCCCAAGCAGACCTACCCAGCTTGACCCCTTCCCTGCTCGACACTTCTGCTTCTGTGAATGTGGCTGCTGTCCTTTGGAAGGACTCAGAAGGGAAAGGCCCATGGCCAAAAAGTCAACCCTTCCAGGTGTGGCACATGAGGCTAGAATTTCTAGCCTCTGTGCATCTTCTCTAGGCCTCTAGGCATCTTCTCAGATGATGCCACCAGCAAAATGCTTTCCTCACTGAAGATACCTGACGTAGTGTGTTGAGGATTACACATAAAAAATTGAAAAGGAAGGCTAGAGATACCAGACACTGCAGGCCCATTCAGGAAAGAAACTCAAGCTCACATATGAAGAGACTGCCCAAGTCTGGAGCAAGGCCCAAGTGGAGGCCTTGGCCTGCCAAGTGATCCTGAGGAAGAAGCATTTGCTCACTGGAGGACACTCGATAGTAAACTAAAGAAAATGACGAATTGACCAGAATCTGTTATCTATCTCATGTATAAGGTCTGATGTAGAAGTTTCTGACCAATGTCCACCTCTCCCTCCTGTCTGTCTGTCTGGTTCTCTGTTAGAAGATTTCATGTTCTCTCTTGACCTCAACTTGTTTTTAAACTAGATTGCTTTAAAAAGAAGAGTAAAGAAGATGGACCTAGAGATTAGCACAGTGAGTAAGCCAGATAGAGAAAGAAAATATTGCATGATACCATTAATATGTGGAATCTAAAATTATATAAATGAACTTATTTATAAAACAGAAATAGACTCAGACATAGAAAACAAACTCATGGTTATCAAAGGGAAAAGGGGCAGGTGAGGGATAAATTAGGAGTTGGGGATTAAAATATACACACTACTATATATAAAATAGATAACCAACAAGGACCTACTGTATAGCACAAGGAACTACTTTATACTCAATGTGTTGTAATAACCTATAATGGAAGAAAATGTAAAAAAGGAATATATATATATATGTATGTAAAACTGACTTACCTTACTATACATCTGAAACTAACACAACATTGTAGATCAACTTTATTTCAGTAAAAAAAAAAATTAAAGAAAGCTTCCTTTTCATTAAAAAAAAAACACACACAAAACTTAAGAGTAACTAGTTTTGGAATTAAAAATTTCCCAAGTAGCACAGTGGTAAAGAATCTGCCTGTCAATTGTGCAGGAGACACAAGAGATGTGAGTTTGGGCTTGATCCCTGGGTCTGGAAGATTCCCTAGAGTAGGAAATGGCAACCCACTCCGGTATTTTTGCCTGAAAAATGCATGGACAGAGAGCCTGGTGGGCTACAGCCCATGGGGTTGCAAAGAGTCAGACACAACTGAGTAAGTGAACACACACACACATTTTGGAATTACATACTAGATTTAAATTCTGACTCTGTCATGTACTAGCCATAGGGTTCAATCTCTTCGACCTGTTTCCTTATTGATAAAATGAGCATAATTATTGAAATATTGATGCAACATTGATAGAGATGTATACCTGGAAAAGGCATTTGAAAATAATATCTATTAAATATAGTTTAAAATGCATCAATATCTTATTAGTAACTATCTGTGAGACTTATATATCAGGCAGACTGAACAATAAAATAGTACAGACGCTTCAGGGACAAAATACTAGTATGTATTAAAAAATAAAATGTTTGATAAAAGCCACAATACAAATCAGTGAGAGCTGAAGAAAATATTCAAAAAATGGTTTTAGACTTTGGGTGAAGTCTTTGAGAAAAAATAGCTAGATGTGTGCTTTTCATGTAAACACACATAAATTCCATAAAAATTAATAAATAAAATGAAACTATCAATCAATTAGAATAAAATTGAAGTCATTAAGTATTTGCTACTGATATGGGGGAAAACCTGGAAGGCAAAAGAACAATGGGAGAAACACAAAGAAGAGACAGACAGATCTGACTACATAGAAAACTGACACCAAAAAATATAATGAAAACTACACAAGGTCAACTAAAATAATACTTGCATGCACTAAATGCACTAAACATTCACGACAGACCAGAGGTTAATATAAATACCTAAAGAACATGTCAGTTCAGTTCAGTTGCTCAGTCATGTCCGACTCTTTGCGGCCCCATGGACTGCAGCACACCAGGCTTCCCTGTCCATTGCCAGCTCCCGGAGCTTACTCAAACTCAAGTCCATTGAGTCGGAAATGCCATCCAACAACCTCATCCTCTGTCATCCCCTTCTCCTCCTCTCCTCAATCTTTCCCAGTGAAAGGTTGTGGCTCAACGATGAAAGATGCCAGGATTCTTGGCCTCTGGAGGAGAAGAATTCTATCCGGGGCCAGAGACGAGGCTTGACTGATCAGAGCTTTTGTGTAATAAAGTTTTATTAAAGTATAAAAGAGATAGAGAAAGCTTCTGACATAGACATCAGAAGAAGTGAAGGGAAGTGAAGTCGCTCAGTCGTGTCCAACTCTTTGGACCCCATGGACTGTAGCCTGACAGGCTCCTCCGTCCATGGGATTTTCCAGGCAAAAATACTGGAATGGGTTGCCATTTCCTTCTCCAGGGGATCTTCACAACCCAGGAATCGAACCCAGGTCTACTGCATTGTAGGCAGATGCTTTTACTGTCTGAGCCACCAGGGAAGTCCCGACATCAGAAGGGGGCAGAAAGAATACCCCCCTGCTAGTCTTTAGCTGGATGTTCTATAGCTACTAGCAGTCTGCTAATTAAAGAAAGCAAATGTTTCAAAACTCAGAGAATGGCACTAGGTCCCTCACTGACAAGATGCATTTTGAGATAATCTTGGCACCAGGTGAGTCATCTTGGGCCATAAAACGACTGACATGGATCTTGAAGAAAGGCAGATTCCCATACAAATATATAGTTTCATCAACATAGATGATGAGAACAATGTATGAGTATAACATACTGGTTTGTCAAGTCGGTTCTGAGCCTTTAGGCAGAACTGACTTGAAGACAGAGTGTGGGGTAAATGCAAAGTACATCAACATAGCTTACACAAACATTTCCATAAGAAAAATGCACTGGTTAGCTCAAGGTATGAGAAAAGTTAAGTTCAGGTGGAATCGGGTGTCATTACGGAAACAAAGAATTTTAAGAGAAAACTTTTTTTAAGTTTGTATAGAGAAGGGGAAAAAAAATGTAACACTAGTTTGTTTCTTCCTGCTGATTAAGAGAGAGATTAAAAATGTCTGATACTTGCAGCCTATTTCCTCCATTTGGAGACCCCTGGCCTTCCTGCCTGTTACCCTCTCACCAGCATCAGGGTCTTTTCCAGTGAGTCAGTTCTTCGCATCAGGTGGCCAAAGTATTGAAGCTTCAGCTTCAGCATCAGTCCTTCCAATGAATATTCAGGGCTGGTTTCCTTTAGGATTGACTGGTTGGATATCCTTGCAGACAAAGGGGCTCTCAAGACTCTTATCCAACACCACAGTTCAAAAGCATGAATTCCTCAGCACTCAGTTTTCTTTAGAGTCCAACTCTCACATACATACATGACTACTGGAAAAACCATAGCCTTGACATAGAGGGAGCTTTGTTGTCAAAGTAATGTTTCTGCTTTTTAATATGCTGTCTATGTTGGCCATACCTTTTCTTCCAAGGAGGAAGTGTCTTTTAATTTCATGGCTGCAGTCACCATCTGTAGTGATTTTGGAGCCCCAAAAATAAAGTTTGTCACTGTTTCCACTGTTTCGCCAACTATTTGCCATGAAGTGGTGGGACCAGTTGCCATGATCTTAGCTTTCTGAATGGTTAGTTTTAAGCCAACTTTTTCATTCTCCTCTTTCACTTTCATCAAGAGGCTCTTTAGTTAATCTTCACTTTCTGCCATAAGAGTGGTGTCATCTGTGTATCTGAGGTTATTGATACTTCTACCAGCAATCTTGATTTCAGCTTGTGCTTCATCCAGCCCAGGATTTCACATGATGTATTCTGAATGTAAGTTTAAAAAGCAGGGTGACAATATACAGCCTTGACGTACTCCATTCCCGATTTGGAACCAGTCTGTTGTTCCAAGTCCAGTTCTAATTGTTGCTTCTTGATCTGCATAGAGATTTCTCAGGAGGCAGGTAAGGTGGTCTGGTATTCCCATCTCAAAGACTTTTCCACAGTTTGTTGTGATCCACACAGTCAAAGGCTTTGGTGTTGTCAATAAAGCAGAAGTAGGTGTTCTTATGGAATTCTCTTGCTTTTTTGAGCATCCAATAGATGTTGGCAATTTGACCTCTGGTTCCACTGCCTTTTCTAAATCCAGCTTGAACATCTGAAAGTTCACGGTTCATGTACTGTTGAAGCCTGGCTTGGAGAATTTTAAGCATTACTTTGCTAGCATGTGAGATGAGTGCGATTGTGCAGTAGTCTGAGCATTCTTTGGCATTGCCTTTCTTTAGGATTGGAATGAAAACTGACGTTTTCCAGTCCTGTGTCCACTGCTGAGTTCTCCAAATTTGCTGGCATATTGAGTGCAGCACTTTCACAGCATCATCTTTTAGGATTTGAAATAGCTCAACTGGAATTCCATCACATTCACAAGCTTTGTTCATAGTGATGCTTTCTAAGGCCCACTTGACTTCGCATTCCAGGATGTCTGGTTCTAGGTGAGTGATCACTCCATCGTGGTTGTCTGGGTCATTAAGATCTTTTTTGTATAGTTCTTCTGTGTATTGTTTTCACCTCTTCTTAGCATCTTCTGCTTTTGTTAGGTCCATACTGCTTTTGTCCTTTATTGTGCCCATCCTTGAATGAAATGTTCCCTTCGTATCTCTAATTTTCTTGAAGAGATCTCTAGTCTTTTCCATTCTATTGTTTTCCTCTATTT
Organism: Bison bison bison; assembly: GCF_000754665.1. Lineage (NCBI taxonomy): Eukaryota > Metazoa > Chordata > Mammalia > Artiodactyla > Bovidae > Bison > Bison bison. The sequence goes on from NW_011494518.1 coordinate 257,441, forward strand.
CTTTGCATTAATCACTTGGGAAGGCTTTCTTATCTCTCTTTTGCTATTCTTTAGAACTCTGCATTCAAATCGGTATATATTTCCTTTTTTCCTTTGTTTTTTGATTCTCTTCTTTTCTCAGCTATTTGTAAGGCCCCTCGGACAACTATTTTGCCTTTTTGTATTTCTTTTTCTTGGGGATGATCTTGATCACTGCCTCCTGTACAATGTCATGAACCTCCATCCATAGTTCTTCAGGCACTCTGTCTATCAGATCTAATCCCTTGAATCTGTTTGTAACTTCCACTATATAATCATAGGGGATTTGATTTAGATCATACCTGAACGGTCTAGTGGTTTTCCCTAGAAATGTAAATAAGGAATGTTTACAAATCAATAATAAACATTGCAAACCTTCTAAGAGAAAAATGAACAAAAAGTAGAGCAAGTATTTTGGTAAAGTGGTACAAAGAGCCAAAAAATACCCCAAAACAGTTAGTACAAAAAAATCTCAACAGCAAATTTAAATTAAAGACATTTTTTGCTTATCATATTGGTAATAATTCAAAAGAAAAGTAGATAATTATTATCATTATTAGTCAGGGTACTCTGAAATTGGAGCATTCACAGACTGCAGATGAGAGAATACATTTGAATAAATGTTAAGGAAATTATACTAGATTTATAACTCAACATAAATTTTTTCTACAAATTTATCTTAAGAAATAGAGATGCAACAAAGCACTGATATGCCAAAATGTTCATTAGTGGATTATTTAAACAAAGGAAAATTGTAAAAAATAAATGGGAATGGCCTAAATTATGGTACAATCTAATGATGGTATACTATGCAGCAGTTAGATGGACAATTTTGAAGTAAAGTTAAGGTAATAGGAAAATGTTTATGGTAAAATTTTAAAAGTATAAAGGAGTACACAATCTTATAAACTTCTATATCATAATCTAATTTTTAGTGGTTATTTTCTCTAAGGGTTGCCGGGAGCCGGTGAGGCATTCTGCTCATGACAAAGGTCATGAGGAAGGAGGCTCGGCATACGCAAAGGCGGGATCGAGCCTCAGGAGTCCGCCCGGATATTCTCGAGCATTTTCCCCCAAAAAACCAGAGTCTGCCTACTTTATTGCTTTGTGCTCTCACCTCTGACTTTACTGGGGGCTGTCCCCTACCACCATCTCGCTCTCTCTCTGTCAAAGAGTTAACTTACAGCTCCAATTAATAAAGTTCCTGGGCAATTAGGAGTGTTTAAATCCAAACCCCTCAGATGGCTCTCTAACTCGCCTGACAAGTTTACCCGGACTCCTGCAGCTATGCATACGATTGTTTACAGTCTCCTAGCCTCCAGAGGCACGGGAAGCTTAAGATATTCAAATAGCTTAGAGCCTCTCAGAGAGTTAAAAACTGTCAGAATAAACTAGTAAAGGATTTCATTGATGAGTCAATGCTTGTTGCCAAGTTTTCACATCCCCTGAATTGTATCCTTGAATGTGTATTAATTAATAGTTGGTATATAGAGAAAAATAAGTAGTGGCCTTGGTGTTAGTAACTTTAGACCCTTAAGGTAATAAATTCTTTCCTTTGTTTTAAACCCATTACACATCCGCCCTATAGGAATGCAATTTTATCTTCGGAAGATGGCGCCAAACCTTAAAATAATTACTCTTAGAGAAAATAAGTCTTTGTTGATAAGTCCTTGTCAAGAGTCATAAAATGTTAGTAGGCCTTCTGGCCAGAAGATGATGTAAATCACCTAAACCATTTGTATACGATAAATTTGCAGGAAAGAAACCTTGGTTTTTGATAAGAATCAAAGACTGCTGACTTTGCATCCCCTATTATCCTCTATGTGTAACTTAGGGTATAAAAGCCCCTGTTAAAAATAAAGCTACAGGCCTTGTTCACCAACGCTTGGTCTCCCCATGTCATTCTTCCCTTTAACTTCCAGCTGAGTCTCCATCTGGAGCGCGGAACCCACCACGCTTACTAATTATGCCTGGGCTTCTAAGACCCACTCTAGAAGGGGTCTAGGGTGAGGCACCTTCCGCTATTCGAGAGGGCGCCTGCGGCCTACGTAAGTGGTGCAAACTTCTTGTCTTGAAGTTTTATTGGTCTCCCGCGTAAACCAAGCTACTCAGCTTCTTTTCTCCACTGAATTTTCCTACTGAGCTATCCTCATTCTATTGTTCTCTATATCTCTAATTAGCATATAAATAGTCGCCTAGGCCGTCTCTCCTTCGAATACCCTGGATCAGCTGGGGCTGGTCCCCAGCAAAGGGTTATGGATAACTTTCATTTTTTTGCTTTGCATTTTTTAGTATTGTGTAAAAATTGTCTTTAATATTGATATGTAGTTTTATATTTGGTACTTCCCTGGTGACTTTATATGTAGTTATATATTTAGGAGATGTGCAAAATGCTGCTCTTCATAGTAAGTAAGTGAAACTATGAAATGTATGTGCAGATGGTCTTAACTATATAAATGAAACTATCCATTTTAAAATCATTTTAAAGAAAATATAAAAAGGAAAGGGCCTGAGAAGAAAGAATTTTAAGTCTATTGCCAACCAATGGACAACCTGAGAAAGTTTGTGGGCAGGGCATCATGCGATCAAAGCAGCAGTTAAGATGAATCACTTAGGAGGGATCTAGAAGGGGATGGCAGAGGATGAGATGGCTGGATGGCATCACTGACTCGATGCACATGAGTTTGGGTAAACTCTGGGAGTTGGTGATGGACAGGAAGGCCTGGAGTGCTGTGATTCATGGGGTCGCAAAGAGTTGGACACGACTGAGTGACTGAACTGAACTGAACTGAACTGAATGGCTGTTGGGTAAAGATGACTCAGATCAGGTTGTGGTAGAGAGAATGGCAAGAAGGGGTTAATATTGAGTTGTTACTCAAAGTCAGGCACAGAACTGAAAGTACTTGGAGAGTGGGAGTGGGACATGAAGGATACGTAGGAACCAAGAACAAATTTTCCTGAATATTAAAAATATATATATAACTATTGTATAAAATTGAAGTTATACAAAAAAATACAAAAGAGCAAAATAAAAATAGCAGTAAATATTTAAAAATAAAGTGCCAGTTTACATGGAAATTTGGAGGAAAAGCTGGTTTGCAATAGATGATAGGTTAATTTTTAAACTTGAGTGGAGTGTGTCAATAGGGTACTAAAGATATATTCAAATATCTCCTTTAGTTTTTATTATGTAGTATCTGAGCATAGTAACAAAAATCAAATAGAGAAAATTACACATTAATATCAAAATTTCCACTGACTTTCCTATACTACAAGTTCTACTCTTCATTAGTAACCACCTTCAATTTTCATTTACTTCCCTCTGGTGATCAATTCCATATTTATGGAACTCAAATCTAGATATTTTGATATCTCAATATCAAATGTTACTTATTTTCTTCATACTCTGAGAGACCTGGAAACTGTCCTCTCTTCTTAATCTTATGTTAATAATTACTTTCAGATATTATTGGTAATAATTGTAGGGTATTATATGTACACTTCTGTAAAAAGTTTACACTTAAACTTTTATGTCTCAGTTGATCAGCTTCAGACAATACTGTTGAAATCCCTCAATATAAACTGAGTGTATCTGTGATTATAAACTTTCTTCCACCTCTCATCCCTCTGGTTTTTCCCCTGTATCTTCCAGCTAAACTATCAATTTTAGTAAGGTTTAAAACATTTATATTTTATCCTGTAACTATAATAAAATAATTTATATTTTGCCCAGAGGTTGAATTCTAATAATTGTATAATTATATAAACATTATTGATGTAGAAAATATTCACGACCCATTGAGAAAGAAATAGATTTTTTTTTTTTCTTTTTAAACAACTTGCACACTATAAAATTCACCCCTTTTAAGTACACATTTCAAGATATTTAGTGAACTTACCAAGTAGTGCAATCTTCACTGTAACCCAGCTTTGGAACATTTTCATCACTCCAATAATGTCCCTCATGTCCATTTACAAATAATCCCCTTTCCTACCCCCAGCCTTAGGTAAACATTAATCTACTTTCTGACTTTACAGATTTGCCTTGTCAGATTTTTTTTTTCTCTAAGAAAAATGGTTTTAAGATTTATAGATTTGCAGCATGTACCAGTATTTTGTTCCCTTTATTGTTAAATAGTATTACTTTATTTTGGTTTATCATAACACCAGTTGATGGACATATGAGGTTTTTCCACTTTTTGAATATTATGAAGAACTCTACTATGAACATTTGTGTGCAGGTATTTGTGTGAACTTATGTTTTTTATTTCTCTTTGGTTGATACCTAGGAAATCTAACTTTGTATTTTTCTATACCAGTCTACTCCTGTAATATTGAACATGTGGTGGGTGACCAAAACCATCCCAAAGAAAATGCAATGCAAGAAGGCAAAATGGTTGTCTGAGGAGGACTTACAAAAAGCTGAGAAAATAAGTAAAAGGCAAAGGAGAAAGGGAAAGATACTGAATGCAGAGTTCTAGAGAAGAGCAAGGAGAAATAAGAAAGCCTTACTACATGAATAATGCAAAGAAATAGAAAAAACAATAGAATGTGAAAGACTAGAGATCTCTAGTTGGAGATACTAAATTGGAGATACTAAATGAACATTTCATGCAAGGACGGGCACAATAAAGGACAGAAATGGTATGGACCTAGCAGAAGCAGAAGAGATTAAGAAGAGGCCATAGGAATACATAGAACTGTACAAAAAAGGTCTTAATGACCTAGATAACCATGATGGTTTGTAACTTCCATGAGATGGTCTCTCATGTAGAGCCAGACACTGGAGTGTGAAGTCAAGTGGACCTTCGGAAGCATTACTATGAACACAGATAGTGTAGGTGATGGAATTTCAGCTGAGCTAGTTAAAATCCTAAAAGATATTGCTCTTAAAGTGCTGCACTCAATATGCCAGCAAATTTGGAAAATTCAGCAGTGTTCACGGGACTGGAAAAGGCCAGTTTTCATTCCAATCCCAAAGAAAGGAATGCCAAAGAACATTCAAATTACCATACAGTTGCACTCATTTCACAAGCCACCAAGCTAATGCTCAAAATCTTTCAAGCTAGGCTTCAGAAGTATGTGAACTGAGAATTTCCAGATTTACAAGCTGGATTTAGAAAAGGCAGAGGAACCAGATTGCCAGCATCTGTTGGATTATGGAGAAAGCAAGGGAATTCCAAAAAATATCTACTTCTGCTTCACTGACTATGCTAAAGGCTTTGACTTTGTGGATCACAACAAGCTGTGAAAAATTCTTAAAGATATGAGAATACCAGGCCATCTTACCTGTCTCCTGAGAAACCTGTATGTAGGTCAAAGAAACAACAGTTAGATCCAGACATGGAACAATGGACTGGTTCCAAATTGGGAAAGGAATATGTCACGGCATATATTGTCAACTTGCTTATTTAACTTAGAGGTAGAGTACATCATGGCAAATGCCTGGCTGGATGAATCACAGGCTGGAATCAAGATTGCCAGAAGAAGTATTAACATCCTCATATATGCAGATAATACCAGTCTAATTGCAGAAAGTGAAGAGGAACTAAAGAGCTCCTTGATGAGGATTAAAGAGGAGAGTGAAAAAGCTGGCTTAAAATTCAACATTCAAAAGACTAAGATGATGGCATCTGGTCCCATCACTTCATGGCAAATAGCTGGGGAAAAAGTAGAAACAGTGACAGGTTTTATTTTCTTAGGTTTCAGTATCACTGTAGCAATGACTGCAGCCATCAAATTAAAACACTTCCTCCTTGGAAGAAAAGCTATTACCAACCTAGACAGCATATTAAAAAGCAGAGACATCACTTTGCTGACAAAGGTCTGTACAGTCAGATTTATGGTTTTTCCAGTAGTCATGTGCAGCTTTGAGAGCTGGACCTTAAAGAAGGTTGAGCACCAAAGAACTGATGCTTTCAAACTGTGCTGGAGAAGACTTTTGAGAGTTCCTTGAACAGCAAGGAGATCAAACTAGTCAATCCTAAAGGAAATCCTGAATATTCATTGGAAGGACTGATGCTGAAGCTGAAGCTCCAATACTTTGGCCACTTGATACAAAGAGCTGCTGCTGCTGCTACTGCTGCTAAGTCGCTTTAGTCGTGCCCGACTCTGTGCGACCCCATAGACATCTGGCAGCCCACCAGGCTCCCCCGTCCCTGGGATTCTCCAGGCAAGAACACTGGAGCAGGTTGCCATTTCCTTCTCCAGTGCATGAAAGTGAAAAGTGAAAGTGAAGTCGCTCAGTCGTGTCCGACTCTCATCGACCCCATGGACTGCAGTCTACCAGGCTCCTCCATCCATGCGATTTTCCAGGCAAGAGTACTGGAGTGGGGTGCCATTGCCTTCTCTGCAAAGAGCTGACTCACTGGAAAAGACCCTGATGCTGGTAAAAATTGAGCAGAGGAGGAGAAGGAGATGATAGAGGATAAGATGGCTGGATGGCATCACTCACCCAATATGCGTGATTTAAGCAAACTCCAGGAGATGGTGGACAGGGAAGCCTGGTATGCTTAGTCCATGAAGTAAAAAGAGTCAGATAGAATTTAGCGACTGAATGACTGATGACTATCCAAAAGAAAATATCCCAATTATTAAGAGCTTCTGGAGGTTTTTTTTCTTATATGTCGTTAATTAACTTTGAATAATTTCATATTTTATTATCTAATCATGGTTTTTCATTCAGATATTTTCCCTTAGAGATTTAAAACAATTTTAAAATTAATATTGCATAAATGCTAAAAGTATAAAGATATTACCCATAAACCTTCATATTTACACCTGCTTAAGGAATAAAATACTTCCAGAACAGTTGACCTTATGGATTTTACCTCAACAGCATCCCCTCTCTTCTTCTTAGAGATTACCATTATCTAAGTTTATCATCTTTATGCAGTTTTAAAAACTTTTACTAAGTACATAAGTATTTCTCAATTAGTTAAAAACAAATATTTATGCAGTTTAAATTCTAACTCGGAGAAGGCAATGGCACCCCACTCCAGTACTCTTGCCTGGAAAATCCCATGGATGGAGGAGCCTGGTAGGCTGCAGTCCATGGGGTCGTTAAGAGTAGGACACAACTGAGCGACTTCTTTCACTTTTCACTTTCATGCATTGGAGCAGGAAATGGCAACCCACTCCAGTATTCTTGCCTGGAGAATCCCAGGGACGGGGGAGCCTGGTGGGCTGCCGTCTATGGGGTTGCACAGAGTCGGACACGACTGAAGCGACTTAGCAGCAGCAGCAACAGCAGCAGCAAATTCTAACTGGACTTGATTTTTTTCTCAACATTTATTTGAGATGTATCCATGTGGATAGTTTTTTTTAGCTGAAAATCATACATTTTCATTGCCATATTGTATCCCATTTTGTGACTATGCCAACATCTACCCGTTTTTCAGTTAATTGGAAGTTAACGTTTTTTTTTTTGCCACTATAAACACTCTTTGTCCCTGACCCAAGAACGTCTTCTATCAGCATCCAGCAAGCTGTTGTAGGCTTACATGACAGCTTGTATAAATGGTGACATCTCCGAACCATAACAGCTCTTACCATTTTATTTATTAATAAGATATAGCAATTTTATTGATCTTCTCAAAAAGCCAACTTTTTATTTCATTGTTGTCTCTATTGTTTTTTGTCTATTTTATTGATGTCTGCTCTGATATTCATTTTCTTTTTTTAAACTTATTTTGTGTTTAAGTTTCTCTTTCTCTTCAAGTTTTTTAATGTGGATCCAGAAGTCACTAATAGGGGAGCTTTGTTTATTTCTAATATACTGACATAATGCTATAAAGATTCCCATAAGTACTGCTTGAGCTACATCATCTCATAGATTTTAACATGTTGTGTTTTCACCTTCATTCAGTTCAAAATACTTTTTTCTGTCCCTGTCATTTTCTTCTTTGACTTGTGGATTATTTAAAAGTATATTATTTAATTTCCAAGTATTTGGGGATTTTTCCAGAGAACTTTCTGTTAGTGACATCTAATTTAGTACCACTGGGGTGAGAGAACCTACTTCGTATGATTTGAGTCTTTTTAATATTCTTGAGACTTGTTTTATGGCCCAGAATGGAGATTCTTTTGGTAAATATTCAATGTGTGCACTTTAAAATAATGTGTATTTTGCTGTGTTGAGTGGAGTATACTATAAATGTCAATTATGCAAGACTATTGATAGTGTTGTTCAGATATTTTATATCCTTAATGGGTTTCTCTCTATCGGTTTCTAAGTGAGCAATGTCAAATATCTTGACTATTTGAGTGTAATTGTAAATTTGTCTAGTTCTCATTAAAATAGCATTATTTTTGCTTTATGCATTTGAAACTCTGTTATTATTAATATGTGCATCTTCATTTTGACACCTTCATTTTATATAGGCCTACCTCTGCATTCAAAATTATATTTATTATTATTTTCCAAGATTTGAAAATACTTTTTAGCCTGGAAATTTTCTGCCATATTATTAAAATTTATATCTTTTCTGGATTTTCTCTTGTCAATTAAAAATAATATGTTTTCATTTAATCAGTAAAATAACTAATGTTTTTAGTTTATTGCAATTCTTGATAAATTTAATTCTTTTTTTTCTTTTCTTGAAGCTATCCCTTTGGTTTCTTGTTTTAATTTGAATGAATTTCTTCTTAACCATTTTTCACAGATGTAAACCTGGGATTTTGTTTTTAATCTCCATGGCTAGGTTAGGTACATGCCTCTGATTTTTGTCACTAATCACTTTTTTGATTTTCAAGTATACTGACTCATGCAATATTTTAGAAAAGTATTTGAGTGATATGGTTTTTGAATTTGGTGCTTCTGAATGTCATCATTTATCTTTGTCATTATAGTTTGCTGGATGTTGAATTGTAAGTTTAAAATTGGATCCACAGTTTATGCTGTATTATATTTTGACATCAAAAGATACTGAAAAAATCATTCTATAAATTCTGTCAGCATTCCAATTAAGTATTCAGTTCAGTTCAGTTGCTCAGTCATGTCCGACTCTTTGTGACCCCATGAATCGCAGCACGCCAGGCCTCCCTGTCCATCACCAACTCCCGGAGTTTACCCAAACTCATGTCCATCAAGTTGGTGATGCCATCCAGCCATCTCATCCTCTGTCATCCCCTTCTCCTCCTGCCCCCAATCCCTCCCAGCATCAGGGTCTTTTCCAATGAGTCAACTCTTTGCATGAGGTGGCCAAAGTATTAAGTATTAGGTAATAAGAATAAAGGAACTTCTTCTTATAATAGAGATAATTTATGTGAATTCAGACTTAAAGTAAGAGATGAAACACCTGAAATAAGAGACATATTAGATCAATTTTTGTCTTATATTCAGGACTATTTTCTAAATTCCTTTCAGAACTAACATTGAATGTTTTGTTTTGGCAAGCATATTTTAATTTCTTAGAATCCATTCTTGTTGTCTTATTTCTTTTTCTCAAGTCAAATTTTTTGATTTAGTTTAACTGGACTGCAAGGAGTTCCAACCAGTCCATTCTGAAGGAGCTCAGCCCTGGGATTTCTTTGGAAGGAATGATGCTAAAGCTGAAACTCCAGTACTTTGGCCACCTCATGCGAAGAGTTGACTCATTGGAAAAGACTGATGCTGGGAGGGATTAGGGGCAGGAGGAGAAGGGGATGACAGAGGATGAGATGGCTGGATGGCATCACTGACTCAATGGACATGAGTCTGAGTGAACTCCGGGAGTTGGTGATGGACAGGGAGGCTTGGCGAGCTGCGATTCATGGGGTTGCAAAGAGTCGGACACGACTGAGTGACTGAACTGAACTGAACTGAATTTTACAAATGGAATATTTCAAAATTTTCTCAACATATTAATTAGAAAAAAGTTATATACTATTCCCTATATTCTGCTCTGTTCTCTTCAATGTGATTTATTTTTTTTTTATTTCATTAGTATAACTTGCAGACAATAGTTACAAATTAGAAAATAAAACTGTTTTGAATTTTGTATATTGACAGAAATAGCTTTTGATGATGTTTAAGGCTGAAGATTATTTTAGCCAAGTATTTAAATAATAAGCTATTTTATGTAGCTTATTCAAAATTTTATTTTATGAAAATTTAAGGCAATATTAAGCATTATTGTGTTTTAAGTATGTAATCAATATAGTGTGAGTTCTTAAACATCAATTCAATATATGATAGAAGTGACTTACTGAAAGCAAAGGGCTGCTGCTGCTGCTAATTTTAATGAGGAGATAGCATTAACCAAGTATTTGACTAGAATAGACCTTACTCTTTACATTGCAATATTATTGGTGAGCTGGCCAATGTGAGGGCTTGAAATTTCAAGGCATGATTCGAAAAATCACTTGTAGCCTCAAGGACTTTATCTTGGCTCATAAAATAATAGTGGTGGAGTACTTGCTTTTTATGGATATTTTCACTGTGATTCATCTTTGAGAGCTGAATTCAGATGTTTGTTGACTATCTCATTATAAAAAAATCAGATAAGAGATTATTACGTGAATGTAGCTACAATTATAAATGAAGGCACAATGAAGGTAAAATCAGTGCTTTCAGAGAAAAGACTAACTTACTTCTGACAACTCTAGTAACTGCTCATAAAAGTGAGGCTGTGATTGTGTAAAGCTGTCTGCTAGCTAAAGACATTAAATTCAGGTCAAGTTCAGGAAATAGCTTTTCAGAGAGAGGAAAACTGAGGTTTCACTTGATTTAACCTTTTTTTTTTTTTTCTTCCCTAGAAACCGTTTATTCCGTCAACATTATTTCTATCCTGTGTTTAAGAGTCTGGGGGAGAACAGCGTAAGCCCACTCAGTGATTGTTCCTACCCGTCCAGTAGTCAGAGTGGCGGGGCCGCACACAGTCATTGCTGGCACTGAGGCTCGTCTGCAGTGGGGAGCTGCTGGGTGGGCACAGAGGACACTAACACTTTCAGACGCATCTGTGACCTCGGATGCAGTAGCAGTGAGCGGGGTGCTGCAACTCCCCATCGCAGCCTTTCCAGACCGTCTCTTCCGGGTCTCTGTGGAAGTCGAGGCCCGGCTGACCTCTACGGATTGTTGACAAATGATCCTTCCGCACATGCGCGGAACTTTCCGGGCCAGTCTGTTTCGTCAGACCCCCAAGCGGGCTCCCCATTGCCCTCTGGAGGTGCTGGCCATGTCCACATGGTGCAGAGGAGAGTCTCTGTCATCCAGGGCGAGATGGGCGAGTTCACACAAGAACCTCAGAGGCTGGTGGTCAGCCCTGGGATTGGTAGCCTCCTGAAGCCGTGGCTGTGGAAAGGCGGCCAGTAATAGGAGTGGCCTCGGTGGCAGCAGCAAACTTCAGCACAGCTCGCTGGCCAGTATCCCTGGAAGATGTGATACTGGCATCAGTCCATTTTAACAGTGGAGCTGTTTGAGGAAGCGTCTCCTGTTCTCCTCAGATTTCTGAGGTAGACGCCCTCACTTTTTATTTTGTAGATACTTGTTCCACTTGGAAATCAAGGTTGGTTGCCACCTCAGTAGGTTCCTGAGGACATTCTCTGTGAGATAATTTGAGGACATTCTCTTTCTTCATTTGCAGTATGTCAGGGGCTCAGGACATGGTGAAAATTACCCTTTGAGTTACCCCAGGAACTCAGACAAGATACGTGGACCGTTCTCTGAGTAGCATTGAAAAACCATCTCTTCTAACTTGTTAATCAGAGGGAAATTCAAAGATCCTTTTTTTTCTTTTTTTTCTACAGCTGACCCTTGAACAACACATGTTTGAACCTGTGTGGGTGTGCTTATATATGGATGTTTTTCAACAGTTAATACAGTACTACTACACTGTTGTAGCCATGTGTTCTGGGAAACAAACTACTCAGAAGGACAATGCAGATAGTGGAGTGCACTTTATTACACCGGCGGGCCCAAGGCAGAGTCTCCTCTTAGCCAAGGACCTGCACTAGTTTTTGTGAAAACCTTATACACCCTAAGTGTATGTGCACAAACCCATCTTTCCAAATTCCATGACATTCAAAGTTAACCCATGATTCATATGCTTTAAGCCTAGGTAGTTAACAGTGGGCAATTTTCAATAGGCCTGGGGTCATACCCCAATAAGCATAATATAATGTATGATTCTATTCGGTTACACAGATAATCAGGGTATTCTTTTAGGCTATGGAGAGCCCTGGGGCTCTTCCTTCTGGGGGTCTGGTTTTCCAGTTGGTTGTGTCGTTTCCATAGATACTGGGCATATAGCTCAAAGTCCACAGTCTGGCCCAAGATTAGCCTGTTCTGTTTCCTCCTTCAATACAATCTGCTGATGGGGAACTGTGGATACTAAGAATAGTGAAGACAGATGTGGGGAACAATGCGTATGGCGGGCTAATTGCAATTTAGATGCAGATTTTCCACTGAGGGCTGGGTTGGTGCCCCTAGCCCCTGAGTTGTTCAAGGGTCTACTGTTCATAGGAGAAGGAAATGGCAACCCACTCCAGTATTCTTGTCTGGAGAATTCCATGGACCGAGAAGCCTGGTAGGCTACAGTCCATGGGGTTGCAAAGAGTCGGACACGACTGAAGTGATCAGCACGCACATACTACTGTTCATATATAACTTTAACTACTAGTTGTGGTCAGTGTCTTAGACATAGTAGCTTTATAGTGGAAGGTTTCTTTGACAGTAAAATCATAGTGCTTATTTTAAAGGATTGGATTTAAATCTGAAAGTGAAAGTGAAGTTGCTCAGGCGTTTAAATCTGAGGACTGTCTTTATTTCTCAGTTTTCTCAACTATTAAATGGAAATATTACCTACCTCATAGACTTTTTATAAGAATTTGAAAAAGTAATACTATTAGGTACTGGGAACAGTGTGTGACACATAGTAAGTACTCAATAAATATTAGATATTGTTACTTATCTACTGCCTGTGAATATCGCTACCTTAAACCTTAGGATAACAGACAAGCTTTCTTGCAGCGAGGAATAAAACTACATTTGTGTCTCTAAACAAACAAAAAGAGGTATTGCTTTTAAGTATATTTTTCTTAGCAGCTTGCATATAGCAATAGCTGTTTTGAAGCCCATACTCAAGGTCTGTGCTTGTTTCAAAGAAAGCTCACCATGTGTTGGGAATTTGGCAGATGACTCAGTTCTGATTATTTTATGTACACTTTCTCTCGTTTTTCTTCTGAAATGCACAAGCAGCATAGCATCGTTTTCTCTCTTCTTCTCCATCTTCTCTTCCCCCGCTACTCCCCCTACCCTTCTTTCCCTTCAACACATGCACACAAGCATACACGTTAGTTTTCTCTTATTTATTTAGTTTTTAATCCCCAAGGGACTCACTGAACAGTCTGTGTGCAGCTGCTGTGTTTTCCACTTGTTAAATTGGCAGTTACCTACTGTGTAGAGTTGCTAGGAGAAGGTGAATAAGCATGATTGGAGCATCATCGGTGTACATCTGTTTTTCAGTAACAACCTGTGGAGCTCTGTGGTCTGTCTTCTGTATGGCTCTTATGTTATTTTTCTTATTGTTGTCATTAATATTTGTTGAATTTATCATTAGAGCCTTGTATATTTTTAACTCTTTAAATTCCAGATCAACTGAGAGACAAAAACCTTGGCATTTAAACCAGCCACTTTTTTCTCAGGGTGGTGCTGCAGATACTGGTTCCTACCATCTGTTTTCTTATTACATCCAGCCCTCCTTCCATTGGTAGAGAGGAATTCAGCTTCTTCTGGTGCGCTAAAAGTCATTCATGTTTCTGTTTTGAATAATAGATCTCAGAAACTGTAGGAATTCTGATGTGCTTCGGTGCATGGAACAGTAACAGATGAGCTGCTTTGGGGAGAGCTGGAACGCTCAGTCGGTCAGTAGTACAGTAGCAGGCTCACATGTGCCGATTGTTTCTGTGAGGTCAGAGGATCTGTTTATACTGCTGTCTGCTTGAAAGGGGGGTGGGTGATGTGGTGAACAGTGGATATGCCTGTCAAAGTCAATAGCAATTCTGGCAGAAGCTGCCATCAGCTCAGTAAATCTGCAATGTTTTGATAGATAAGAGATGCTACTGTATAACTGTTTAAGATTTGTAGTGGACTGAGGAATGCTTGTTCTAGCTGCTGAAACTGACTGTAAATGTATTGCCTTAGGAGTATCATCATGGGGTCTACTGCTACAGAAACTGAAGAACTGGAAAACACTACTTTTAAGTATCTCATTGGAGAACAGACTGAAAAAATGTGGCAACGCCTGAAAGGAATGTGAGTAAGCTCTTTGCTTGGTTCTGTGTTTTTATCCACCTCTCTGATAAAAAAAAATTTTTTTGAGTATTAACATGTTGAATTATTGGCACTTTCTGACTGTGGATTAGTGGCTCCTTTAGAAAGACTTTTTTTTTTTTTTTTTGATGTGTCAGTCTCAGCTAACAACTTGCTTGAAGGGTGAATAGTTTTTTGTGCAGGTATATTTTATGTAAAGTAAGGTAACTCCCTGAGAATTCACTTCATTGTTAGACTGCATGGCTTCTTTTATACATTCTGTATGTGTTACTTAGATACATGGCTTAGATATGCAGAAAAGTAATTAGAAAAGCTGCTTGCAGGGGTACTTGCGGAAATAAAATATCTCTCAGATAAATAGAGAGATTGCTATTAGCACTTATTTCTTTGTGGTTAGATTTTGAAGAAAAAGGACAGGATTAATATGATGATAGATCATTATATTCGACTGTGCTTATTCATTATGACTTAATAATACATTTTAAGGAGAAAAAGTTTATGTTGTAAAATTACTAGCAGCACACCAAACTTGTTTGAGAATTTTGGCTTAAATCAACCAACTCACTTCTGAGAGTACAGAATAGCTCATGGTATAAAGTAGACTTTTGTAAGATGGGTGAAGAAGTGTGCTTATGTCTGCTTGAAATGTAAGTACCAGAGTCAAACTTTAATTGCAGTGCTACTTACCTTGCTATTTAAACAGCATCTAGGCTTTTTTCCAAATGTATGTAAATTATTCCTGCTTAGTGTTCCAGTACAGTATGTTTATATGCTTTATTTTAATTATGTCATAATTGTAAAATCATATTTAATATGTGGATAAAAATATGAAATATGAATATTTACAGGCCATTGCAATTCCTTAGCATATTTGCAAACTTCAGATGAAAGTATATTTGCTTTTTTATAATAATAGCTGAAGGAATCCTATACTGTGAGATACAGAGGTTTTTCAGGATTCTTATTCCTAATGTTATATATACATATTGTTGTATAAAATGCAACATTTGAGTAAATTTAATGTTGCTGTCTTGATATATATGGGTTTTTTTTAAGAAAAAATACATCAAGATATGTTAGGTAAAAATTCTACTTTCCTCTATTTGGATGTATTTAATGATGTTTATATATTAGTGTTCACTGTATATTTTCTTACACTTGAAGTAATACATTGTGTTACAGTGCACTGGTATAAGAGCACCCTCACTAATAATGCAAACAACGTTTAACAGAGAATCACTTTTAAAAAGGAAGCCATCTTTACATCATTTGAATGAATTAGAGAAATATGTTTCCAAGACTCATTGAAGGTTTAGAAATCACAGAGTTTTTTTTTTTTTTTTGTAGCGGTGGTTCTCTAGTGAAACAAATAACCCTAAAAAGCAAACAACAGCTTACAAAATTAATCAGCATAGATGAAAATTAGACATTGGCATTGGCAGTCATCAGGTGATTTGCATCCTAACCTAATGAGTGGTTGAACATCTGTACTGGAAAAATTATATTTCATATTTCAACCTAGTTTAGATTTTCTTCCCTTTAGCAGGACAGGATGGTTTTGGTTTTTAGTTTGTTCTATTTTTCTGCAGTTATTTGAATGCATGAAGATGTATGGTAATGAGTTTATGCATATGTCTTTAAAAATTTTAAAAAGTGAATGTGTGTCTACCTAACATTTTAGGACAAAGTTATCCGACTTTCACTTTAACACTTGTTCTCAAAGATCAACTTCTCTTTTTTGTTTTCAGAAGAAAGTGATAGAATCATTTAGCAGTAGAGCTTCATGACTTGATATTCAACATGGATGTTGGATATTATTATATATGTACCTATATAAATTTTGAATTGTGTCTATGTGGAACCACTGAATGACCATATAGAACACTGAATGACCAAATTACTTACCAGTTTTTTTTTTTTTTAATTATTGCTAACCTGATGGAAATAACTGAATGCTTTTGCATCCCAAAGCAAGAGAGAATTTCATTTTGTTACTATTTTAACTTGTAGTTTGACTTAAGACATTTCCAGTATTCCAGGTTTAGAATTGTCAAAACAAAAAGCTCTACATCTAAAATCTGCATGACTAATGACAACCAAATTGTTTAATTATGGTCTTTTGTGTAGTCTGCATTCAAAGGCATGATGTGAGGGACTTCCTATTCCATTGCTGAGATTGTCTTGCCTATTTAAAATGTTATATTGACTCGAACAGAATTTTAGCTTATTGAAATGTCTGGTATTAGAATTCCAGTTTTAAGTATTGACAATTAAAATTATGTTACTTATGAATGCTATCAAATAATTTTACAATAATTTTCTTAGTTTGGCAAAAAAATACTCAATCCTTTGGATGTTTGTTTGGAAAGTAATTTTTTAAAAAAAATTTCCACTGCAAAATGCAAACTTTACAAATGCGTTTATTTTCTTCAACAGTATACTCTATCCTTAAGTGGGTTTACAATAAGTACATTTCTGAGGTTAAACAAAAATAGAGACAAAGGTTAAAGTAAAATAAAGTAATTCCAGTATACCTTAAAAATGGCAAACAAGAATCACTACAGGTAGATATTTACAGAAAGTATTTGATAAGTGTTTTTATATAACATTATATTTTAGAACACTTTTTTTTTTCCGTCCATAGAAGTAAGTTTTATGTTTTGTAGCACATGTGAAAATGTTGGTAAACTGAGTTAAAATTTCAATTCTTCTCTATCATTTTGTTGATTTCTTTCACTGAACTTTTAAATCTCCTCATACAATATGAATTGAAACAGCAAATTCAGTGATGTGCTAGGAAATCTCTTGTTCCTTTGTGGGAACAAAGGTGAAACAGTTTTCCTTTCCTGTTTCTGATGTAGACTTGTATGCTTTGTTCTATTCATTTTCTTTTTATAGTTGCGGCTCTTTTCTTCAGCTTTCTTCAATCCATCTTGTACTACGAATTTGTCACTCAGTATGACAATTTAGGTTCTACACAATGACTCACCATCTCTGATGGTAGAAATGTTAGCAAATGACTATGGCATCATGTTCTTCATAAACTACCTTTAAAACAATCATATACTTGTCCATTAATTACCAGCTGTTTAGGATTTGGAAAACACTTCCTAATTCTTTTGCCACCTTTACATCTGACGAAATTTCTGGTTCAGAAGTTTCCTGTGACCCTGGGACCTATATTATTACTTCTTACACACTGAGAACGGGTTTCTAACAGTTGTCTTTGCAAAGTTGTTGAATTTCTTATTTTCTATGCATAAAGTTGAAGATTTTATATTTTTTTCATTTATAGATAGTTTTTTCAATTTAAAAATAATCTTTTTGTGTGTCATGATAAAATCGCTGATAAATCCCAGTCTCTATTCTCATGTGGATGAGTATGTGACTCTTTTGATGGCTTAGCCAGGCAAATCAGTTAAGAAAATCAGTTCTTTAGTCATAAAACTAATTTGAAGAAAACCATCTCATGAAACTTATATTGGTGTGTAGATAAAATCTTAATTAATCTCCTTGCATAACATTATGTTGTACATAACATTATTTTATAGTTTTTCTAATGGACATTGTTGAGGTGAAATACCTTAGAGATTAAGAAATTGAACTCTGGAAACAGTCAATTTTCTAATGCTATCCATCATTTAACTGAGTGACCATGGAAAGATTCTTAGCTTTTCAAACTTCACTTATTTGTAAAATTGAATTATTTATTTATTCATTCATTGAGTCATTCAATAAATACCTACTGATTGTGTACTGTGTCAGGCACAGGCACTTACATTCTTGATGAGGAAACAAATGACAAAAAAGTAAATTACAGAAAAGTAAGCTAAAATGGAGTAAGAAATGACCTGAAGAAAATGCACCATGGCATGTGATCAAGAGTTACTTGGAGAAGATATTTTGGATAGTCAGGGATGACTTCTCTCACGAGGTGATCCTTCAGGTAAGATGGACAAAAATCGATATCTGTCCCATTAGATATTGGGACAAGAGAGAGGCTAATGAATGACACATATAATCTCTGCCCAAGTTCAGAATTAAGTGAGGGACAGATACAGGAGTCCATAGATGGAGATAGAAATGACAGTGAAAGTGAAAGTATGAAAGTGTTAGCTGCTTAGTTTTGTCTGACTCTGTGCGACTCCATGGACTGTAGCCCACCAGGCTCTTGTGTCCATGAGATTCTCCAGGCAAGAATACTGGAGTGGGTTGCCATTCCCTTCTCCAGGGGATCTTCCTGACCCAGGAATCGAACCCAAGTTTCTTGCATTGTAAGCGGATCATTTACTGTATGAGCTACCAGGAAAACCCTAGAAATGACAGCTTTATTGAAAAACTAAACTTTTAATGGAGGGTAGGGTTTTTGGTTTGTAGCAAAAGAAGCCAAAATGCTTCTGAATTCAACTTACTTCCCCAAACTGTAGACTTTCCCAAACGGAAACAAAATCACTTCTCCTAAATTTACCTTATGATCTTTAACA
The DNA here is from genome assembly GCF_000754665.1 of Bison bison bison. Lineage (NCBI taxonomy): Eukaryota > Metazoa > Chordata > Mammalia > Artiodactyla > Bovidae > Bison > Bison bison. The sequence goes on from NW_011494518.1 coordinate 276,194, forward strand.
TATGAGATATGCTTTCTTACAAGTAGAATATCCCTTCCACACCTCCTGAAAAGGACAGCTTAATATACCTAAGTCTAATTCCTTCTGCACAATTCACCAACCAAATGTTGCTTCTCTTTCTTTGTGAAAGAGTGTGAAAAGCAGCAAAGAGAGGTCTGGAAAGCTTTTCCAATAAAAGGTCTTTCCACCTAGAAGGAACTTTTAGTGTCTGGGAATCTAGATGTTGCCAGAATCAAGATAGTGAAAATTATAAAAAATGCATAACTGAAAATGAGAATAATATCTTTATCAGTTTTATAGTTGTTCAGTTCAGTTCAGTCGCTCAGTCATGTTCAACTCTTTGCAACCCCATGGACTGTAGCCTACCGGGCTCCTCTGTCTATGGGATTTTCCAGGCAATAGTACTGGAGTGGATTGCCATTTCCTTCTCCAGGGGACCTTCCCAACCCAGGGATTGAACCCGGGTCTCCCGCATTATAGACAGACGCTTTACCATCTGAGCCACCAGGGAAGTCCCTTTTATAGTTGTTGGGAAGATTAAACGCATTAATGCTTATAAACTGCTTAGCACAGTATCTAGAATTCAAGAAACCTTAAGTGTATCAACATTAGTACTAATGATATATGCAGAAGCAGAATACTATTTTTTAAGGTAATTTTCTTATCAGAATCAGTAGATAGAGCAGGATGGTCAAGATGAGAAAAGAAAGCTTTCTTTTAGCTCAGTGGATGTGGTCTCACGGAGAACGCCAGGTTACGCCAGGTTTCTCTTTACCAGAACAATTACTTTCCAGGATTTACATTTCTCTGGGACAAGAGCCTGTTATGTCAGAATAAAATGCTGAGGAAGAGAAGCAAACTGGTCTTGAGAGTTTCACTGATAGACAATTGCCTTGATGGATTCACTGTCTTTTGTTCAACATTTTGTAGTGGTCTTAGAATAGATTTTAGGTCTCCATAATCAGGTATGACCTAGGGCTAATCTGGTTTCCTGAGTCACTCCGGCTTGAAAACCACTCATTAGGTCTTTTCTTATCCCTGTCTAGGTCTGATTCTTAAGAGAGTTTATTTGCAAGTAATTATTGTCATGTCCCATGGTCATTCTTTTTGTTAATTCATCTTAGAATATACCAAACTACCATTATGTTATTAGATTTTGTCCTTTATTCTAACATATTTCAGTCAGCTAATCAAATTTAAATATTTGAGCAAGTCAGATTCCCATCCGAAAGGACTGTGCTATAAGCCATTTGGATTTGAAAGGAACTGTTCATTAGCATTATTAAACAGATGAGAGTGCTAAAGGCTTATGAGAATCCTGGTATTCCTCATACCTGATCTGAGAAATAACAATTTATTGTTAAGAAAGGTCATAAAAATGTTAACAAGTTGTAAGAGGCATATTTGTGAGACATTTTGACTCTTGGTTTCTCCTTTAAACTACAATTTCTTGAAGATGTTCAAAGAGATTATATTTTGTTTTATAATTTGTAAAATATTTAAAAACAAAATTTTATTAAATAGACCCCCAAAATGCTCAAAGCAAATAGTTTCTTGTGGGTAAAATTTTCATATTTATAGCTATTCAAAGAAAGTTCATAATGAGTCATGAAAAAGTAGTAAAATCTCTAAGTGCCATTGTCTACAGGGCAGCAAAACAGAAATCCGCCTTAATTAAACTCTACATAATCATGGAGCATTAGAAGGTTCTTGGAATTTTGTATATGAATCAGGTCCTTGATAAATTGGGAGAAAATCACAATAGACTCCTTATTAGAAAAGCAACAGTATGATGGCTTTAATTCATTTAAAATTGGACTTTCTAAGACTTGGTTAAAAATAAACTTCATTTGGAGCAAGCCAAGAAAAAACTACTTAAAAATCACCTTATAAGTGAATCATAGTAACAATCACACTTTATAATTCTTTTGTGCTTTATTCCTTCTAAAATATTTTTCTTTTGATCTATATAGTTCAGATTTACATGGTTCAAATTATCCTGTTTTTCTGATGAGAAGACTGAGCCTCAAAGACATTAAATAACCTGACTAACATTCCTCTATTAGTAGGAGGTGAACAAGCTACCTAGGTCCATACCTGTTTCATTTAATACTGACTTAGATAATTCCATTTAACATTTGAGACTCACTATAAAACCTGACATTTCAGGAGTTAAAAACTGCTCTCTTATTTTGATTTTTCCACAATCCTGCCATCTGTTTGCCTAATTCTGAATACTCAAAGATGAATACTAAGGGGAGTTATCACTTGGCATATGCTTTAGATGTTGGAAACTCCCCAGTTCTATTTCTCTCCTTTTCTAGGGTATGTACCACCATTATCCCTTTAATTAAATTATTTAAACAATGATCCTAGCTAGAATTTCAAAAGGAATTTGACCTTTCCTAAACTCTATTGCCCTTTTCGAGCTTGGACTCTTACAAAATTATTCTAATTTATTTGGCCTTTAGCAAGCCAAACAACAGAGAAAGATAACCGTGCACAGTAGAAACATCAGGAGGTCTGTCTCAGAAGATTTTTATTTACCAATGATAATAAAGCCAGGAGTTCTAATGATTAACACTAAATATTTTATTTTTGCTATGCTTTCTCTTCTTTCCGTATTATAAAGGATTTTAAGCACATGATACGGTTCTTTTTTAAAGTGACCATTTCTCCTTTGTTTATTTTAGAAAAATCACCTAAGTGGAGTTTATTCTTCTTTATTACCCATAGATAAAGGCATATAAGTATTTCCCTCATTGTTTCTTAGAGCGTATTTGGAAATGGTTACTAGGTGGGTTAAGGAGCTCTTTTGAAATCTAAAAATTCTCTAAATCTTTGGTACCTCCTGGTGGTTCCAATATGCAAAAGTATCTTTATTTGTGTGACCCTCTTGATATTTCATCCCCCAGCACATCTCTGCTTTAACATGTCAAGTTTTCCAAAGAGCTCTCTATTTTCCAGGAATTCTTTCATGCTGTTATTAACTATTACAATATGGTCTAGTTTGTTCATTACTTCCTGCATCCACTCTAGGATTATCCCTCCCATACTGACCCTGAGCTTGTGTATTGGCTGACTTGCTTTGGCCAATGGGATGTTAGCAAATGAGATACAAACAAAGGCTTGGGAAGGGCTTATGTTTTGGGGTTTACTCTGTCATGTTGCTCTTTGGAACTCTAGGAAGAAGCCTGGTTAAGCCTATCGGAGAATAAGCATGTGGCACAGATATGAGCCATTTCCAGCTGAGGCTCCTCTAGACCCAACAGACCATCAGCGATCAGATGTGTGACTGAGATCTTCCCAGATTATCCAGCTTCCTCAAAATCATGACAAAATAGTAAATGTTTATTGTTTTCAGCTACTAAGTTGCAAGATGGTTTGTCATACACATACATAGACCGCCCCACCCCAGTTGATGTATATAGGCATCAACTGATATACAACTAAAATCAAACTCTTAGCCTCTAATTTTTTTATATACTTCTCTGGCTTCTAGTTTTTTCCTGCTAACTTTTTCCTCTTTCATCATCTCCTATCATTCATTTCTTTTACCCAATCAAAAGTTGGGAAATATTTCAGAGATTATAAAAATAAAAATGGAAGTCCCTATTTTCAGAAAGTCATTCCAATAAAATTCTCTTCCATGCTATTTTCACCAGTAACAACATCCATGATACTCATACACACAGTATTTCTTCCAATACATAATCACTCAGTAGCCTGTGCATTCAAGTTGTATTGCTCTTAGATTTCTTTGAACAAATATAATTTTCCACCAAATAAAAGAGAAACATAGAATATGGCAGAGAAACTGAATAGTTTCATAAGAGAAGATGGTTCATATCCTGTTACCCTGGCAACAGGCACTGGGAACGCCAGGGCTCCCCACACATCCTGTTGCCCTGACAACAGGTCAGGCAGGGCATGGGAAGGCCCGGTTCCCACTCTTCTAGTCCTTTTCCTTGCAACCACAAAGAAAAAGGAGAAAGTGATTTTGCATTTTGTTCTTCCCTACCAGAATATTTCTTCTATTATCTGAATCATTCCATTATAAGATTATCTTTCCAGATGTAGGAGAGGGTAAGAAAATAGTGACCTGAATTTTTATATTCATAATCTCTGAAACATTTGCTAATTTTTGACTGAGCTAAAAATGATAGGAAAAAAAGGAGAGGAGGAAATAAAGCAGTAGAGGTAGTAAATTGTGGAAACCAGATCAGTAGTGTACGAATAATACAGCAGCCAAGAGCTGATTTGGAGTCTGGTCACTTAGCTACATTGGTTAGGCTTAGCTAATTTTTAATGAGTTCATCTGAGAAAGTCAAATCTGTGAAATGGTTGCTTATTTGGTTCCTGTATTTTGTGAACAGGCAGTGCATAGCCAAACACCATAAAATGACATTCTAAGTTTTTTTGCCCAGTTAGTTTTCAGTTCTGTACAACTTTTCCCCCTTTTTTTATTCTTATTCAACTTTTATTGTCTTTCATCACTTATCTTTTCTTATGATATAGAGTTGATAAGAAAGCAAGCTGATTGAATTCTTATTTTCCTTTCCTCTCTCTTTGTTACTTAAGCAATTGGTTTGATTATGTAAAAGAAATACACTTTATTTTGGGGTCTGAAAGTTATTTTGTCTTTATAATTTTTAGTTTTGTATAAACTAGTTGTCTGTTTAAAACTGACAAAAACATTTGTTGTTGTTGTTGAGTTACTAAGTCGTGTTTGACTCTTTTGCGACTCCATAGACTATAGCCCTCCAGGTTCCTCTGTCCATGAGATTTCCCAGACAAGAATACTGGAGTGAGTTGCCATATCCAGCTCGAAGGGATCTTCCCAACAAGGGGTCGAACCTGTGTCTCTTGCACAGGCAGGTGGATTTTTTACCACTGAGCTACCAGGGAAGCAAGCCCATGACAAATAACATCAGTTATGCTATTACTGCTGCTGCTGCTGCTAAGTTGCTTCAGTCGTGTCCAACTCTGTGCGACTCCATAGACAGCAGCCCACCAGGCTCCCCTATCCCTGGGATTCTCCAGGCAAGAACACTGGAGTGGGTTGCCATTTCTTTCTCCAATGCCTGAAAGTGAAAAGTGAGAGTGAAGTCACTCAGTCGTGTCTGACTCTTTGCAACCCCATGGACTACAGCCCACCAGGTTCCTCCATCCATTGGATTTTCCAGGTAAGAGTACTGGAGTGGGGTGCCATTGCCTTCTCCGGCAAGAGTACTAGTCTCCACCAATTTTCCCATGAATTAAAATCTTAGTTGATTCCTTTAATTTTAAAAGTAGAAAAACAGAATACCTAGAATTTCTAGGTAGAGTAGCAAGCTTAAATTTCTATAAAACAGAAATCTTTAACTTCTATAAACCAGAGTCTTACTGTTGAAGAGAAGCTAAATCTTTCACTCAAAAAATAGGAAAAGGGATTTGTGGAGAAAAGACTAAATTTAAATGGAGTGAAAAGGAACTATAGGCTGTAAAGAGGAGGTATCTTTGGGAGACTGTACCTAAGTTAAAGCTGGATTTCTGAAAGACCAGGTGAGAAAATTGAAGCCTAATCAGAATATCACTAAAATCCATGAAAAAACATTCAAGACTATGTGAGACTAGATAAGATGACCTGTCTAGGTACTCTAATTGTACTTCATGCATTATTACTGGGGGCTTCCCTTGTGGCTCAGAAGGATTTTCTGCCTTCCTGGTAACCCTTCCAACTTCCCAAGAGGTAACAAGAGGGGAGAGATAGTATCCATTTGGCATTTGTTTAGTATTGTATTCTCAGTACATTAGAATAGAAAATTACATAAAGTAAGAACTTAAAAAACTGTTTCATAATAACAAAACCAATAATTGGGCAATTTATAACAACTTCAGCTAGTAAAGCTGTATTGTTTCAGTTCAGTTCAGTCGCTCAGTCGTGTCTGACTCTTTGTGACCTCATCAACCGCAGCACGCCAGGCCTCCCTGTCCATCACCAACTCCGGGAGTCCATCCATACCTATGTCCGTTGAGTCAGTGATGCCATCCAACCATCTTATCCTCCCTTGTCCCTCCGAAGAGTCAGCTCTTCGCATCAGGTGGCCAAAGTATTGGAGTTGCAGCTTCAGAATCAGTCCTACCAATGAACATGTATGGATGTGAGAGTTGGACTATAAAGAAAGCTGAGTGCCAAAGAATTGATGCTTTTGAACTGTGGTGTTGGAGAAGACTTTTGAGAGTCCCTTGGACAGCAAGGATATCCAGCCAGTCCCTCCTAAAGGAGAGCAGTCCTGGGTGTTCATTGGTAGGACTGTATTGTTTAGCAGCAACATTAATTCAGGCTGGAAGGTCAAGAAGTTTTGATGGATTGGTAGAGATTATTGCAGATGAGATTACATGAAAACCAAAACCAAAAGATAAGCCTTATAATACAGTATTTAGAATCTCAGAGGGTGGTCATATTGTGGCTGTTCAGTCTCTCAGTAATGTCCGACTCTTTGCAACCTCATGGACTGCAGCAGGCCAGGCTTCCTTGTCCTTCACTGTCTCCCAGAGTTTGCTCAAGCTAAAGTCCCTTGAGTCAATGAAGCCCTCCAACAATCTTGTCCTCTGTTGTCCCCTTCTCCTCCTGATTTCAATCTTTCCCAGCATCAGGGTCTTTTCTAATAAATCGGCTCTTTGCATTAGGTGACCAAAGTATTGGAGCTTCAACTTCAGCTTCAATTCTTCCAATAAATATTCAGCACTGATTTCCTATAGGATTACTGGTTTAATCTCCTTGCAGTCCAAGGGACTTTCAAGAGTCTTCTCCAACACCACAGTTCAAAACGTCAGTTCTTTGATGCTCCACCTCTTACATCCATAGATGACTACTGGAAAAACCGTAGCTTTGACTATATGGACCTTTGTTGGCAACGTAATGTCTTTGCTTTTTAACATGCTGTCTAGGTTGATCATAGCTTGTCTTCCAAGGAGCAAGCATCTTTTAATTTCATGGCTGCAGTCACCATCTGCAGTGATTTTGGAGCCCCCCAAAATAAAGTCTGACACTGTTTCAAACCTCCCCATCTATTTGCCATGAAGTGATGGGACCGGATACCATGATCTTAGTCTTTTGAATATTGAGTTTTAAGCCAGCTTTTTTACTCTCCTCTTTCACTTTCATCAAGAGGCTCTTTAGTTAATCTTTGCTTTCTGCCATGAGGGTGGTGTCATCTTCATATCTGAGTTTATTGGTATTTCTCCTTACAATCTTGATTATAGCTTGTGCTTTATCCAGCCTGGTTTTTCATATGATGTACTCTGCATATAAGTTAAATAAGCAGGGTGACAATATACAGCCTTGACCTACTCCTTTCCCAATTTGGAACCAGTCCATTATTCCATATCCAGTTCTAATTATTGCTTCTTGACCTGCATACAGGTTTCTCAGGAGTCAAGTAAGGTAGTCTGGTATTCTCAAATCTTTAAGAATTTTCCACAGTTTGTAGTGATCCATGCAGTCAAAAAGGCTTTAATGTAGTCAATGAAGCAGAAGTAGATTTTCTTCTGATATTTCCTTGTTTTTTCTATGACCCAACAAATGTTGGCAATTTGATCTCTGCTTCCTCTGCTTTTTCTAAATCCAGCTTGAACATCTGGAAATTCTCGGTTCACGTACTCTTGAAGCCTAGGTTGAAGAATTTTGAGCATTACTTCGCTGGCGTGTGAAATGGGTGCCATTGTGTGGTAATTTGAACATTCTTTGGCATTGCCTTTCTTTGAAATTGGAATGAAAACTGACCTTTTCCAGTCATGTGGTCATTGCTGAATTTCCCAAATTTGCTGAATATTGAGTGCAGCACTTTAACCACTTCATCATTTAGGATTTGAAATAACCAGCTGGAATTCCATCACTTCCACTAGCTTTGTTCATAGTGATACTTCCTAAGGCTCACTTGACTTTGCACTCCAGGATGTCTGGCTCTAGGTGAGTGATTATACCATCATGGATATCTGCATCCTTAGGGCCTTTTTGTATAGTTCTTCTGTGTATTCTTGCCACCTCTTTTTCATATCTTCTGCTTCTGTTAGATCCATACTGTTTCTGCCCTTTATTGTGCCCATCTTTGCATGAAATGTTCCCTTGGTATCTCTAATTTTCTTGAAGAGGTCTCTAGTCTTTCCCATTCCATTGTTTCCCTCTGTTTCTTTGTGTTGATCACTTAGGAAGGCTTTCTTATCTCTCCTTGCTATTCTTTGAAACTCTGCATTCTGATGGATATATCTTTCCTTTTCTCCTTTTCCTTTCATTTCTCTTCTTTTCTCAACTATTGTAAGGCCTCCTCAAACAACTATTTTGCCTCTTTGCTCTTCTTTTTCTTGGGGATGATTTTGATCAGCACCTACTGTTCAATGTTGTGATCCTCTATCCATAGTTCTTCAGGCACTCTATCAGATCTAATCACTTGAATCTATTGTCACTTCCACTGTATAATCATAAGGGGTTTGATTTAGGTCACACCTGAATGGCCTAGTGGTTTTCCCTACTTTCTTCAGTTTAGATCTGAATTTGGCAATAAGGAGTTCATGATCTGAGCCACAGTCAGCTCCTGGTCTTGTTTTTGCTGACTGTATACTGCTTCTCCATCTTCCGCTGCAAATAATATAATCAATGTGATTTTGATATTGACCATCTGGGTGATGTCAATGTGTAGAATCGTCTCTTGTGTTGTTGGAAGAGAGTGTTTTCCACGACTAGTACGTTTTCTTGGTAAAACTCTGCTAGCCTCTGCCCTGCTTCATTTTGTACTCCAAGGCCAAATTTGCTTGTTACTCCAGTTATCTCTTGACTTCCTGCTTTTTCATTCCAGTCCTCTATGATGAAAAGGACATCTATTTTTGGTATTAGTTCTAGAAGATCTTGTAGGTCTTCACAGAACATTCAACTTCAGCTTCTTCTATATTAGTGGTTGGGGTATAGACTTGGATTAAATGATTTGCCTCGGAAACAATCAGGGATCATTTTGTCATTTTTGAGATTGCACTCAAGTACTGAATTTCGGACTTTTTTGTTGACTATGAGGGCTACTCCATTTTTCCTAAGGGATTCTTGCCCACAGTACTAGATATAATGGTCATCTGAATTAAATTCGCCCATTCCAGTCCATTTAGTTCACTTATTTCTAAATGTTGTTGTTCACTCTTGCCATGGTAATTAGACCACTTCTGAATTACCTTGATTCATGAACCTAACATTCCAGGTTCCTATGCAATATCATTCTTTATAACTTTAGACTTTACTTTCACCACCTGACCCAGCCACAACTGGGCATTGTTTCCACCTTGGCTCAGGCTCTTCATTCCTTCTTGAGCTATTTCTCTGGTCTTCTCCAATAGCATATTGGGCACCTGCCGACCTGGGGCATTCATCTTTCAGTGTCATATCTTTTTGCCTTTTTGTACTGTTTGTGGGAATCTCAAGGCAAGAATGCTGAAGTGGTTTGCCATTCCCTTCTCCAGTGGACCACATTTTGTTAGAACTCTCCACCATGACCCATCCATCTTGGGTGGCCCTACACAGCATGGCTCATAGTTTCATTGAGTTATGCAAGGCTGTAGTCCATATCGTCCAGTTTGGTTAGTTTTCCATGATTGTGGTTTTCATACTGTCGTCCCTTTGGTGGATGAGTATAAAATGCTTGTGCAAGCTTCCTGATGGGGGGCACTGCCTGTGGGGGAAACTGGGTCCTGCGTCTTGCTATGGTGGGCGGGTGATGCTCAGTAAATGTTTAATCCATTTTCTGCTGATGGGTGGGGCTGTGTTCACTCCCTGTAATTTGGCCTGAGGCCACACTATGGTCTTGTTTCCCTGGACTGTTAGAGTCAGTGCTCCTGATGCAGCAGCAGGCCACTGTAGACCCACGCTTCCTCCAGACCTCTGAAACAGACTCTTGTGCCCTTCAAAAGTCTGTTTCCCCAGTCCTATGGGAGTTCTGTAGTCAATTCCCATTAGCCTTCAAAATCAAATTTCTGCTAAGATGGTGGGTAGAAGGATGTGTGCTCATCTTCTGCAAGGACACCAAAATCGCAGCTAGCTGCAGAACAACCATCAACAGGTTATTAAAGATGATAGGAAAGGCAAAATTATGTTTGGACTCAAACTTCATACTCACCAGAGATGCTGGGAGGGCATAAACAAAAGCTTGTGCACCCTGGGACCCAGGGAAAGGAGTACTGACCCCCATAAGAGACTGAGCCAGATCTGCCTTTGAGTGTTTGGGTGTCTCCTGTAGAGGCAGGGTTGCAGTGGCCTGCCCCAGGGATAGGGGCTCTGGCTGCAGCAGACCTGGGAGGTGCAGCATGTGGCATAGTCCTTTTGGAGGAGGTTGCCATCAGCCCCACCATAAAGCTGACCCACAGACTGCAGATGACCCACAAATTGAAGAAATACCAAAGAAGTTCTCACACTGTTGTGAAAGTCCTAGGGCCCACAATAGATTTTCCAGTCCAGGGATCCAGCAAAGGGACTGAGATCCCCCAAGGAATTTGACTTTGAGGGCCAGTGAGATGGTCATGAGGGATAAAATAATGCAGTTAAAGTGCCCATAACCTGTGTCTGGCACAAAATAAGAATCTGCAGTTGTAAATCGCCTTTGTGGCACACCTATGTATGAGACAGTGGGTTTGTTTTTGCCCATTCCTCTGCCAAATATAGATTGAGATAAAAGTTGACCCTAAGAATTGTATGATGGGTAGAGGCAGAGCAGATTAAACATTGAGTGAGCTTCCTGCTCCAAAATTCTGATTTCCTAAGTTCTATACAACTCATATCCTTGGAAAACTCAAATTTCTGTTCGTTATGTAGTTGAACTGTTGGGATTGTACTGAGAATATCTTTCAGTAATTAGGGAATATTCTGAGTTGACATGGCCCTGTAGCCCAGAGAATTCTTGACGAGTGAAGACTACTGTGTATCCCATGAGAGTTAGTTTCCTGCCAGAATTTCCAAACTAATGAGTCAGACAAAAGGTGATAAGCTAACCGAATTTGGAGGAGATCAGCTTAAATACTTTATGTTGGCTTCTGGGCTGTAGCTGTTTGTCTGCTACTGAGTTGGAGAAGACAAACTAATCCTCTTTGCACAGTTCCTCAAAGAGAGACTTTGCAAAAGAAGTCTTAAAATGTCACAATTTGACTGAACAATTTTAACAGTGCTTGAGGTTTATTTTTACCAGACATTCAAGTCCAAGGTGTGTGACAAGGCTTCAACTAAAGTCATAATTTTCAAGCTGTCATTTAATATTTGTGTCCTCTGACTTCATGCTGTCATGTGAATCATATTTCAATTCAGGAGAAATATTTGCAAAATGTGTGTCAAAAGATGCCTCTGAGAGCAAACCCTTCTACCATGAATTAAAGAAAAATCTATACTTACTGAGTGAGAATGTTCCAAAATGAAATTCACAACCAAAATAGTAGTATACAGTTTAAAGAATTAAACTACAAGTGGCATTAGACCCCAAATGACCTTATTATATATACTTTCCCTCTGTTTTACCTAAGGTATTATAACATTTTTGATTTGTTACCAAAATGGTTTTCGTTTTCTAAATAAAAAAATGATTAAATAAAATGCTAAAAATTATTTTGTTTACCATTATTCTAATAGTTCTTTAATTTGTATCTATAATAAATTAGCATAACATCACATTCTCTTATTAGATAAGTTGGTTGATCCATTGATAGTTACAGGACACAGAAAATAAGAAATAACATGAAATTACTTTAGAGCACTTTGGAATTAGAAACAGCTTGCCAAGTAATCTTAGTTCACTAGAAAGAGGGAATGTTTAAGTTTAGAAAGAGGGAATTAAGAAAAAACTCTCCTTGATAAACTCAAATTGTTTTGTTAAGTATATGTCTTATGGGTATCAAAGTAAACACTAATTTACACAGTGTGAGTCAAACTATGGTGATCTTAGTCACCGATTAGAACTATCTTAAGAATGAGAGTAAGAAATAAAGTTGTAGCAGAAGTTCATCAGGACTATACTGACATTTGTAAAGATATTGAAGTACTTTGTAAAGTAGAACTAGTATTATTCAATTTGCCCAATTCAGATGACTTGTTAATAAAATTTAATCATTTGTTCATTCAATGACTATTCATCATTGGGCACACAGAGAGCTCCAGCATCATTCTAGGCACCAGGGATACAAGGATAAACCATACAGTCATGATCTGTACCTACATGGAATTAATTATATTTTGATGGTAAGGATGGCTGATAGAGAAGCAAACAAAAAACATGCAATGTAATTTTAATAAAAGCAAATAGAATAAAATGGCAGTGTATCTGGGAGGTTCAAATGTGGCAATTTCAGAAGAGTGCTCATGGAAGGGCTTCCATGACACTGACTTGTGAAGAGGGCCCTTAGTAAAGTGAGAAGTGAGCTATGCCAAGACCTGAAGTGATGGGGTCCTAGAGAGAGGGAACTGAGGGCATAGTCTCCATGACGGGGTGCATGTGGCATGCTGAGGAAAAACAGGACCAAGAGGATCTTGGATCACAGTGTGAGGAAAAGAGAGGAAGAATTGTGTGTGGAGAGAAAGGGAGATGCCAGATCATCTAAAACCCAACAGGTCATGATAATAAATTAGAATTTTATTCTGAGCCTGGTAGAGAGACTTTGGAGCTTTGAAGCAGTGGAGTAGAGTGTTTGACTTAGGTTTTAAGAAGACTTCTCTGGTCATTTTGTGGAAACTAACACTGAAGAGGGGGAAGGCAGGGAAGAACAAGATTAGAAATAGGAAATGTTAAGAGGTAATGGCAATTGTTCAGTTGGTAGCTTTGGTAACACTGGTACTTACAGAATTGGTAAGAAATATTCAGATTTAGGACATGTTTAAGTTTCAAGCTGGTAGGACTCACAGCAATTTGGATTGGGAATGTAAGGTTTGAAAAGAATGAGATATAATGCCTTATTTTGTATGTGTGCATGTGTATGTGATCCTGATCAACTGGGTCTGTGGTCCCTTGTCTGAAATCCTTGGACCAAAATGTGACCTGAATTTATAACTTTTCAGATTTTAAAATGGTAATAAGATGCCTGTTCCAAAAATTACTGAATATTCCCAGTGGAATCCAGGGTACCTGCCAATGAATACTTCTGCAACAAAACATGTAAATATTCACTTAATAAAGACAAAAATCATCTGCGATCAGTTCAGATTTTGCTGCCACATAAGTTCAGATCAGATCAGACTTTACTGCCAAATAAGAATGTCTGATTTTAGGATTTTTCATAGCTATGGATAAGGGGTTATTATTAACCTGTTACATTTCCCCAGATGAGGAAGTTGGTGGTGAAGACAAAAAGTTCTTTTGGAACCATAAATTTTCAGATGCCTATCAGACATTCAAATAGTCTTGCAAATAAATAGACAGCTGGGAAAATTAGAGGTCAGGGATGAAGATATAAATTTGGGAGACATCAGTATATGGATATAAAGTCATGGAGCTAAATGAGATCATCTGTGGAGTTAAAATTGGTATAAGTGAGAAGAGAATCAAAGATTGAGCCCTCAGGCACCCCAATAATTAAAGGTTGGGAAAGGAGACAGTAAAAAAGACACCAAGGAGTAGCCATTGTGCTGTGGCATCTTGGAAGCCAAGAGAAGACTTTTAAGAAAGTCAGTGTTTTGTCAAACATTGCTGAGGGGTCACGCAGCATGAACTGTGCCTTGACTATTGGCTTTTGTGTTGTAAGGTCTTTGGCTACTTTGGCAAAACCCTCTCAATGATGTGAATGGACAAAATTCTAACAGGACTGGGTGGAAGGGAAGATGAGGTAAAGAAGTGGGGGCAGCATGAACAGCTAACACTTCAAAGAATTTTCTGTAAAGGAGAGCATAAAGGTAGGGTGATAGTGGGGGTGGTTAAGGGTAAAGAAGTTTATAAAATATAGAGATGCTGTTAGAGGATTCTGATGGGAATGATGATAGAAATGATTTTGTAGAGAGTGACGAATCAGTGCAGAGAAGGAGAGAGAGAGAGAGATCTACAGCTCCTTGAGTAGGTGAGAGGTAAGGACTGCTTAAGCAGAGAGACTGGATCTAAGAGCAAGGCTGACCATCCATGGCAACAGGAAGGAAGGCAGAATGTTTGGGAGCACTTGCAAGTAGGTGGGTATAAACATGGTGATGGTCCCTCCTGGTTACTTTTATTTCCTCATGGAAGTGAAATAAGAGGCTATTTGCAGAGACAGAGAAGGGGAGAAAGGAGTGGAGATTTGAGGAGAACATGTGAGACAATCACCTCAGAAAGGAGTGTGACTAAGGTGGAATTGATGGGCAGAGCTGCGCATCCACTTTAAGGGTCTATTTAAAGTGACATCAGTCTACATCCTGTTTCCTTTTATTCCTGCTTCTATGGAGGGTCAGAGCAGAGGTAGAATGGAGTTTGCAGAGTCACTATTTTGTCAGAAGATGTAAATGCAATGGATGAAAAAGGGGAAACTGGGGCTGAGGGCCTCTTTAAGGTTAAAGGTAAGGGGAAGCATGAGAGCATGGGCAGAGTGGTGGCCAGTGGAAAAGTGGATAAGGTCAGGAGATTGGCTGTAGAGACAGAAATAATGAATTTCTGGAATGAGATGCTAGAATCAGTGACCTTTCTCTCTTCTCAAAGACACAAACTGATATAATAAACACATATTATGCGCAGACAAGCCTATACAAGAAATATAATTTGTGAAATGAATCTATGGTAGGTGATTTTATTTTCCCCCTCTTTATAAAATTCTGCTCTGAGCTCCTTTACATTTTGTTACTAGGCTTTCTCTTCAAAACAGAAGAGGCGGTTAGAAGTGTGACCATTCCTGCAAAGAAAACAAAGCTGTCAGATCTAATTTAGGATGCTTTTCCTTGACAACAGCCTTTTAAATATTGCTTATACAATATAATTTGGCTCCAGAAGTTAATGAGAGTGCATTTTGTCAAGGAGGTTCAATTCCCTTTTATACTTGAGCTTTTCACCGTGTCATGAGAACATATAATAGGGTTTTCCCTTTACCTTGCTCCAGTGACTGACGTTTTACTGTTTATGGCATTCTTGGTGGTAGATGGTGAATTTTAATATATGTATCAGTAAAACAGGCTGAACATGAAATGAAGGACTGCTGTGAAGTATGGTTTTAACCATAGGATATGGAGGTTGTTTCACTATATAAGGGTTGTTGTTCCTCTTTATGTTGATGGTGGCTTAGGTAACCTAAATAATTCAGACTTTAAATTCCTGCTTGAGGACCAAATCAAGTTGTGAGTCTGTACATGCTAAGCAACTGCTTGTCTTTTCTTTTAATGATTTTATTAGCAAGAGTGAAATTTGCTTGGTTGAAATTTTATAATAAAACAGTCACATACATAAATACACACATATTCACACAAAATAATGATATTTAATTATGTACTCTGGTATAAATGCAACTTCCACTTAGTAACTATATTTAATATTAACCTGATCAAGTGTAAAGTGAATTAAATGTTGTCGTTTCTTTTGATATTTATTTATTTATTTTTGACTACACCATGCAGCTTGAGGAATCTTAGTTTCCCGACTAGGGATTGACGGGTTCAGGTCCTAGCAGTGAAAGCACTGAATCCTACCCACTGGCTTAATTTTTGTTATGATGTCACTATATATAGAATTTGGTAGGTCATGACATTAAACAGTTATAAGACTTAAAGGTAAAGATCACTTGTAGATAGACTTTATGTTTACTCTTCCCAGTAAATTGATCTTCTGTTTTTGTGAAATTAATTTGAGGATAATCATATGTGAGTTCTGTGAATATTTGAAAATTATTCTTCTAAAATGGTTGCTGTATTTTCTGTTTGGCATTTGACGGTTGATCTTATTTGAAATTTGGTACCAGGTTGCTTACCCCAAAATAATTCTTATAATTCTTAGACCTTTGTTGAGATGTCCCCATAGGTAATGCTATTTCTTTCTCCAGTTCATGGAGATCTTCCCTCCTGATTTTCCTCCCTTTGAGGATTGGCATGAATATGATCTGAAACTACATGACTCCTTGTTTATTTGCCATCAAAGCTGTACTTGAATGTCTGAAAATGCCAGTCACGTGTTTTGGCTGGGTCTTTAGAGAAATGTAAACTTGGCTCCTTGGTACTAATCCTGTACATTGTATAACACTTTTACTTGCAGAAATTAATTCTCATTTTTATTAAAGTATTAAAGTAGTACTGTAAGACAAGGAAACAAGTTTACTTTCCCACCCCTTGATTCTACCTGGGTCGTCTTCCTAAGACATCAACTTTCATCTTTTAATTCTTTCTTCCTATAAGTTGTCTATAGTTTAAAATACCAATTTTACATAGTTGTTCCTTGATTTATCTATTTTGAACATTATTTGACTTCATATAGCAATGGATGACAATGTAGCACTCTTAGACCAAGTTCTAACCACTCCCCGCTTACTTACTCGCCCCTCATTTTTCTACTGCAGTTCTATTACCATTCCAGTGAATCATTATTTGGTGCTTATAGTATATGACTGAATTGTCTTCACTTCCAATCCAAGAAATGAAATATGGATATATTTCTTGTAGAAATAGCCCTTTGTTTTTTTCCCTGAAATTAGTAACTATTTCATTTTAATTGCTAATTTATTGACCTTGGGCTTCTCTTCTGGCTCAGCTGGTAAAAAATCCACCTGCAATGCTGGAGACCTGGGTTCAATCCCTGGGTTGGGAAGATCCCGTGGAGAAGGGGAAGGCTACTCACTCCAGTATTCTGGCCTGGAGAATTCCATGGACTGTATAGTTGGTCGGACATGACTGAGCGACTTTCACTTTCACGTTTCACTAACTTTGATTACTATATACCTATCACTATTTCTTTCCAGAATCGTCAAAAAAGTTGTAAGACACTCTTCAATATATTTCCCACATTTCCAAGCACACCATGTGCTTTTTCTGTCCCACTCTTTTCCTTGGAGACATTGCCCTTTGAGTCTTTGTCCCAGCTCCTTCTGGAGCTTTCCATGCCCAAGGCACAGCTCTCCCCTGAGACTTCCCATTGCCTTCATTCTGGGAAATACCATCAACACCCTCAGGAGTTGGATCTGTTATTTCCTGGGTCTCATTCTTTCTTGGTTTATTCATTTAGGGTGTGAGCTTCCTGCAATAGGGCACTTGAGAAACACACTCTCTTAAAGTACATTGATATACGAAAATATACTTTTTCTTTTATTTTTCTACAACTTGATTGGCTCTGAAACAATAAGTTAAAATAATTTTTTCTCAGAATTTTGAGAAGATTGCTTCATTGTATTTTAACTTTTAGTATTGCTACTAAGAAGTCTGACGCCATTTAGCCCTGATATTTTTCTGTGATATTCTGCCCAACCTCCATAAGCCAGGACTTTGTTTTTATTCCCTTTTCTTCAGAAATTCCATGATAATTGGATAATTGGTGTGAGAATTTTATAATGGAAAAAATTTTTTTATTGTTATTTTATTTTTAACTTTACAATATTGTATTGGTTTTGCCATATATCAACATGAATCTGCCACAGATATACACATGTTCCCCATCCTGAACCCTCCTCAGTCTGGAAATGCCCTTCAGTTTGGGGAAAATTTCTTCATTTTTTAAAAAATTTGATTATTTTCTTCTTGCCATTTCCTTCATTTAATCTTTCTGGGATTTATATGTTTTTCCTTCTGCATTAAGCCCCAAATTTTCTTAAGTTTATTCTCTTCTTATCCATTTTTGCTTTTTACTTTTTATTTATTGAGGCAACATCGGTTGATAACAACTTTCATGTACGTGCACGTTATATTTCAACTTCTATATATACTAACAGCATGTTCACCACCACAGTTATTTTGACCATATAGTCATTTTTACTTTTTTTAAAAAAATTAAAACTTTAATGCTTATCTTTTAATATCTCTGATACTTTCCAAGACCTGATCTCATTCTTATTTTAATGGATTTCTATCTGTAGCATTCCATTTTTAAATATTAATACATTTAATAACACTTCTTATGGCTCTGAAATTCATTTTTGTTGATTAATGTTTTTCTTCTATTTGAATAGATTCCACCGAGTTGCTGTTTTCTGTGTGTTTGTTTCAGTTTCTTAAATGTTAAAGACTCTTCTTAAAGGTCTGATGATTCTTGACTGTCTGCTCACTTGTAAAAGGGAGACACTGAAAAGCTAACTGATGCTCATTTCATGTGAATGGATACTGTTTGTTGACATGTGGGCTTCATAATAGGATGTGAAGTGCTCAGCTACTTGGATGATTACAAAATGCCTGTAATCATGGAAGATAGTCTAATCACCAGTCTTAAAATGTTAAAACCTTGTTGTCCTTATTCTAGGACTAAGAGTTGGGGTCATAAATTTCATTATGTAGTTTTAAACTTAGTTTCCTTTTTTACACTATAGAAGCTCACCTCTCTCATCTTGGTGGCTTAACGTCACTAGAAGATAAACATCTAACTAGATAAACATCTATCTTCTATAGTGATCCATAGTGATGTGAAGGGGGCAGGTAGTTGCCAGATATTAAGGAGGAAAATGAGGAAAACCCTACTTTCAGTCCTACTCTAATTCTCTGACTTTTGCAATCTGGTGCCTCCAATTCCTGCATCTTTCATGGTTCTTAGCATGAAACATTTGTTTCTAGCTGATGTTCTTTGCTATGATTTCCACCCTCCTGTTTCCTTTCCAGGTTTCCAAAAAATGAGTTGATTCTCTTGTGTTCTGCTTGTTTTTTCCCACTTTGTAATTATGGGAAATTTGCAGTGTCTTTATGTCTTTACAGTCATGATAGTGGAGTTTTAAGAGTTAGCAATGATAAATGCATGTTCAATTAGCATGAGTAAAAAGAGATATATATGTTTGACTGGGTCCCTTTGCTGTTCACCTGAAACTATCACAACATTGTTAAGCAAATACAAAATAAAAAGTTTAAAAAAACGATTTCATAATTTTAAGTTTATTTAAGATAAATTCAGGATATCTATTCTTTATGACTCTCCATAAAAATCCAGTTAAATGCCAATTTAATCAAGTTATTCAGTAAACCATTCCCAAACTGGAGGTTAGCATCTGATTTACATTATTAAAGATGAGCATTATCAATAAAGTATCTTACTATATATGAGTATTAACAACTTATTAAGTATGTATATATTTGTTAAAAAAATGATAAATTTTCTGTTTAGTAACTAAATCTTACTTAAATGTGTATATGTTCATGTTTCACATTCTAAATGTTTCTTATTTCAATGTCTCTAAATAAATGAATCTAAATGGAAGTAAGGCTGAAAAGGCTAATTAAATGACACCAAAGAAAAAGCCTTTGAGTTGTACAAATTTCTCTAGGAAATAAACATATAACTCTTCAATTTTGAATATGTACATATTTACCTAATAAGAATCCTAATAAAGAAATATGTAACATTGCCGGGGTCCAGCCCCGGTGGATCCAGGGAATTCGAAGCGGGGACGGCGTTGGCGAGGATCAGGCAACAACTGCTTAATTAAACTTTAATTAAGGATATAAAGAGTAATGGAATAAGGATAGCTCAGTGAGGAAATTCAGTGGAGAAAAGAGGCTGAATAATTCAGCCAGAAGGTAAGAGAAAGAACGACATGGTGAGACCAAGTTTCGGTGAACAAGGCCTGCACTT
>NW_011494518.1:295987-298280 GCF_000754665.1 Bison bison bison
CAGTTTGGAGGCTCTGAGCAATCACATGTGGCCCGAAAAACCTATTCAGGCAGGCTAGAGGACTTCCAAGGGAGTTTGTAGGTTGAAACACTGTCACACCCAGGAATTATTACTGGAGCTGTAAGCTAACTCTTTTTTCAGAGAGAGGTAGTGGGGGACAGCCCCCCGTAAAGTCAGAGGTGTAGGTGAAAGCACAAAGCAGAAAGTAGGCAGACTCTGGTTTTGGGGGTAGATTGCTCGAGAATTTCCAGGGAGACTCCTGAGGCTTGATCCTGCCTTTGCATATGCCAAGCCTCCTTCCTCATGACCTTTGCCAGGGGCAGAGCTCGCTCCCCAAATCCCCCCTTTTTTATTTCTTAAAATAGCCATATGCAGCTCAGTTGCGAGCTTCTGAATGTTCTGCCGAAGAATCCTGACAATACAAGGAAGAATGATTATGAGAAGCAAAATTAAAGCACCAGTAGCGACGTATCCAAGGATATTAGACAGAATGTTTTTTCCTGAAATGAAGTTAGAGAAAGTGTGAAAAAAGTCATTAGCTGCTCCAGCGGCGGTAAAATCCAGTCGAGAGTGTTCCAGGGTCTGTATTTGATTATGAAATTTCCCTAAGTCCAGGCCAATGTCAGAGCTGTTCCAAACACCTGAGATACGATTTTTGATTTTTTCCCATTCATAATCTGTCTCATTTACCTTTAAAGATGTCACGCATATCCACGGGTAATCAGCGTAGCATGACAGAGCCATTTTCACTTTTAAAGCCTGTAACTCAGTCCCAATATGTTATATTGCCTCTTTTAAGGCGTCTACTCTCATCTCTAATTTCCTATCTATAGCTTCCTGTGTTGCTAGAGTTAAAGAAACATTTTTAGACATGGTATCGACATATTGGGCAGTATGCACCTGTTGAGTCAATGATATTGCTGCCGCAGTAACAGAAGTAACTGCTGCTATCAAAGCTGATATTCCTAAAATAAGTAAGCCCACATAACATCATTAACCACAGGAAAAAGAGATGCATTAAAGGTTTTCAATATTTTTAAAATTAGTCCAAATTTTCTTTTTCTCTTTAATTCTCTTGAAAACCTGTGAGGTAAGACCATAAGTCCTTTTAACATGTAAGGTAACAAAAAGAGGTGATCTCAGAGATGATCTTCTCAAAGAAGTAATTAAATTACACGGGGTTCAGTGCAGGAGACAGAAACCATGCTGGCATTTGGAATAGAAGGGGACTCAATATAGGAAATAGATGTTTACAAAATCATAGGAATGTTTGGAGAGGCTGGAAGTCAGGGGCCACTACTGGACTGGCAAACTGAATGTGACTCAGAGGCAGGAAGATTCTACATCTGGGCTTCCATAACCACTGCTACCACCCCACTGCCTCTAGACACCTGCAGAGCCAGTGGCTGGTGAGCAACGATGGGGACCAGCCAATAGAACTGTCTCGTGGCCTTGTTTGTCAGCCAAAAACCGTGGCAGGGACATAGCTTCTCCTAAAATTTAAACCTTTAATTATAAAAGAATAAAAATCACATTCAATTTTTGCCCAAATGAAATGAGTATCTAAAATACAATAACAGTGTAATTGGCAAGTTTTCTTTTAAGGCTTTTGATCCCAGCAGTATTTGGTAATATTGAAATGAAAGATTTTATTTTGATTTTCATTGCACAGAGCACATGTACCTATATTACATGCTGAGCATTATAGTAGGCCACTTGAGGAATACAGAAATAAAAGTCTTAGTCTTTAAATGGGTAGATAAAACTAACTTGTATTAATTGGTGGTACATGATAAAATATGGAAGATAAATATTTTCTTTGTGGATGAGAAAAAGACTGTTGTATGTCAGGAACTGTATTTTAATCTTTTTAAATCTTCACACAAAATTTGTAAGTTAAAGTTGCCATCCCTAATTTAGAGAGCAGTAAATTGCCACTCAAGAAGTTTAGAGAACTCACCAAATCATGCTGACATTGGACTGCAGAGTAAGATTTAAATATTAGACTCTTTCTTTTATACCAGTATCCCTCTTGAGATTTAATATGAATCTGGAGGATATGAACATCAACATTTTGTTTAAGCTGGCTTTAGAAAAGGCAGAGGAACCAGAGATCAAATTGTCAACATCTGCTGGATCATCGAAAAAGCAAGAGAGTTCCAGAAAAACATCTATTTCTGCTTTATTGACTATGCCAAAGTCTTTGACTGTGTGGATCACAATAAACTGGGAAATTCTGAAAGAGATGGGAATACCAGGCCACCTGACCTGCCTCTTGAGAAACCTGTATGCA
>NW_011494518.1:298380-317440 GCF_000754665.1 Bison bison bison
AAAAAGAACTGGACATGGAACACAGACTGGTTCCAAATAGGAAAAGGAGTACATCAAGGCTGTATATTGTCACCCTGCTTATTTAACTTATATGCAGAGTACATCATGAGAAACGCTGGGCTGGAAGAAGCACAAGCTGGAATCAAGATTGCCGGGAGAAATATCAATAACCTCAGATATGCAGATGACACCACCCTATGGCAGAAAGTGAAGAAGAACTAAAGAGCCTCCTGATGAAAGTGAAAGAGGAGAGTGAAAAAGTTGGCTTAAAGCTCAACATTTAGAAAACTAAGATCATGGCATCTGGTCCCATCACTTCATGACAAATAGATGGGGAAACAGTGGAAACAGTGGCTGACTATTTTTTTTTTTTGAGCTCCAAGGTCAGTGCAGATAGTGACTGTAGCCATGAAATCAAAGATGCTTGCTTCTTGGAAGAAAAGTTATGACCAACCTAAATAGCATATTAAAAAGCAGAGACATTACTTTGCCAAGAAAGATCTGTCTAGTCAAAGCTATGGTTTTTCCAGTAGTCATGTATAGATGTGAGAGTTGGACTATAAAGAAAGCTGAGCACCAAAGAATCGATGCTTCTGAACTGTCATGTTGGAAAGACTCTTTCGAGTCCCTTGGACTGCAAGGAGATCAAACTAGTCAATCCAAAAGGAAATTAGTCCTAAATACTCATTGGAAGGACTGATGCTGAAGGGAAGTTCCAATACTTTGGCTACCTGATGCAAAGTACTGACCCCTTAGAAAATACCCTGATACTGGGAAAGATTGAAGGCAGGAGAAGGGAATGACAGAGGATGAGATGGTTGGATGGCATCACTGACTCGATGGATATGAGTTTGAGGAAGCTCCAGGAGTTGATGATGGATAGGGTAGCCTGGTGTGCTGCAGTCCATGGCATCACAAAGAGTCAGAAATGACTGAGCAACTGAACTGAACTGAACTGGAGGATATAATTGAATTTGGTTGGAGAGAGGAGTAGGTCATAGTTGAGTCAAATCCCACATAGGCCATTGTTGAGGAATGTGGGTTGGATGGTGACTATGGCAAGTCAGAGGATACCTGTTGCCTCTTTAGTCTGCAGCCTCTTAGCTCAGCTTCTATTTATTTGTTGCACCACTGGATAGCGTTATAAATAGCTGAGAAAAGAAAGAGAAGCAAAAGGCACAGGAGGAAAGGAAAGATATAGCCATCTGAATGCAGAGTTCCAGTGAAGAGCAAGGATGAAAAATCCTTCCTAATTGAACATTGCAAAGAAATAGTGGAAAACACTTCTTTCAAGTGGAAAGACTTGAGACCTCTTTAAGAAAATTAGAGATACCAAGGGAAGATTTCATTCAAAGAGGGGCACAATAAAGGACAGAAACAGTATGGACCTAACAAAAGCAGAAGATATGAAGAAGAGGTGGCAAGAATACACAAAAGAAACTATACAAAAAATATCTTAATGAATTACCTGGATAACCATGAAGGTGTGATCACTTGCTTCGAGCCAGACATCCTGGAATGTGAAGTCAAGTAGACCTTAGGAAGCATCACTATGAACAAAGCTAGTGGAAGTGATGGAATTCCAGCTGAGCTACTTCAAAACCCTAAAAGATGATGCTGTGAAAGTGCAGAATGAACTGGTGGAGTTGGGGATGAAAGAGGGAGTCGTGAGTGGTCAAGTAGAGGACAAAACATCACCTGCCCTAGGAACTGCAGATAGAGGACCCAGAGGGAAAATTTCCAAAAATCCTGTGTGTGTTGGGATCACACCAGAGTAAAAGTCAACATCTAGAAGGAACCGACTTAGGAAATCAGTTGTATCTGCTGAATAAAACTGTGCTATTCCTCCTAATTCCCTTTCTCCTCTGTCCTAGTGACTTAGAGAGTTGGGCAGGAAGGAAACTCTAACCTGAAGCAGGGCTGAGCTTGGGGTGGGAAGATGAGGCTAGAAAATGCTTCATTTGGAAAACAACCATGTATTTCTGATTATTACACTGGATGTTGGACATTTTGACTTCTACAGTGAAATTCATCTTGTAACTGAAAGGCACCAGACAATCTGTGGGAGCTGGCTTTCATCTGGTAATGGAAACAAAGAAATTCAGAGGGTGGGTGTGAAGGGACAATGTGGGAAAAGTATAAAAGTTTCCTTACTGATTCTAGCATGTTTCTTCAACATATGACTGTAAGACATGTGTCTGCAAGCGAAGATTTGTATCTTCATTTGCAACCTCTGGGATAGAGACAGACAGTTGTTTTCGGGACAGGGAGCAAGCATGGGATGAGAATGTATAATCAATAACACTAAGTAATAAAAGCTTGTAAAGCTTTCCGCATAAAGATTCAGCATTCTATTTTGCCTTTTTTTTTTAAAAAAATGTAGAATCCAAATGACCTTGTAAGGTCCTTACTTCACATTTAGATGAGTGAACAAAATTGAGAGCGCTACTGCTTTTAGACAGGTAGATGGTTAACATTTATCTTAGCTTAGGAGATAGCGCAATAAAGATCATTCAACTTTTCTTCAAATGATAACACATTACTCACTGATGACTCAGTGAATGATTTTGTAGCTCCTTTGGAGTCCACTGCAGTTGATTTTTAAGATGTACATTTTTATGATGTTAAAATATTTTTCAAAGTTTTAACAATATCATCAAATTAGAGAGCAATACTGTTTTCTGATTACATAACTTTTGAAGTGCGATCATCTGGAATTTGTTCAAATAGTGGTATACAATGCATTGCAAAAGATCGTCTGAAAAGACCTCTTGCTGATTGCAAGTTTGTGTAAGTGAAGGGGGAATTTGTGTTATGTATGGCAAAGAACGCTGTGACTGATTGTTATCACTTTTTGCTTTGAATTCCTGTTAGTGCTTTGTCGTCTTGGACTGTGTAGCTTCTGCAATGATTATGACTGAGGTTAGCACAGAGTAGATGTTTTACACAATAAGGACAATGTGGTTGCAAAGCCTGCTGGTCCCTTGCCCATTTGCTGTCACGCCAATAGAACACACGAGCATTGCACTGTCTGACACTCATTCTTAGCCTGGAAATTGTTTGTGTTTCCCCACACAGTTAAGTATGTGAGTAACAAAGGCAGCACTAATGACTTTTTGGCATGTGGATATCCCTTGTCACAGAAATCTCTTTGAGAATCAGGCTTTATTTAAAAACATGTTTCACTGGATTAAAAATAAAATTCATTTAGCATTGTTTTGAAGTGTCACAATAAACAGAAGTTTGTATTTCACAAAAACACATGATATGGGGAGGGAGGAGGGAGGAGGGTTCGGGATGGGGAACACATGTATACCTGTGGCGGATTCATTTTGATATTTGGCAAACTAATACAATTATGTAAAGTTTAAAAATAAAATAAAATTAGAAAAAAAAAAAGCACATGATAGGAAAATTGATTCTCCCCTAAGTGAAACTAATTCACACGATGAATATTTTTCTTTTGATGCACAGTCTGTTTTAAGGTTATATAGGCAAAGGTTCTAATTTATGTGATGATTTTATAACCCTAAAACATTTAAATCAGTAGGTCAGGCAGTTAAATTCAATTCCAGAGTTTGATAGAATCTTGGTACTAGAAATTTTATGTAAGGTTTAGAGTTGAAATTTGGAAAGTATACATAGATCTTCATTTATTCGTTCATCATCCATTAATTCACTCCCTGAGTCAACTCACTCATGCACTCGTTCAGTAAAATGTACTGAACTTCTACCAGGAGAAGCCTGCTTTTTAGGTAAATAAAAAGAATCTGAAACCTTAGGAAGTGGGGCACTTAAAATCTAATAAGAGAACTTGACATCAGCACAAATAATCAGATGAGATATATTTATATATTTGTAATATATGTTTATGTAAGCACATATTTATATACGTATGAACACGTACAACGTGGTACGCATACAACTTGGTGTCTGACTTGTTTTTGTTACGTTTTATTCACTGTTGCTTCATTTTCTTTATATATTATGTTTTACTTGGTAACGTGGTGTTTACTGTTTCTTTGTTGCTAGACAACTGTCTTGTTGCTAAGTTAGGGCTGCTGTATAGATAACACTAGGAAACATCTTTTCCATAGATTATATTTTTCTTTCCAACACATTTCCAGCAGTATGTATGCTGGGTGAAATCTAA
The DNA here is from genome assembly GCF_000754665.1 of Bison bison bison. Classification (NCBI taxonomy): domain Eukaryota; kingdom Metazoa; phylum Chordata; class Mammalia; order Artiodactyla; family Bovidae; genus Bison; species Bison bison. Next base: position 302,534 of record NW_011494518.1, read on the forward strand.
ATCTAAAGTGGCCAAACCTCCTCTTATTTTTAAGCCTACTCCTCCTAGCACCTCAAATCCAGGAGGTTTTCACCCTACTGGGACCTCCAATTCATTATCCTTTTACATTACCTTCTCTTTGCTCCTCTCATGTGCTCATGTTTCCCCAACAATCTTTAGATTCATTAGTCCATTCTCATATTTCTTGCTTGTGTACTCACTGACTCCCTTCTTCCTCTCATAGATACAACTCCAGAAAAATCCTATTTCTGGTTAGTTACACTTTTTGATCATTCATGCCTACACTTATGTAGGTGAGTCTGGCTAGACAAAAACACACTTGTGTGCTGACTGCTCTTACTTTAAATGCAGGGCTAGGAACCTCAAATGTACCCTAATTGTCCACAAACACATTCTTGTGTTCCCTATAACCAAGAATGGCTGTTCTGAGCCATCTTCTACCTCCTGAAACCTTAGATGCTTCCTTCCTACTTCTCTGAGCAAATGTATTACTACCCAGAACCCTCCCCAATCATGTCTACAACCCCACGTGTCTCTCTCCACCCATATTCTGCCTTCCCATCTGTTACAATGAATGAACTCTCCTAAGACCACCCCCTATTCGTGTACTGAAGTCTGATTGTCATTCAAAGACAACATTCCTATAATTATACCTGCTTTAGATTGCTTTCCCCCCTTTTCTACCATATAATTATATCAGCATATAAGTATATGGTAATAATTCCAAGTTGTGTTACTTTCCATCTAAGTTAGATTTCCCCTTTACAGTAAAACCTTTCAAAAGAGTTGTCTGCCCATACTGTTTCTACCCACTCTCCTTCCATTTGTTCATGAATCCACCTTAATAAGTTTACATATTATTTATTTGCTAAATTTTTTTTTCTCCCATTAGAATGGAAACTTCATAAAAGCAGTCACTTTTTTTTTTTTTTAATTTGATCATTCTCTCTCTCCAGGGCCTGGGTCATGCCTACAATTTACTTGACATCTACCACTTTTTTTTTGTTGTTGAATGGATGAATCAATAACATTTTTACATTCAAATTGTTGAATCATATTATCAACTTTTATATTACATAATTTCTGTGAGGGCTATTTTCATTGCACACCTACAGGTATTTTAATTCTTGCTAGTTTAGAAAAATAAAATTACATGTTTTTGATTACTTATACATTCCACATTTTATTTTCACAAAGCTAGTGGAGGTGATGGAATTCCAGTGGAGCTATATTTCACATCCTGAAAGATGATGCTGTTAAAGTGCTGCACCCAATATGCCAGCAAATTTGGAAAACTCAGCAGTGGCCACAGGACTGGAAAAGGTCAGTTTTCATTCAAATCCCAAAGAAGGACAATGCCAAAGAATGTTCAAACTACCATACAACTGCACTCTTTTCACATGCTAGCAAGGTCATGCTCAAAATGTTCCAGCTAGGCTTTAACAGCATGTGAACTGAGAACTTCCAGAGGTGAAAGCTGGGTTTAGAAAAGGCAGAAGAATCAGAGATCAAATTGCTAACATCCGCTGGATCATACAAAAGGAAGGGAATTCCAGAAAAACATCTCCTTCTGCTTCATTGACTAGGCCAAACCTTTGACTGTGTGAATCACAACAAATTGTGGAAAATTTTTAAAGAGATGGGAGTTCCAGACCACCTTACCTGCCTCCTGATAAACCTATATGCAGCTCAAGAAGCAACAGTTAGAACCAACATGGAACAATGGACTGGTTTAAAATTGGGAAGGAGCATGAAAGGCTGTATATTATCTCCCTGCTTAGTTAACTCTATGCATAGTATATCATGTGAAATGCTGGGCTGCATGAAGCACAAGCTGGAATCAAGATTCCTGGGAGAAATATCAGTAACCTCAGATGTGCAGATGATACCACCCTAATAGCAGAAAGCAAAGAGGAACTAAAGAGCCTCTTGATGAAGGTGAAAGAGGAGAGTGAAATGCTGGCTTAAAACTCAACATTCAGAATACTAAGATCTTGGCATCTGGTCCCATCACTTCATGGCAAATAGATGGGGAAGCAATGGAAATAGTGACAGACTTTATTTTCTTGGTCTCCAGAATCACTGTGGACAGTGACTGTGGCCATGAAATTAAAAGACACTTGCTCCTTTGAAGAAAAGCTATGACAAACCCAGATGGTGTTTTAAAAAGCTGAGTTATCATTTTGCTGACAAATGTCCATATAGTCAAAGCTGTGGTTTTTTTCAGTAGTCATGTACAGATGTGAGAGTTGAACCATAAAGAAGGCTGAGGGCCAAAAAATTGATGCTTTCAAACTGTGGTTCTGAGAAGACTCTTGAGAGTCCCTTGGACAGCAGGAGGATCAAACCAGTCAATCCTAATGGAAATCAACCCCGAATTGGAAGGACTGATGTTGAAGCTGAAACTCCAATACTTTGGCCACCTGATGTGAAGAGCCAACTCATTGGAAAAGACCCTGATTCTGGGAAATATTGAGGGGAGGAGAAGAAGAGGGGCAACAGAGAATGATATGGTCAGTCACTGACTCAATGGATATGAGTTCAGGCAAACTCCGGGAGATAGTGAACAACATGGAAGCCTGGCGTGCTGCAGTCCACGAGGTCGCAAAGAGTTGGACATGACTGAGCAACTGAACTGGAGAAGGCAATGGCACCCCACTCCAGTACTCTTGCCTGGCGAATCCCATGGACGGAGGAGCCTGGTAGGCTACAATCCATGGGGTCGCTAAGAGTCAGACACGACTGAGCCACTTCACTTTCACTTTTCACTTCCATGCATTGGAGAAGGAAATGGCAACCCACTCCAGGATTCTTGCCTGGAGAATCCCAGGGACAGAGGAGCCTGTTGGGCTGCCGTCTATGGGGTCGCACAGAGTCGGGCACGACTGATGTGACTTAGCAGCAGCAGCAGAGCAACTGAACAACAGCAACAACCACAGTTCCTAGCGGGAGTATAATAGTAATTGTATCTCATTTTGACTTTAACTGATATTTCTCTAAAGACATAAGTGTGAACACCTTTTCATGTGCTCATTACTTACTTGTACAGTTTGTTGCATAGAATATCTATTCAAGTTTTTGGCCCATTTTAAAAATTGTGTAACTTATTTTGAATTTTAAGAGTTCTTTATATACTTTTGTTGCAAGTCTTTTATCATATCTGATATAAACCTACAAATACATATATTTTTCTCTATTGCTTGTCTTTCATTTTCTTAATGGTATCTTTTGAAGAGCAAAACTTTTTAAATTTAGTGAAGCCCAATTCATTATTTTTTTCTCATATAGATTGTGGTTTAAGTATTATATCTAAAAAAATATTTGCCTAATCCAAGGTTATAGGATTTTCCTCCTATTTTCTATTAGATGACTTTGTAGTTTTAGGTCTTACATTTAAGTCTGTTATCCTATTTAATTGTTATGTGTGGGTTGAAGTAAGTGTCTATGTGCATATATTTGCATGTGGATAACCAACTGACCTGTCAACATTTGTTGAAAAGACCGTCTGTTTCCCACTGGTACCTTTATTCAAAATCAATTGATAAAAATGTAAGAATATAGTTCAGGTCTCCTAATCCTGTTCTATTTATCTATGTGCCAATTTACACTGAACCGATTGTCTTAATTATTGTAGCTGTATAGTGTTTGAAATCACACATATAAACCTTTCAACTTTGTTCTTTTAAAAAATTATTTTGGCTATTCTATGTCCTTTGTAATTTCATATCAGTTTTAGAATCAGCTTTCCAATTGCTACAAAAATGCCTGGTGGGATTCTGATAGGGATTTTATTGCATTTATAAATCCATCCTAGGGAATTACCATATTAATAACATAAAATCATCAGCTCATAAACATGAAAAGTTCATTAATTTTTATTTTCTTTAATTTCTCTCAATAATATTTTTGTAGTTAGTATTGTACAAATCTATGCTTCTTTTATTAAATTTATCCCTTAGTATTTTATTCTTTTTGATGATATTTTGAATGAAATTTATTTTTTATTTTGAATAGTTATTATAAATACCCATGTCCAACTCTTTGTGACGCCATGGACTGTAGCCCTCCAGGCTCCTCTGTCCATGGAATCCTCCAGGCAAGAATACTGGAGTGGGTAGCCATTCCCAATAATTGAATGTTAGCTAAACTTCATGTGGTAGTCATTTCACATTAAACTATGTAAGTTAAACTGTTATACTGTACACCTTAAACTTACACAGTGCTGTATATCAACTTTATCTCACTAAAACTGAAAAAAACATTTATAAGCAGAACAATAAAAAATGGAATATTATAATAAAAATATAAATTATTTTTAAAATGCAGTTTAATTTTTATATTGATCATGTATGCCCCAAACTTGCTAAACTTATTTATTAGCCTCTAGTAGGTTAATTTCAATAGTTCTTTAGAATTTCCTACATACAGGAACATGAAGGCTGTGAATAAAGCAGTTTTATTTCTTTCTAATTTGTATGCTTATAACTGCTTTTAGTTGCCTTATTGCCCTGGGTCAGTCTTCCAGAATGATAATGAATAGAGTGATGAGCACCAAAACCCTTGCCTATCTTAGGTGGAGAGCATTCAGCGTTTCTCTTTTCAACTAAAGATGCCTTTTAAGCTGATGTTCCTTTTTATGTCTTGTTTGTGAATACTTTATAATGAATATGTATTACATTTTGTGAAACTTTTCTTGCACCTGTTGGAACGATGATATGCTTTTGTCCTTTATTAATATGGTATATAGTGTTAATTAATTTCCACATTTTAAACCAATCCTTCATTTCTAGAATGAATTCCACTTGGATATTGGGTATAATCCTTTTATATCTTGTTGGTTTGCTCTTATGTTGTTAAGAACTTTTTTGTAAGTGTTCCTGAGGGATATTGCTTTGTAATTTTCTTTTCTTGTGATGTTTTATCTAACTTTGGATTTATAGAATAAGTTGGGAAATGTTCTTCCAAATGCTATCAGATGAAAGAATATTATTTATTTATTTTTTTTAAATTCTAGAATTTACTGGAGAAGCCATCTGGTCCTGAGTTTTCCTTTTTGGGAAGATTTTTAGTTACTTATTCAATGTCTTGGGTTTCCCTTGTGGCTCAGCTGTTAAAGAATCTGCCCACAATGTGGAAGACCCTGGGTTCAGTCCCTGGGTTGGGAAGATACCCTGGAGAAGGGTAAGGCTACCTACTCCAGTATTATGGCCTGGAGAATTCCATGGATTGGGGTCACAAAGAGTTGGACACGGCTGAGCGACTTTCACTTCACTTTACTTCATTCAATGTCTTTACTTGTTACAGATTTATTTAGCATTCTTGTTTCTTCATTAGTCAGTTCTGATGATTTATATCATGCTAAGAATTGTCCATTTTATCTAAGTTGTCTAATTTTTATTATAGAGTTGTTCAAATTATTCCCCCATTGTCCTTTAATTTCTGAAGGGTTGATAATGATGTTTATGTTTTTATCCTTAATTTTAGTGATTTGTGTCTCGTCTTTTCCTGGGTAATCCAGCTATACAAAAAACAATTTTGTTCATCTTTTCAAAGAGCCAACTTTTGATTTCATTGGTTTTTCTCTATTGTTTTATGTTATTTATATAATGCATTTCTGAATTGTTATTATTTTGCCTTTTGCTTGCTTAGGATGTAATTTGGTTTTCTTTTTTTAGGCTATTAAAGTGGAAACTTGGATTATTTTTTGAAACCTTAATTTTTTTTCTAATATAAACATTTAGAGATATACATTTCCTTTTTAACACTGATTTAGATGTGTCCCATACAACTTGATATGCTGTATTTTCATTTGTTAGGTTCCAAGTATGTCCTAATTTCCATTGCAATCACATCTATCCATGAGTTATTTAGAGTGTGTTATTTTTTATATATTTGTGAATTTTCTCAAAATTTTTTCTGTTGTTGATTTATAATTTAGTATAGATGTAGTTGGTAGGAAACCATACTTGAGTGATTCCAATTATTTAAAATTTGTTGAGACATATTTTACAGGCTAGCATATGGTCAATTCTGAAGAATATTTGTGTACTAGAAAGGAAAGTATATTCTGTTGTTTTGGGGTGGCATGTTTTTTAAATGTCAGGTCTAATCGATTGATTGTGTTTTTCAAGTCTTCTATATCCCTGTGTGTTTTCTGTTTAGTTTTCTATCAACTATTGAAAGTGCAGTGTTGAAATATACAACTCTATTTGTTTGATTTTCCATTTTCTTTTTAATGTGGTCAGTTTTGCTTTAGGTATTTGGCACCTCTCTTTGGTATACATTTCTATGTACTTTATTTTCCTGATGCATTATGAATGGTCCTCTTTGTCTGTGGTTACATTTCTTGTCTCAAATTTGTGTTGTATGATATAATAGAGCCACGTTACTGCTCTTATGATTGCATGGCATATCTTTTTCCAGTGGTAAACAATCCACCTGCCAATGCAAGAGATGCAAGAAATGCAGGTTCCATCCCTGGGTGGGGAAGATCCCCTGGAATAGGAAATGGCAACCCACTTCAGTATCTTTGCCTGGAAAATACCATGAACAGAGAAGCCTGGAAGGCTACAGTTCATGGACTCGCAAAGAGTTGGATGTGACTGAGAGACTAAGCATGCATGCACACATGCATTTTCAATTTATATCTTTTGTGTCTAAAGCATGTCTCTTATGGATAGCATAAGACTGACGTAAGTCTGACAGTCTCTACCTTTGGAATTTTTAATCAAATCGCATTTAATGGAATTAATATTGTTGGATTAATGTCTCTTATTTTGCAGTTTATTTTCTCTATGTCATATTCCTTGTGCTCTCCATGTTTTTGTTGCTGTTCAATCTCCAAGTCATGTCCAACTCTTTGTGACCCCATGGACTGCAGCACACCAGGCTCCTCTGTCTTCCACTGTCTCCTGGAGTTTGCTCAGATTCATGTTCATTGAGTTGCTGATGCTATCTAACCATTTCATCCTCTGCCTCCCCTTCTCCTTTTGCCTTCAGTCTTTCCCAGAATCAGATTCCAGTGAGTCAGCTCTTTGCATCAGTCAAAGTATTGAGTTTCAGTTTCAGCATCAGTACTTCCAATGAATATTCAGGATTGATTTCCTTTGGGATTGACTAATTTGATTATCTTTCAGTCCAAAAGGCTCTCAAGAGTCTTCACCAGCACCACAGTTCAAAATCATTAATTCTTTGGTGCTCAGTCTTCTTTATGGTCCACTCTCACATCCATACATGACTACTGGAAAAACCATAGTTTTGACTATGTAGACCTTTTTTGGCAAAGTGATGTCTCTGTGTTTTTATATGCTGCCTAGGTTTGGACGGAGGAGCCTGGTAGGCTGTAGTCCATGGGGTCACTAAGAGTCGGATACGACTGAGTGACTTCACTTTCACTTTTCACTTTCCTGCATTGGAGAAGGAAATGGCAACCCACTCCAGTGTTCTTGCCTGGAGAATCCCAGGGACGGGGGAGCCTGTTGGGCTGCCGTCTATGGGATTGCACAGAGTCGGACACGACTGAAGCGACTTAGCAGTAGGTTTGTCATAGCTTTCCTTCCAAGGAGCAACTGTCTTTTGATTTCATGACTGCGGTAGATATGCACAATGATTTTGGAGCCCAAGAAAATAAAATCTGACACTGTTTCCACTTTTTATTCTTCTGTTTGCCATGAAGTGATGGGACCAGTTGCCATGATCTTAGTTTTCTGAATGTTGAGTTTTAAGCCAACTTTTTCACTCTCCTCTTTGACCTTCATCAAGAGGCTCTCTAGTTCCTCTTCACTTTCTGCCATTATAGTGGTGTCATCTGTGTATCTTACTTTGTTGATATTTCTCCCAGAAATCTTGATTCCACCTTGTGATTCATCCAGCCCAGCACTTTGCATGATGTACTCTGCTCATAAGTCAAAAAAACAGGTTGACAATAAACAGCCTTGATGTACTCCTTTCCCAATTTGGAACCAGTCTGCTGTTCCATGACTGGTTCTAACTGTTGCTTCTTGACCTGCATACAAATTTCTCAGGAGACAGATAAGGTGATCTGGTACTCCCATCTGTTTAAGAATTTTCCACAGGTTTTCGTGATCCACACAGTCAAAGACTTCAGCATAGTCAGTGAAGCAGAAGTAGATATTTTTTGGCTTGCTCTGTGATACAACAAATGTTTGCATTTTGATCTCTGGTTCTTCTGCCTTTTCTAAACCCAGGTTGTACATCTGGACATTCTCAGTTCATGTACTGCTAAAGCCTCACTTGATGGATTTTGAGCATAACCTTGCTAGCATGTGAAATGAGCACAATTGCATGATAGTTTGAACATTCTTTGGCATTTCCCTTCTTTGCCCTCCATATTATGCTCCAGATCAAGTTAGGCACCTCCAGCAATGAAGTTCCTGGCTTTGAAGGCCAGCATCGCTGTGGTAAAACTATTAATGTTGATCCAGCTAAAGTGGTAGATGGAGAGTAGCTCTAGGTTAGAATGCCGTAGACTCTCAGCTTTAACTGATGGTCAGAGTTTTTGGTGAATGTATGCTTTTATATTTGGGTAATTTTTTGCCTTTGGTTGATTTCTACAGTCCTGACAGTAGATTGTTTTTGACAGTATTTCACCAGTTGCATAACTTTTATTTTTATGGAGAGTATTTTTATTCTTTCACTCCTCCATAACCAGAATTCCCCAACATTTTAGATTTCATGAAACATTTTGATGAAATATGTGGGCTTTATTTTTTCCAACAAATAAAATACAGTAACTTTAAAATCCTTTATTCATATTCTTTTCTCTTATAATTGATTAGATTGTTAAAGTTAAGATAAAGGTCTTGGGAAATAAAAGTTACCCTCAATATTGATATGTTGTTTGGTCTTATAGCAGTCTAAAGAAAAGCTGATGACCTAAAAGCTATATAAATTTTATAAAGCCTAAAATTTATTTTTTAAATCCATACTTCCTACAGTTATTACAGGGAGAGTTTATTTTGTTAGTGTGCTTATATTTTTGGTTTTGTCAGATTCTAAACTGTAATTATACAATGTTAATAACAAAGTGAAATGATTATGTAAAAATTCTACTTTGTTACTAATACATAACAAAAGCAAGGAAAAGGCAGAGACTCTTCACATTGGCTTTTAGCTAAATCTCTGGTCTATTCTTTTAGATTTTTGTCCCTGCAGAGCAGACAGCTCAGGGCCCCCGGTGTGTGCTTTGGTACCTAGGGTTGATCAGAAGGAAACTGTCTCATATGACTAATAGGAGGTATCTCTTTGGTGGGTAAGAGCATTAATTTTAGAATCAGGCAGACATGGATCTGCTCTGCCCGTTGGTAGGGTTGGGTGACCAAGCAAAAATAATTTATCCCTAGTCTTAGTTTCTTTGTCTGTCAGTTCGGTTACTAATCACAGGGTTTTCATAAATAGTATATACAATAACATATTCCAAGCACTTAAAACAGCACTTGAAAATTAGTAAACTTTTGATAAATGCTGGTTATTATTTATTGATTTTTAAGTTAATTCAACAGATATTTAGTGAGTACCTGCTGCTGCTGCTAAGTCGTTTCAGTCATGTCCGACTCTGTGCAACCCCAGAGACAGCAGCCCACCAGGCTCCCCCATCCCTGGGATTCTCCAGGCAAGAACACTGGAGTGGGTTGCCATTTCCTTCTCCAATGCAAGAAAGTGAAAAGTGAAAGTGAAGTCGCTCAGTCGTGTCCGACTCCTAGCGACCCCATGGACTGCAGCCCACCAGGCTCCTCCATCCATGGGATTTTCCAGGCAAGTGTACTGGAGTAGGGTGCCATTGCCTTCTCCACAGTGAGTACATACTATATGCCAAATACTGCACTAAATGTTGGGATTATAAACAGTAATATTTGTTGGGGAAAAAAAGCTATTGAAAGCAGTAAACAACACGTATTTTGGCTTTCATGGAGCTTATAGACTAGTGGAAAATTCTAGATAGATAGATATGCACATAAATGTATAAATATATGAAAGGCCATTAGTGCTATTATACTTTTAATAATAAGGGATATGTACAATATTTCTTGAGGTCTAAACATAAGTTTTTTCTATAATTGTACCAGCTTATATTATTAAACATCTTTCTTCCACACAAAGTAGTGACCCCCTTAATAAAATATCAGTGGCATTAGAAAACTTCTCAATCTCCTTTGGTTATTAAATTAATGCCTTTTGTTTCATTAAGACTTGGTCCTGTTCATTTTAAACTATCAGTCTTACATTCAATTTAAAACACTTCTCATCCCTTCCTTAACCCTAAGTGCAAGAGTAGAAGGAATGGCTTTTTCTATTCAGACAACTTGCTTGCCCCACTTTCCTCCTTGGCACCAGATGCTCTGAGATTGAACCTGGGGAAAGAGCAGGACAGGCCCAGGGTCCCCAAGTTACTATAAAGTACAGGTGATGGCTCTGACAGAGAAGGAGGGGAGGTAATATCCTTTCCACGAATGCAGCAGCCTTTCATCAAAAGTGACCTCCTTCCTGTCAATTATTCCTTTGTACCATTCTTCTATATTAGGGGACATCTGTGTGTGTATATCAGTATTTCTAGTTCTGTTAACCAGGCCTTTTTAGGAAAGCCCTTCAGGTAGGTGGTCATCTGTAACAGGTGAAGCTCTCTGACCTTTGAAAATGATCCTTGTAATTGGTGCTTTTGCTCTTAGCTATAGACTTTAATCGGAGAAGGCAATGGCAACCCACTCCAGTACTCTTGCCTGGAGAATCCCATGGATGGAGGAGCCTGGTAGGCTACAGTCTGTGGGATCATGAAGAGTCGGACATGACTGAGCGACTTCACTTTCACTTTTCATTTTCATGCATTGGAGAAGGAAATGGCAACCCACTCCAGGGTTCTTGCCTGGAGAATCCCAGGGACGGGGGAAGCCTGGTGGGCTGCCATCTATGGGGTTGCACTGGGTCGGACACGACTGAAGCGACTTAGCAGCCACAGCAGCGTCAGCAGCATAGACTTTAATCACCATGTACAGCTTTCAGCATGTGGCACCACTCTCTTCCTAGCTATTAAATAAAATAAATGTTACTTGACCATACAGTACACATGTTGGTAGTAGATTTTTGCCATTGGGAGGGAACATGATATTGGATTCTCTTTTATAGAAAAATTATGATTTTTTAAAATAAACTAACTTTTCTTTTTCTTAGCTGTCATATATGTAAATACTATTGATGATCTAACTGGTAATAGTCTAATTTTTTGTTGTTTTTCTTGAACATAATGGTGCTGAATATGTAATTGCAAAATTCTTTGTAATTAAAAGGAGAAGATAATTTACACCATGATTTTTAAGAAGTTCTCTTCATATGAAGCAGATGTGGTAGAATCATTTTTACCAGGTTACCAATGACAATAGGACAGAATTTATATCTACTAACTCTGTTAATGTCCTGTAGAAGTTTACATGGCCTGTCTTCCCTGTATACGTAAAGGAACCAAACGATTTTGCAAGAAAAGCCTTTTACAAGGATGTTATGATACTGTCATAAGTGAAAACAAGAAATTGTGATGCAAGGTATGATATATATGGAAAAAAGTGAAAGTGAAATTTTGTTCTGTCAGAAGAAAAAGGGTTTCCCTGGTGGATCAGCTGGTAAAGAATGTGCTTCCAGTTTGGGAGACCTGGGTTCAATCCGTGGATTAAGATCCCCTGGAGAAGGGAACGGCTACTCACTCCAGTATTCTGGCCTGGAGAATTCCTTGGACTGTATAGTCCATGGGGTCACAAAGAGTTGGACACGACTGAGTGACTTCCACTTTCACTTTCATGATATATATATATTTCTATAACATTTCTAAGACACTATGTATACTTTATTATGTGTTCAATATTTAATAAATGCAGAGTACAATAAAAACTGAGATGCATCGTATATTTTCTTTTCTTTAAACTCTTTTATAGTATTTAGTGTTGTGCCAGTTGTACTTAATGCATTTTCATATTTTGAGACTAGATCTAAATCAGTTATAGGTCCTAAGCTTGCCTGTCTTTCTTCTTTATTTCTTTTCCTGTTTTTTTTTTTTTTTCCATGAAGAAAAGGACAAAATTACATCCTCAAACTTGACACTAATGATTTTGTAAATTAGAGGTTCAATTAGAGCTTTCACATTTCATTAAAACGTGTAAAATCCAAGTTTATCTAAGAATTATTGTAAGTGTGAATGTGGTAAGCTGTCAACTTAACTATTTTTTTGGATGAACTTTCAAGTGGGAGTAAATGTAAAGACAGGCATATTGCTTTCATTTATTCTTGAGGTTGCCTACAACTGCTGATTTTTAGAAAAGTGAAGTTTGCTTTCCATGCTTTGGGTTTGTCTAAGAAAATTCTAACATCTCCTATATAGATTGTCCTATAAACATGTTCTGAAAGGATTCTCTTTTGCTAGAATTAACACTGATGTCTTTTTGAAGTACTTTAGGCTTTCATCTTTTATCCTCATTTCTAACTAAATGGGATCAATAGGAAGTGACATATATGTGTGGTTTCAGTAACTTCAAGTTAAAGGAAGCATCATCAATCAAATCCACTGTGTTTTGGCATAAAATGGCATATATTTTCTGTTATAAAATAATACAACAGGAAAGGAGTCATTTATCAGACATCGTGACATTATATTTTTAGTTTGGACAAGAAAGTGTTTTAATAGTCAAGTCATCAAAGGCAAGAACAGAGGCATTCCCCACAGTGAAAGATCCCACATGATGCCATGAAGATCCCATGGGCCAGAACTAAGACTTGACACAGCAAAATAGATAACATCAAAAAAGAGAATGCTCCTAAAATGGAAATTGTGTACATGTGGCATGCATGAATTTCTCTGCCAAGCTCAGACATTGTTCATCTATCATAGCACCCCTTCCCAGTGAGTCTGGACAAGTCCCTCAACACAGGGCTTCAGGTCTACTGCTAGTTTGCCAGAATTAGGAAGAACTTGTGTGTGTTTGTGTGTGTGTGTAACAGGAATAACCAACTGAGTACTCATTAGTGCCTAATGGATATTTGCTTCATAAATGAACTGAATAAGATTGTCCAGAATTTATAGAATTTTCTTGGTGTTTTGTGAGTTGTGGCAAATACAGCCCAACAAAGAAATTTCTCTTTGGAATTATTTTCAAACTTCCAATCAAAAGAAATACTTGTCAAGAAAAACACACAGCAAAACTTAGTGATGGATCCCTTATGTTTGTTTATATTGGTTTGAACAGCTTCCTTCCAAGATTAATTTCAACCCAACTTGCAGATGCTCTTTTGCTCCCCTCACATGGAAGGGAATCTGTCCTTTATCATGGCAAGAATATTGAGGCAGGTTCCATGACTTCTGTGCAACAAAACCTCCCCTTTTCTCCTATGTACCTGACATCTAGAGAGCAGAGATCCTCCAGGCCTCCACCGATGACACCGACTGAATGACCTTTCGTGACTGTGTTTTGAACTATGCCATACAGCTTCTGTCAAAAGCATGGAAGGGTTGGGTTTTCCAGTTTTGATATCTACCCAGTTTGAGCTAACTAGGCAATCTTGGGCTTTATATGACTTCAGTTTTCTTATCTGTAAAATGGACATTGCTAATAATAGTGCTATCTACTGTTAGGAGTGGTTTTTATGAAATGAAATTACATATGTGAAAATGCTTATAAAGTTGTAAAGAAGTATCAGTTAATATTCAGGCTGTGCACTATGTCTTTTAGAACATGGCACTTAACAAATGGGGAGGCAGGATAATGTGAGAGTTGAAAGCACTGTCTTTAAACCAAACACTTTAGGGTTTACATGTCAGTTTCAGCATTTACTAACTCTGTGACTCAACGTGGATTTCTTGACTACTCTGAGTCTCATTTTCTCCATTTGTCTAGAGGAAAGCCAACTGTTATGAGGGTTAAATTGCCCCATGTTTAAAGCACTTGACTCCTTGCTGATGTCAAGTAAATAGCCAATTAACAACAGCTATTATTTTTTTTACTATTTTATTTAAAAATTTATTTTATTGAAGTATACTTAATTTACAATGTTGTGTTAGTTTCTGCTGTATAGCAAAGTGATTTGGTTATACACACACATAAAAATATAAATATATATATACATGCATATATTTTTTATCTTATTCTTTTCCATTATGGATTTTCAAAGATATTGAATATAGTTCCCTGTGCTAAACAGTAGGACCTTGTTTGTCCATTTTGTATGTAATAGTTTTCATCTGCTAGTCTCAAACTCCCAGTCCATCCCTCTTTACCTTACCTTCTCCCTTGCAAACACAAGTCTGTTCTTCATGTCTAACAACAGCTATTATAATAGAAAAATACTAGTTGATGTAAGGTGACTGCAGCCATGAAATTAAAAGATGCTTACTCCTTGGAAGGAAAGTTATGACCAACCTAGATAGCATATTCAAAAGCAGAGACATTACTTTGCCAACAAAGGTTCATCTAGTCAAGGCTATGGTTTTTCCTGTGGTCATGTATGGATGTGAGAGTTGGACTGTGAAGAAGGCTGAGTGCTGAAGAATTGATGCTTTTGAACTATGGTGTTGGAGAAGACTCCTGAGAGACTGCAAGAAGACCCAACCAGTCCATTCTAAAGGAGATCAGCCCTGGGTGTTCTTTGGAAGGAATGATGCTAAAGCTGAAACTCCAATACTTTGGCCACCTCATGCGAAGAGTTGACTCATTGGAAAAGACTCTGATGCTGGGAGGGATTGGGGGCAGGAGGAGAAGGGGACGACAGAGGATGAGATGGCTGGATGGCATCACCGACTCGATGGACATGAGTTTGAGTGAACTCTGGGAGATGGTGATGGACAGGGAGGCCTGGCATGCTGTGATTCATGGGGTCGCAAAGAGTCAGACACAACTGAGCGACTGAACTGAA
>NW_011494518.1:317540-318730 GCF_000754665.1 Bison bison bison
GAACTGTGGTGTTGGAGAAGACTCTTGAGAGCCTTTGGACTGCAAGAGATCAACCAGTCCATTCTGAAGGAGATCAGCCCTGGGTGTTCTTTGGAAGGAATGATGCTAAAGCTGAAACTCCAGTACTTTGGCCACCTCATGCGAAGAGTTGACTCATTGGAAAAGACTCTGATGCTGGGAGGGATTGGGGGCAGGAGGAGAAGGGGACAACAGAGCGTGAGATGGCTGGATGGCATCACTGACTCGATGGACGTGAGTCTGAGTGAACTCCGGGAGTTGGTGATGGACAGGGAAGCCTGGCGTGCTGCGATTCATGGGGTCGCAAAGAGTCGGACACGACTGAGCGACTGATCTGATATGATCTGATCTGATCTGATACTTTTTTTGGGCAGGGGTCGGGGGGATGCTTCCCTAGTGGCTCAGACAGTAAAAGCATGTGCCTGCAATGCTGGAGACCCAGGTTCATTCCCTGGGTCAGGAAGATCCCCTGGAGAAGGAAATGGCAACCCACTGCAGTACTCTTGCCCACCAGGCTCCAGTCCATGGGACCACAGAGTCAGACATGACTGAACAACTTCACTTTCACTTTCATAAATTTTTTAGTGTAGCATGTGTCAGATAATAAAAAAGCTACATATATGAATTGCTATGTATTATCCTGCGCTACAATTATCACTACAGAACATCAACATTCTTTGATTGGCTTTTTATTGAGGATCTTTTAAAATGATGAAAATGCGTGAATGCCTTAGAATTATTATGCTGCTCATTTTGTTTTTTGGTTTCCTTATATAACAACTTATGTAACAAACACTTAATAGAATTTAAATATTAAAAAAGTTTCTTTTGATTTGTGAGGTGAAATGAGTTGTATATAATGGCAGAAAATGAAGAGAAGCTAAAAAGCCTCTTGATGAAAGTGAAAGAGGAGAGTGAAAAAGTTGGCTTAAAGCTCACCATTCAGAAAACGAAGATCATGGCATCTGGTCCCATCACTTCATGGGAACTAGATGGGGAAACAGTGTCAGACTTTATTTTTTTGGGCTCCAAAATCACTGCAGATGGTGACTGCAGCCATGAAATTAAATGATGCTTCCTCCTTGGAAGAAAAGTTATGACCAACCTAGATAGCATATTGAAAAGCAGAGACATTACTTTGCCAACGAAGGTCTGTCTAGTCAAGGCTTGAT
>NW_011494518.1:318830-321714 GCF_000754665.1 Bison bison bison
AACTGTGGTGTTGGAGAAGACTCTTGAGAGTCCTTTGGACTGCAAGGAGATCCAACCAGTCCATTCTGAAGGAGATCAGCCCTGGGTGTTCTTTGGAAGGAATGATGCTAAAGCTGAAACTCCAATACTTTGGCCACCTCATGCGAAGAGTTGACTCATTGGAAAAGACTCTGATGCTGGGAGGGATTGGGGGCAGGAGGAGAAGGGGACGACAGAGGATGAGATGGCTGGATGGCATCACCGACTCGATGGACATGAGTTTGAGTGAACTCTGGGAGATGGTGATGGACAGGGAGGCCTGGCATGCTGTGATTCATGGGGTCGCAAAGAGTCAGACACAACTGAGCGACTGAACTGAACTGAATGCATAATATTTCGCTTTTTACCTCAGCTGCAAAGAAATTTAGAACAATGCTTAGTTCACAAAAGCTTTAGCCATATTAAGAATTGAAATTTCCTTATATAATTATTGCTCCCTGATCACTTATACTATTGATCATTACATTTTCATGTTAAAATATTCTAATCTTATAGCTTGATTTTTTTTGGTAAACAGGCACAAGTCTCTTTTTAAGTAGATGGATCACTGAAAATTATAAGACTATAAACTACTAAGTTCTGACAAACTTTGATTCTCCCTTTGCTATCTTGTAACATTTGGATTTAATTTTATTAAATCAGGGTTAATTTTGAGACTTAATTAAATGAAATGGTCCAGTAAGCAAAGCAATGTGTTGTATATTATGACAAAATGAGTGCATATGAATTTAGCCTTAAAATAGGTAGCACTAATTATGATAAATATATTCTATGCTAATTGACAATTAACCTGTAGATATAGAAAAATACATATTTTTTGTCCCAATTTATTTCCTTTAAAGGAAAATTAGTCACAATATTAAACAGCCTTTTCAGTAATATTATGATTTTATGAGCACATGGATGAAATTTAACTTTTAGTTTTCTCTTGGTGAGAAAATAAGAAAATTTATTCTCTTCTCCAGGGCTTCCCTGGTGGCTCAGATGGTAAAGCATCTGCCTGCAATGCAGGAGATCCAGGTACAAACCCTGGGTCAGGAAGACCCCCTAGAGAAGGAAATGGCAATCCATTCCAGTATTCTTGCCTGGAGAACGCCATGGACAGAGGAACCTGGTGGGCTACAGTCCATGGGGTCACAAAGAGTCAGATACAAATGAGCGACTAACACTTTCACTCTTCACTCACACCTTAAATGCACAAAGTTCTTTATCGGTATCCTACCTTCTCATTAGTTTTACTATGTTATTTTAAGGGCAAAACTGAAATAACTGAAATATTATTGTATAACATTTTAGGAAGTAAACATTTAAGGATTAAAAAAAAAGCTCCAATTTCACTCATAGTACTTTTTACTAAGTATATAGCCTGAGGAAACTGAGAAAACACTTTTGATAAGTGAAATAAAATAGGAGTTGTTCCTTATTTTCATTAAAGGTAAGAGAGTTGAAACAAAGATCTGTTGTATCTGAGAAACATTCTGTGGTACTTGTTTAATGATGGAAGAAAGAGTGATGAGAGTATTTTTTCGAAAGGATGTAAAATAATTTCGGTCACAAAGAAATGTAAACCTAGCTTTTCTAGAATATACAATATTAGTAATATATCAAAGCAGTAATGGAAATGGTAAAACAATGTAGCCCGACTCCCAGTTCCAACCCCTTGGAGTTGCTTGGGGTGCAAATCCCTTCTCATCTTTCATATTTATTCTCTTCAGTCAACTCCCTTTGTAAATCATCAGGCCTGTTTGGGGTTGGAGTCTGGGCAGAGGAAGCAGGGAGATTCACTTAGTGTTAGCTCATATCTCTTTCGGGCTTCCATATGGCACAGTGGTAAAGAGTCCACCTGCCAATGCAGGAGATGCGGGTTCGATCCCTGGGTCCAAAAGATCCCCTGTAGGAGGAAATGGCAACCTGTTCCAGTATTCTTGCCTGGAAAAGCCCATGGGCAAAGGAGGCTGGTAGGCTACATGGGGTTGTAAAGGGCTGGGCATGATAGAGCATGCACACACACATGCATGCACATCTCTTTCCCGGTCTAGCTTCTATTAGTCAACTAACCAATACTCCATCACCTGAGGGTCTCCAGCTGCATTTTTTCCTTGCCCAAGCAGCACTGATCTTGGTCTTTTATCTGGGGTCTCACCTTGACACTGTTGATATGAAAGTTATCCCATTGTTGTCACACACCTTGGAGTAGGAGAAGGTTCTGTTTTCTCATTAGGCTTCTAAAAGCGTTTAACTTTCTTTCATCTTCTTTTTTTTTAAGAAGCTATAGTCACACCTTATCTTTGACAAAGGAGGCAAGAATATACAATGGATTAAAGACAATCTCTTTAACAAGTGGTGCTGGGAAATCTGGTCAACCACTTGTAAAAGAATGAAACTAGAACACTTTCTAACACCATACACAAAAATAAATTCAAAATGGATTAAAGATCTAAATGTAAGACCAGAAACTATAAAACTCCTAGAGGAGAACATAGGCAAAACACTCTCTGACATACATCACAGCAGGATCCTCTATGACCCACCTCCCAGAATATTGGAAATAAAAGCAAAAATAAACAAATAGGACCTAATTAACCTTAAAAGCTTCTGCACATCAAAGGAAACTATTAGCAAGGTGAAAAGACAGCCTTCAGAATGGGAGAAAATAATAGCAAATGAAGCAACTGACAAACAACTAATCTCAAAAATATACAAGCAACTCCTATAGCTCAACTCCAGAAAAATAAATGACCCAATCAAAAAACGGGCCAAAGAACTAAATAGACATTTCTCCAAAGAAGACATACAGATGGCTAACAAACACATGAAAAGATGCTCAGCATCACTCATTATCAGA
>NW_011494518.1:321814-322394 GCF_000754665.1 Bison bison bison
TTTCTCACTGTTTATAATAGCCAGGACATGGAAGCAACCTAGATGTCCATCAGCAAATGAATGGATAAGAAAGCTGTGGTACATATACACAATGGAGTATTACTCAGCCATTAAAAAGAATCCATTTGAATCAGTTCTAATGAGGTGGATGAAACTGGAGCCTATTATACAGAGTGAAGTAAGCCAGAAGGAAAAACACCAATACAGTATAATAACGTATATATATGGAATTTAGAAAGATGGTAACAATAACCCTGTGTACGAGACAGCAAAAGAGACACTGATGTATAGAACAGTCTTATAGACTCTGTGGGAGAGGGAGAGGGTGGGAAGATTTGGGAGAATGGCATTGAAACATGTAAAATATCATGTATGATACGAGATGCCAGTCCAGGTTCGATGCACGATACTGGATGCTTGGGGCTAGTGCACTGGGACGACCCAGAGGGATGGTATGGGGAGGGAGGAAGGAGGAGGGTTCAGGAGGGGGAACACATGTATACCTGTGGTGGATTCATTTTGATATTTGGCAAAACTAATACAATTATGTAAAGTTTAAAAATAAAATAAAATTAAAAAA
>NW_011494518.1:322494-322896 GCF_000754665.1 Bison bison bison
AAAAAAAAAAAAAAAGAAGCTATAGTCAATCCTTAAGGCTAGAGAAGAAGTCATCCAGGGGCAACAAAAAAGTACATCTCAAAATGCTGTTCCAAGAGGTCCCTTAGGATGATACCCAGGTTCCAGCCATACTGACTCTTCTGTCTCAGAGACTGTCCATTTTCCACTGGACATGGGAGAGACTGCAGAGGCATTTGTCTTCACTTTTCAAGGGAGTCTTAATTTCTGTACATCTGAACCCAGTTGTCCACATTACTATATTCTTCTCTTAGAATTCCTTGTGGTCTTCTGTAAATAGGACTCTTCAGGGTCAGCTTAGACAATGGAATTTCTGGTCCTTCTCTCTCTCTCTTTTTTTAAAGAGCAAACTAAGGCATCCCATCAAGGTATATATATATATAT
>NW_011494518.1:322996-323313 GCF_000754665.1 Bison bison bison
ACATACAGATGGCTACAAACACATGAAAGATGCTCAGCATCACTCATTATCAGAGAAATGCAAATCAAAACCACAATGAGGTACTAATTTCACACCAGTCAGAATGGCTGTGATCCAAAAGTCTACAAATAATAAATGCTGGAGAGGGTGTGGAGGAAAGGGAACCCTCTTACACTGTTGGTGGGAATGCAAACTAGTACAGCCACTATGGAGAACAGTGTGGAGATTCTTGAAAAAACTGGAAATAGAACTGCCTTATGATCCAGCAATCCCAGTGCTGGGCATACACACTGAGGAAACCAGAATTGAAAGAGACA
>NW_011494518.1:323413-348009 GCF_000754665.1 Bison bison bison
ATTCTGTAGTGTCCTTTTTCCATCTTATTGGGGAAAAGCATCAACTTTAGAGGCCTCCTCTATGTCACCAAAATAAATAACCCAGTTAAGCAACTAGTATGTGTTTCACAATAATCTCCTTGAATTTTCACAAAATTCACAAAAATAGAAATGTACATTTAATGGATAAAGAAACCAAGATTCAGAGTTGAGTAGATTGCAGATTTACTCCTCAGAGTTTTAGAGAATTGAATATCCTCCCTTGCTGTCATATGTTATGTGAATACATTCCTATTGGTTCTTTCCTTTGATAAAAGTGTTTACAAAGATGTATTTCTCCACTCAGAAGTGAGTCTGTCTTAAGTAAAAAGTAAAATTTTCATGATAGTAAAATACCTAGATCCAAGTAAATATGTATCTCTATGTTTACTTATCACTTTCCACAAAATAGTTATACAATATATAAGCGTCAGTTAATTGGTTATATTGAGGGAAGCTTATGAATCTGGATACTAAAGGTAGATCATTATATTAAAGAAGTATCTCTTTAAGTCTTAAATGGATTTTAAAATAAAGTTTGAGAGGAAGAGAGTCTCATGAAACTCTCTTTGCAATCACGTTCCTGAGCCACTGACTTTCCTATTGATATTCACTAAAGTGTTGGAACACTAAAGAGTGTGATAATTTCTTTCCTGTTGAAAAAACTTTCAGCAAAAGAGTGTTTTTTAGAAATAAGAAAATGCCAACTAAAAAATTCTCTTCTCAGAGTTCAGTATAACCTAGTCGTGAGCAGTGCATAGCGTCTGAATGTGTATAAAGAATTGAGTTGGCATATCTTGAACAAGAAACACTTAAGAAACTTTTACTTTACTTTCCACCCTTCACTCAAAGGTGATTCTCACTTTAACCTAGATTTCAGAAGTCAAAATTCAGATTAAAGGGATCTCTTTATTTTGCTTTATTTCAATTGGGCTTCCTATGACAATAGCCAATAATTGTACTATTTAGCCAATAATTGTACAGAAGATTCCTGGGGACTTTTAGTAATTGTGGGATTAGATGAGGTCAGTTCTTTAGTGGGCATAGGGAAAGTTTACTGTTTGTATTGTTTCATCTGCTTAGTAAGTATTATCTTTGTGATATGCCTTTAATTTATGCCTTTAATTCAATGAATAATTACTGAAATTTATCTCCATTATAATTTCTGTGTTCTAAAGCCATATGATTATGTATTATACTGGTGGTTTTAGAGAATATTTTCCCTCTGGATCTAAATGTATCGATCTGTAAAGAGAGTTGATTTCCCTGAAACTATTTAGAAAATTTAGTTCACTCAGTTGTAAAGATTGTCATTTCCCTACCCTCTGTGTTCTAGATAAGTGTATATAATTTTAACTGTTTGAAATGTTATTCCACCTACATGCAGCACTCAAGTACAAAAATCACTTAGAACACAGACAAGGTAATTCATGAAAAAACAAATCACTTTATCAAAATAGTCATAGTATCACTGTAAAATATGAAGTCAAATGTCATCTCCCACTGGATTGAGCTTAATGTGCCATGTGCAAAACCTTTTATTCTAAGTGTTCTGTAACACAATAGAGTCTCTCTTCACTCTGTGAATATATCTATTTATCTTTCCTACTTGTATTTCCATGAGCAGTGTGTATTCTCTCTTGCAACTACACTCCTGCAGGTCAGCTCCTCATCGTAGGGTCTCACTTGACATCAATCCACTCTCTGAAGCTTTCCTGGACTACAAGACTGGGTTAGGGGCACCTCAATTTTGACTTCACAGCACCCTGTATTTGCCAACATCACAATGTTAGTCATGTTTTTATTGAAATTTCTGCTTTTCCTCTTTCACTAAACTAAAGTTCTCAAAGAGAGAGGCTGTCTTCTTGTTAATTGTTAAATATTTATTCCTGTAATAATTGCTAATCGATGGTAACTGCTCGATTAATATTGAGCAGAGAGAGTTGCATTTAACTGAACATTTAGAATTTTATATTCAGAAATTTATTACCCTGACACAGTTCATGATGGGAATTACAGGCAATAGCATGAAACTACCTAAAATGTCTGAGTATGCATCACTAGATTGATTACAGTACTACTGCCTGCACTTTACATATAAATAAGACTAGCCCAGTCCACTAAAAGTTTTTTATGCGTCATCCTATTTCACATAGGCTATGTAGACCACTAGCTCTGTGGTTGTTGAGTGAGTGAGTGATGCGTGCTCAGCCATGTCTGACTCTTTGTGATTCCATGGACTGTAGCCTACCAGGCTTCTCTGTCCATGGGATTTCCCAGGCAAGAATACAGGAGTAGGATGCCATTTCCTTCTCCAGGGGATCTTCCCAACTCAAAGATTTAACCCACGTCTCCTGTATCTCCTGCATTGGCAGATAGTTTCTTTACAGTTGAGTAACCTGGGAAGCTCTGTGGTTGTTGAACATGTTTCTAAATCCACAGCAGCATTTGAAAACAGACAATTTGAATTTATGGTTTTTCTGAGATTTAGAAACAACAAACATACAGTACTTTCTTTTCCTATTGAAGCTCAGGTTCTAAAACTATCATATTAAAGAAAAGTTGATAAAATTTTTCCTGGGAATCTAGTATTTTCAAGGAACTGGGCTAAACATTGTTTTAGGTATGAAGGTAAATGAGTCATTGGTCTCGTTGACCAAGATTCTTAGAGAAAATTATTTCAGTTCAGTTCAGTTCAGTTGCTCAGTCATGTCTGACTCTTTGCGACCCCATGAATCGCAGCACGCCAGGCCTCCCTGTCCATCACCAACTCACGGACTTCACTCAGACTCACGTCCATCGAGTCAATGATGCCATCTAGTCATCTCATCCTCTGTCGTCCCCTTCTCCTCTTGCCCCCAATCCCTCCCAGCATCAGGGTCTTTTCCAATGAGTCAACTCTTCGCATGAGGTGGCCAAAGTACTGGAGTTTCAGCTTTAGCATCATTCCTTCCAAAGAACACCCAGGGCTGATCTCCTTCAGAATGGACTGGTTGGATCTCCTTGCAGTCCAAGGGACTCTCAAGAGTCTTTTCCAACACCACAGTTCAAAAGCATCAATTCTTATGTGCTCAGCCTTCTTCACAGTCCAACTCTAATATCCATACATGACCACAGGAAAAACCATAGCCTTGACTAGACGTATTAGGTAAAATCCATAGACTCTGAGAGATGAACTTTTTGCAATTTTAGCAGAACCTAAAATTTTCATTATTTTTGTAGTTGTCTAATTACAACTTTGGGGTTTTAGAGGAGGCCATGATTAGTACCTATGACCCAGTGGGTTTTTGCTTCTGTGCCTTCGCTATTGTAGGACTGACCTGCTCCTTAATTTTTCTGAGTTTTCTAGGAGAACTGAAGTCCAGAGAGGTGGCAAAAATTGATCATTGTCAAACACTTGAGAGAATTGGAATAAGAATTCAGTTATAGAATTTTTCTCTCTTAGTCTAATTTTTCTTTTTTAGTCTAATAGATTTTATGTGGTGAGAAATAGGGAGCCTTTTTAGGTTCCTAGGAAGATACTCATGGGAAGAAAATGTGATCTAAGCAAGATAAAGATAATATCTTTAAATAGCAGGGAGCAAGATAAAACTATGACAGGCACAAGAGCCAAGAGGCTTGAGGTATCCCTGAGAACGCAGGTCAGGTTAGATTGTGGGTCAAATAGAAAGGTATGAATCTAAAGACATTGCAAATAAAACATGTGACAACACATATAAGACCTTGGGAGGTAAGAACTGGCCGGATACAAAAGAAATAGGATTGGGCCCATCTTAAAATTCTTGCTCTAGATTAGCATACACCTTATCATATTATGTCTGGTATAATATTAATGTATTTTATCTACTCATATAAACTATTTTTACTACTTTATGTTTCCAGACTTATTCTAGATACTGGGGGCACAAGCCTGAATCATTTATTTAGTGATGTTCTCACCATCAAAATACATATGCCTGAGTTTTACTAAGATTGTTGAAAAAACATGTTGATTCTGCAGTTAGTTTTTAAGAGAGGAAGTCTTAATTCTGAATCTGGAAATACTTAGAAATAGATTCCAAGTTTGTTTGTGGATAACACCATTCAAGTAGGCATGAAAACAGAATATATGTGTTTTTGTTTAATGAGGACAAAAATTATTGTTTTAACTTGCACCAAACAGGCTTTAAATTTAATGTTATTAGAATAATTTAAGTAATGCTATTCTCAAATACCATACTTGACAAAGAATAGAAAAAAGAAAATGCTTTCTAAACTGAAGAGAATTTTTTATCCTCTTTAAAAAATACTTGTAATTCCTGTGGTTTGTTGGAAGTACATAGCCCCTCAGTATATCAATATTATATATGCAATTAAAAATTTTTGAGACACTGCTTTAAATTTTTTGTCAAAATATACTTTAGTTTCTCAAATCCCAATTCTATTATATGTATATTTGGAAAGGAAAAGTGTAAAATCTTCAGATACAGACATTTACAGGATTTTTGGCAAAATGCAAAACTGGTCACTCTGAGTTGACCAGCAAACTTTAGGTTAAATTTGAAGTATATGATGGGCCCAAATTCCTGTTACATTATTATTGGTAGAATCTTTATGAATGATTGTCTCTTCCTCTGACTCTCATGTCTTAGAATGAAGCCAAAGAAAATGAGATAATATCGAGGTAACCAACCCAAAATGATACCCCAAGAAAAATGAAACAAAAATAAAAGGCAGTGAAAAGTACACATTCGGACTATTTCTGTTTAGTAGTCTTTAAGTCTCACTCTTTGTCATTCAGTCAACATATTGCTGAGGGCTCATCATATGTCAGCCTTTGCACTTTGCAGGAGAGATTCGGAGGTGAAGAAGGCAGAGGGGTCCATCCATGTGCTTTCTTCTAGATAGTGAAGACAGGTATGAAAGAGTTAGCAAATAAGTAAACAGGATACTTTCAGAAAATGACAAGTGACTTGAAAGAAATAAGCTATGGAATAGAAGATCAGAAGCTGTTGGGTCTACTTTATAAGAGGGTGGCCAAAAAGAGTCCTATTGAGATGTATCACTTGAGCTGACCTGTGGAAGAATTAGAATTTACTAGATTCACAAAATTGGATGCAGGAGAATGGACTTAGCTTTGTAATGTCCCCAAAATAAATGAGCCCCTCATAATAGATTAGGTTCTGAAAGGAAGTAGCTTTGCCTCTGTATCCAGGATGACATTTCGGTTTTGACACCTTCCCTACCCGTATGACAGACTTTCAAA
This sequence comes from Bison bison bison, assembly GCF_000754665.1. Lineage (NCBI taxonomy): Eukaryota > Metazoa > Chordata > Mammalia > Artiodactyla > Bovidae > Bison > Bison bison. The sequence continues at coordinate 328,677 of NW_011494518.1, forward strand.
AGACGATACGAACAAGGCAAAGGGAGGACAGTGTTTCTGGAGGTAATAATAAAGTTTGGTCTTTACATTGTTTTCCTTTCAAAAGTGTTATTTTTACAACTAAAAACGTATCCTCTGCATTTGAAGAATGATTCTGAATACTGTAACTATGTATCATTAAATTTTTTGATTTGGGGCTTTAAAAATAATTAACTGGGCTTTAAAAATAATTGACTCCTTTTGTTTCCTATACCACCCAGTTGTTCTGACCATAGTACATCTTTTGAATTGAGTGGAAATTTGCTGTTTCTATGGTAACTTACTATGACTAGAGAGAAGTTATATCAGTTGAAAATAAGAATAATCACTTTGATAAGCATTTTTGTTATTTAATTAAAAGCAAAGTTGAATGTACTCAAAAAGCATCCTGAAATGCTTAATGGGTTGACAAAACTGAAGTGGTTTTTATAATACCCAAATTATTTATCAATAACTCTCTTTTCAGTCCCCAACACACAAATATTATTTCTGTTTCTCTTTCTCCCCAGGATTTCTTAGATTCACTGTGTTTAAAGAAGGGCAATTTTCAGTCTTTAGTCAGAAGACTGATTTTCAGTCTTAGGTAGAATAGTTCTTAAATTGTTCTAGATAGATGTACATTCTCTTCTATTAAAAAAAATCTTTTAAGAAGAAAATGTTATGTTCTCCTTTAACAGCCCATTTCTGGCACGAGAGCCTTTCTCTGTAGAATCAAATATAAAACTGATGGCTTCGGAATATCCACTCAGAGTTTTAAGGGGTGAGAAATTCCTCTAGTCTCCATGATACCAGTAGCCCAAAGAAAACACAAGGAGTTTTATTTATTTATTTATTTATTTGAGTTCTGGATCCTTGGTGTTGTGTGATGTAAATGAGCAGAACAGGATGCAGAAGAGAGATGTGGTAGAGTCAGCATAGTCATCACCATGGCTCTCAACTCCTATTCACTTCTCAAACAGATAAAGTAAGAGATGGGGTTGACACAGAAACAATTCTGTCCACATCATTACCAGCTTAGTCCCGTTGCAGGAGTTTCCCTGCCATGAGATAACTCAATTACCAAGGGCTCCCAGAAGTGTTCCTTGGCAGCTCTGAGTGAATTTAGAATGTGATTTCATGCTTATGCTTTTCTTCTGCTTGTGTTGCCTGTGATTTTTGAAAAACTATCAATTTTTAATTATTTGTTCATATTTTACATATTATCTGAACTCTATAGGGACTTGGACATTATCTTTTATGTATTTGTTAATTTTAACAAGACAAAATTTTTGCCTCTTGAAATGTACTTTCTCTTCCTTGTATAGAGCAGTATGTGTGAGCGAAGATTCTTGAATTGTTGCTACTTATCTCTGCCAGAAGAAAATAAACGTATATCTTCCATAACCATTTTCTTATGGTAGCCAGTGTTATTTGAGGCTATTAAAATGCCAGCAAGTGGCCCCCTTTCTAGTCCAATCCAGTGCAATATAAATATTCTCTTCTTTTGCATAAAGCAGCTGAATCAGAGTGAATTTAATTCCTATATCTAAAGGTTAAAGGCTAAGGGATAAACTGAGCACAGTATATTCTTTGTGATATGGATGCTGCAAGATTCCTGGGGATGAGACATAGGTTAGCTTTGTAATAATTTTTTTTTTTAGTAAACTAATATATTTAGATACATTGAGATCCTTAGATTTGGGGTCATTTTATTAAAATGAAGAAGATTAGTTGTAGAAAAATATATTTACATTTGATTTGAAGCTCATAAAACATATTGTGAAAAAACACAATCATTGGGTTGATAAACTGTAGCAAGTCCAGACAATAGAGTATTATTCAATGCTAAAAAAAATGAGAAGACATGGAGGAAACGTAAATGCATATTACTAAGTGAAAGAACCTTATCTGAAAAAGATATATACTGTATGATTCCAACTGTATGGCATTCTGGAAAACACAAAACTATAGTAACAGTAAGATCAGTGGTTACCAGGGGTTGAAGAGGAGGAGGGAGGATGAGTAGGTCGAGTGCAGAGGATTTTTAGGGCAGTCAGAATACTCTGTATGAAACCATAATGTTGGATACAGGTCATTAACATTTTCCCAAACCTGTAGGGTGGACAACATCAAGAGTGAACCATAATGTGAACTGTGGACTTTGGGTGATTATGATGTGCCAATATAGGTTCATTGGTTGTAACACATGACCCACTATGGTGGGGAATATTGTTAATGGGGGAGGCTATGCACGTGTCAGGAAGGGAGTATATTGGAAATCATTGTGCCTTCTCAATTTTGCTTTGAACCTTAAATTGATCTAAAAAATAATGTCTTCATTAAAAAAACTCATAATCTCTTATTTTCTCTTTAAAATTTCAACAAAGAAAAATAATTCAGTGTTGATATTTTATTTTTAAGTTAAAAATAAGCAGAGAAAAATAATACAAGAATTTATTATTGAGGGTGGTGGGTGGGATGTTTGACCTCACTCTCCACTCCACTACTGCCTTGCCAGCTCCTTACCTATTTCTTTTTCTTCTGCTCCCCTCAAAGGTGGAGATACTGGTAACGTGACTAGTCAGTGTCTGGGAAAATTGGGCAGAAGTATTGCAAGCTAAAAGGCAGAGGCCATGCCCAGTTCCCCCCTCCTACTTCCTAATGCACACCTTGAGCAGATGAAGCCTACTGCGGGCAGTCCCTGTCAACTGTCACTTTCTACAGTCAGGCCTAAACCCACTTGAGTTCTCAGTCCCAAGATTTTGAATATGAAATTGGTGAATAGGGAAAGAAGTACCTCAAGGCTGTATATTGTCACCCTGCTTATTTAACTTATATGCAGAGTACATCATGAGAAACACTGGGCTGGAGGAAGCACAAGCTGGAATCAAGATTGCCAGGAGAAATATCAATAACCTCAGATATGCAGATGACACCACCCTTATGGCAGAAAGCAAAGAACTAAAGAGCCTCTTGATGAAAGTGAAACAGGAGAGTGAAAAGTTGGCTTAAAGCTCAACATTCAGAAAACTAAGATCATGGCAACTAGTCCCACCACTTCATGGCAAATAGATGGGGAAACAGTGTCAGACTTTATTTTTTTGGGCTCTGCAATCACTGCAGATGGTGATTGCAGCCATGAAATTAAAAGATGCTTACTCCTTGGAAGGAAGGTTATGACCAACCTAGACAGCATATTAAAAAGCAAAGACATTACTTTGCCAACTAAGGCCTGTCTAGTCAAGGCTATGGTTTTTCCAGGAGTCATGTATGAATGTGAGAGTTGGACTATAAAGAAAGCTGAGCGTTGAAGAATTGATGCTTTTGAACTGTGATGTTGAAGAAGACTCTTGAGAGTCCCTTGGACTGCAAGGAGATCCAACCAGTCCATCCTAAAGGAAATCAGCCCTGAATATTCATTGGAAGGACTGATGCTGAAGCTGAAACTCCAATACTTTGGCCACCTGATGCAAAGAATTGACTCATTTGAAAAGACCATGATTCTGGGAAAGATTGAAGGTGGGAGGAGAAGGGGATGACAGAGGAAGAGATGATTGGATGGCATCGCCAACTCAATGGACATGAGTTTGAGTAAACCTCGGAGTTGGTGATGAACAGGGAGGCCTGCTGTGCTGCAGTCCGTGGGGTCGCAAAGAGTCAGACACAACTGAGGGACTGAACTGACGGGCTGATCAGAACCTAGACTCTTTTTCTTTCAATAACAGATCCAAACTGCTTTTGAAAGCCAGCCCTTCTCCATTATTATCGGTTGATGAAATTGACCTCATTCCCAACACACGATGGACAGAAGGGCAGGAGGAGCCCTGATTGGCTTCATCCAATAAGGATGGGCTACCTCCCTGGTCCTGAGACTGGTTCACAGATGGGCATGTAACCCTGTCAGAACTATAAGATACAAGAGAATATTTTGGTAGCTTCTGAGAAAAAATAGCTAGGGTCTTCCTTCTACTAAATGTGGGAGTGTGAAGACACAAGGATTAGAACTGTGTGGCCTTTTTGCTATCAAAAGGGATTTACCACGAGGATGAAGCTGACTCACAGGGGAAAGCACAGCTGAGACACACAGAGAAACGAATCGTGATGACATTATTTCAGACTCTGGGTCAAATCACAGCTGAAGGAAGCACTAGCACTGAATCATCCTTTTATAGGTCTGCATATTTCCTATTTTTCTTTAAATCAATTGAGTTCAGTTTTTGTTACTTGGAAAACAAGGATGCCCCTGAGCCCTCAGAGCAAATAGGCTAATCTCTGATACATGTAATGCCCTCTGAGTCTACCAGCTGAGCAATATGCTTGCTAAGAACCTATGTTTCTTTCCAAACTAATTAAAGCCCGTTGTGCCTTACATAGTAATTATACAAATTAGTTAAATGTTAAATTAATAAAATGTAAGTATGAAAAGAAAGTTATTGTTATATCAAAACTAAGTTTAATATTTTGAAAAGACTCATGCAAATTAAGTCATACTAAAAATGTATCTAATTTAAAATGAAAAAGATAAGAACAAGTGTTTCAAAGAAGAATTAAACAAAACTAGTATGATCTTGACCTTAGTTTGCTTTGCAGATATCTTAAATTCTCATTCCACTTAAAAAAACAAGCAAACCTGAAACTAAGATTCACAGAGAGGCAATTTGATTGCAGGTTATACTAAAAATTGAGTTGGTACTCTGATTAGCAGACTCATGCAGAGATAAAGCTTTTCTTCTAAGCAAATGATTGGCAAATAAAAGCATTTTCACAAATTTCAAGTTAAATTAAAAGTTGTTAATCATAGTTTAATACTTTCCTGCTTTAACCAACGCTTTGGTTGACAACTACAGGTTTCCAAATACTATGCAATCAGGGGTTTTTACTGCTCTTGATTGGAAGGAGGAACCAGGGATGAGAAAGTCTCGTTGATGAAGTGAGGCTCAAACTGTCCCAGGAAATGAATGTGCACCTGTTGCAGGAGAGGCTGGAGGCACTGTGATGAGAAGCTGTTAATTAGGGCATCAAGGTGTGAGATATTCACCCTTTTGCCTTTGACACAGGTAACCCTTGTATAGTAGTCAGAAGCTAATTACTGATGGATTTTTAGGCAGATTTACATTGTAGAAAAATCACCCTGGTGGTACGTAGGAAGATGAATTGGAATGAGCAGGAAATATATTAAAGGAGGATTGTGTCAATGGATGTGGTCACCAACTAAATAACAAGAGTGAGGAAAAAGCAGGGACCAAGGTTGGCTTGGCAGTTGTCAGTGAATGGAGAATGAGGTGCCCAAGAAATAGACTCTTTGACCTTAAAAAGTTTAAAGTTGAACAGTGTGCTGAGATGAATGAAATATTTATTGGGCCCTTTTGGTGCTAGATATGGTGCTGGGCACAATAGGGAAGATTACTATTCTCTAGAAGCTCGAGAGTTTTGAGAAAACATGATACAGTGGATATTTTCTAGGGTTTAAAATTATTTATTTTTGTTTGCTCACATTCAACCCTTTTTGTAGAATTCCCCATGGGATGTTAGCAAAAGGGTTGTTTATCTCCCATTACGGAGGCCAAAGGTGGCCAGACATTTCCTCTCCCTTCTCTCTGAAATTTATCATTCCTTTAGGGGACCCAAGATCAGCCAAAGGGATGTTCTTGTCCAAGCTCAGAATTTGGAGTTATTGATACAAAGACATTGGGTGGTTAGAGATAGTTAGGGTGAGAGTCCAGCTACATAATGGCCTTCCAGTAAATTCCTTTTTTTGGCCAAGTTTGGTCAGAAAGATATAAACACAGGCACTACAGGATAGAACACAAAGCATGATTTCATAGACTAGGAAAGGGAGAGACCGTTAAAGCATGCCATCAATACTGAAGGAAGTTCTCTTGGCCCAGCTTCCTTCTAATATGCATTAGGAAGACCCTTCTCAAGGGGGATGTTGATAATAACATTCCCTCCTCTGAGAGCTTAGCTTGTAGAGGAGCCCTGGACTCTCTTCTTAAGATATTAAGATTTTAGAATTGTATAAGGACTTCTGTCTTTGGCATTGGTATATCAAGCTTTCATTAACTGCATATTCACAGCTTACATTGGGAACATCTACACATTTGTTAGGGTTAGTTTAATGGCAGATATAAATGGAATAAGCCAGACAGCAAAAAGCAAATGCTACATGGTATTACCTAAATGCAGAATCTTAGAAAAAAAGAATTCATAGAAACTGGGTAGAAGAATGGCTAAGGGGTGGGGGAAATAGGAGAGATTGGTAAAAGGATTCAAACTATCAGTTATATGATGAATAAGGTCTGAGAGTCTAGTGTATATCGTGGTTACTACAGTGAATTCCGTATAACTGAAGCTTTCTAAGAGAGGAGAACTTAAACATTCTCACACAAAAAAAGGTATATGTGTGAGGTGACAGATAATTAATTTAATGAGAGGAATTCTTTCACAGTGTATGCTGCTGCTAAGTTGCTTCAGTCGTGTCCCACTCTGTGCAACCCCATAGATGGCAGCCCACCAGGCTCCCCCGTCCCTGGGATTCTCTAGGCAAGAACACTGGAGTGGGTTGCCATTTCCTTCTCCAATGCATGGAACTGAAAATTGAAAGTGAAGTCACTCAGTCGTGTCTGACTCTTCGTGACCCCATGGACCGCAGCCCACCAGGCTCCTCCATCCATGGGATTTTCCAGGCAAGAGTACTGGAGTGGGGTGCCATTGCCTTCTCCGTTCACAGTGTATACATCTGTCAAATCATCACATTGTACATTAAAATATCTTACAGCTTTATCAATTATACCTCAGTAAAGCTGAAAAAATAATTTAATAGCAAATAATAAGTGTATGTATTTTACATTTAAGGGATGAATGAAAATTGTTATAAATCAAATGCATTTTAAAAAGAGTTTATGAATTCATTTGCAGATTGCAAATGAATTTATTATGTTTATATGTTTTTTAACTATATTGTATAAAAATAAAAATGGAAAAGAGGAAAGATATTAAGCTTAAAGAGTTATCTTTAGAATATGATAACTCAAAATTTGGACCACTAATAAATAGAATATCTGTGATATTCTGTTTATCTGGCACAGATAACTATCTGGCATAGTTATCTGTGCAATGAAAGCACTTAGCATCATTTTAATTAGTGTAAAATTTATAATGTTGTTTTTGCTCCCTGGTGTTTTTAGAAAGTAGTTGCCTACACATCAGTGCTGGCTTCTCTCTCATTTTGCTCTGTTAAGGAAATCTCTTCAAACCAGAATAATTTCTCCTGATCAAATTTAGATGGTATAATAATATGAGTACAAGGCTGAGCTGGGAACCTAAGACTTAATCCTGGGTCTGCTTCTTCCTGTTATTCTCTCTGGGCCATAGTTTTCTCATCTTAATATAAGACTCAACTGAACCCACTTTATTTCCTTCAGAGTGCTTTTGTGAAGATTAAAGTAATGACAGGTAGAGAATATCACCCCATCACTCTCCATCCCCACACACTGATTGTTATTCTTACAATTCCTCCTGTCCCTGCTGTGTTTGCTTACCAAGTTATTCTCTACCTGAGCTAGAATGGAAATTCCATGAGCACAGGGACTTTATGAGTTTTGTTCACTGCTTTATTCCAAAAGAATAGAGTGGTTCCTGATACAGAGCAGGTTCTGAATAAAATTTGGTTGGCTAACAAGTGAATGGCACCCCACTCCAGTACTTTTGCCTGGAAAATCCCATGGACGGAGGAGCCTGGTAGGCTGCAGTCCATGGGGTCGCTAAGTGGAAGACTGAGCGAGTTCACTTTCACTTTTCACTTTCATACATTGGACAAGGAAATGGCAACCCACTCCAGTGTTCTTGCCTGGAGAATCCCAGGGAAGGTAGAGCCTGATGGGCTGTCGTCTTTGAGGTCGCACAGAGTCGGACACGACTGAAGCGACTTAGCAGCAGTAGCAGCAGCAGCAACAAGTGAAAACAAATATTGCTATTCTGAGCTATGAAAGCCTTTCTTGGAAACTTTGTTTCGGATTGGGGTTAGGCCCAAAATCTTTGATTCAAGGAAGTTTTTTCATATTTGATGAATGATCTTGTCTGTTTTCCATTGTACCACTATTTTCCCACATTATGTCAATATGAGATCGACTGCATCTTCCTGAAGTTTTTATGCAAATTATTTGCTATAGCTACTGTTTTTTATTTTTAGGGAAATATCTCAATATCTTTAAATTGTTTTTATTTGCTAATATTTGCACCTTATACATGACTGTTTCCTTTATTGGTAGAGAAATATATGGGAATTTTGACTCAAACATGACAGAGCCAAAACTTTACTTTGCCCAACACGTCATAAATAAATTTTTATATAGAAGTTAGTACATTTTTAGAATCAAAGTTGCTGTAAACTAAACAGGACACTCTTGGGGAAAAAAGACTTCAAGGGCATAAGTGAGAAGCAGGAATTTAATCTTTGTAAGGGTAGCATGTGTCTGTCTTGCTACTGCTGTATAACCAGTGCGCAACAGAAATTCTAGCTCCGAGTTGGCACTGATTTGAGGAAGGAGAGATGCTTGAAAAAAGCAGTACAGACTGGAAGCAGTAAGGAAGCAAAGCAGTAAAGAGGGCAGAAGAGAGTAAATATTCTTAGTGCAAAGGCAGCTCTGCACTGGCACGGGAGCCAGCGGCATTGCGCAGCTCTGAGCTCCCCCAGGTTGCTCTTGTTCTCTTTCCACATTCCTTGTACCATCAGGACTTTAAGCAGCCAGAAGATAAGCTGTGCCCTGTGTGGCTTCACACTGACCCCAAGTCCCTGTGGCCTCAAGTCTCAGGCCCTGGCTTGAAAGAGGAGCAGAATCCCCTCTAATTCATGATTTCTTATATAAGGTGAGGAGTGCTTAATACATTGCAGAGATTTTTAGGAAAAATGGTTAAACATTTAAAAAAGGCTGAAAGAATCCAGCTTCAGTTACCTAAACAATATGGTATGTTCTGATGGTAACAATTGCCAACAAAAATACATTTGGAGGCAGTGTGTATTTCTGCATTTCTCTTTTTATATATGCAAGTATATTACAATACATTTAAAATATTTTCACAAGAAGAAAAATACCTTTCAAGTACATATTTCTATAGTATTGGTCATTGAAATATAATTAGGAACACAGCCTCTGAGTTCAATGGAAGTTACAGAATACAGGCATGCATTCTTTGTAAATCGAATTTGTTGGAGGAAGGCACTTCCTTATGGTGATTCATGTATTTTTGCCTTTCTCTATTGTTTTTAGAAACTGGTACACCAAATACTGCCAGCTGTAGTTACCTATTTTCCCCGCTTTGTAGTCAAGATACATTAACTATTTACAAATATAAGCAATTCTTATTTTTTTGTGTGCTTCTCATCTTTTTTACACATAGTGAAAAGCCAGCAGTTCACATACTGTACTGCTAATGTAACATCTCTGATGAATAAATTATAATTTCCGAAGCATGACTCCTTGGAAATTCGAAAAACAAAACAAAAGCATTAAAAGGAATGAGCCTGATTTGATCTTAACCAGTTCTTGATTTAATCAAACTACAGGGGATTTTCATTTCCTTAGTAATGTTGTTTATTTTATTAAAAAAATATTTTTGAGAGCTAGCTTGATGTCATTAGTATATTGTTTCCTTCCATAAGCCAATAAATTCACTTTCATGGGTAAATACTTAGTTTTTGGCCGCTAGACACATGAACTGAGGTGGAGTCGTAAACTGGCGAGTCCTGAATTCTGCTCAAGGAGGATTTTATAGTTTTTTTCTCCAACTGGAAACTATCTGGCTCAATTTGGCGCTTTATGTCCCCATTTCGTCTATTTTTCTTTCATCCATTCCATCATTCTCTCTAGTTAGTAAATTTTTATGAGTGCCATAGTCTTTTGAAGACGTGATATCTGCCTGAGGATCCTTTTATTTCCTTTGATGGGGAAAAAAAGAGAGAAGGCAGTCGGCATGCATACTTGCGTGCTAAGTCACTTCAGTCGTGTCGACTCTTCATGACCCCACAGACTGTAGCCCGCCAGGGTCCTCTGTCCATGGGATTCTCCCGGCAAGAAAACTGGAGTAGGTTGCCATGCCCTCCTCCAGGGGATCTTCCCAACCCAGGGATCGAAACCGCATCTTCACTGGCAGGAGAGTTCTTTACCACTAGTGCCACCTGGGAAGCCCAGGCAGTTGGCATAGGAACAATTAAGAAAAATACCAATGAGAGTAATGATGATGATAATGAAAAAGCCAATACTTATTGAGCTCTTGCTGTGTACTGGGCACTGCACTCAGAAATGTATGTTTGTATACTATCTTATTTAATCTTGACAACAACCTTATGAGGTAACAATAATTTTAACTAACATGTTTTATGTGATAATATTATAAAGGTTTTAAAGGAATTATCTAAGTTGATTTAATTTGATGTGTTATAAACATTTAGGCTGAAGTCTAAACATTTTCAAAAATTTAAGTGCTATACACATTATAGAAGTATAAGAATCTATTGTGATTACATTTAACTATTAGGGTAATCCTATATAGGATTTATTATTCTCAAGTCTACCTTACAAATATGGAAACTGAGGCAAAGAGATGAGAAAGTTATCCAAGTTCAAATAACTAGTAGGTGGTGAAGGCCAGTATTCAAACCCAGGTCCTTTTCATATTGTTTTTTTTATGAATATTTATTCGGAGAAGGCAATGGCACCCCACTCCAGTACTTTTGCCTAGAAAATCCCATGGACAGAGGAGCCTGGTAGGCTGTAGTCCATGGGGTCGCTAGAGTTGGACACGACAGAGCGACTTCACTTTATTTTTTCACTTTCATGCATTGGAGAAGGAAATGGCAACCCACTCCAGTGTTCTTGCCTGGAGAATCCCAGGGACGGGGAACCCTGGTGGGCTACCGTCTATGGGGTTGCACAGAGTCGGACACGACTGAAGCGACTTAGCAGCAGCAGCAGCAGCATACTTTCTGATGCTTCTCAGTAATAGAAATACAGATGAACATGCCAAAAAGTGTTGAGTCCCTCTCAGTGACAGTGGAAAACAAACCTGAATGAAATAAAAATTAGATAGATATACTTTCTCCTTTCAACTTGAATTGCTCTTGCCAATTTTTAGACCTCAAATACCCTCTTTCTTGCTAAAGGAGTAGGTTAGAAGTAATGAGGGGAAGGAGTTATTTTTCTTTTCCTTTTTTGCTGTTAATGACATTGAATGAATTTTTCATTGAGGTTTCACTTTTTTTTTTTTAAAGCTAAGTTGATGATCTTTTCATTTGCTCTTTTTTTTGGGGGGTGGTATATTTCCTGGGTCAGTTTGGATATTTGGCAGGAACACTTCCACATCTGGGTGTGTTGTCATTTTGTGATACCTTTTCTTTATAGGCTTGTTACAAGAACTGACAAGATTAGTATCTAAGATCTTAAGGGGTTTCTGATCTGTGTGTGTATATGTGTGTGTGTTCCTGTAGATTGTATAATTCTATCAATCTCCAATAGTTATTTAAATTTAAAATTGCATTTGAAAACATAGAGAAGAATTAACTTCAAATTTGTGAAATAGAGGGAAAGGAAACTGTTTTAGGGTGTCTTATGGCCTCAGTTTTCCCCAGAGGAAAATACAGGATCTGCAGTATTGATAGATGTTCTCTTATAGTCCTTCTTCACATTGGAACCATGATACATATTTGCACCTGCCATTGAATGGAATCATAATAGATTATGACAACTTCTGTAATACATACAACCTTTAACAATATCATTTAGACTTCAGCCATTAAGCCACACTAAATTAATTTAAAACTCTGTGGAAAAGAACTGTAAATGAATACATTTGCTTATAGATGAATAATGGTTGGCATGCACAGTCATTAGCAGTGGGTGATAATTTTTTTGAATGTAATGTGGAAAGAACAGGGAGCAATTTTGGAATGCCTTTGAAGTTTTTCTTTCAGTTCTAAATATTTGAGATTCTTTACATTTTTCACAGCAGAATGCTCTATAATTTTTCCTGGGTCTTAAAAAGTCACATATGCTTTACAGTCATGGCATTTCAGGGTACTTGTAAATCAGACTTCAATAAGAAATACTTGTAAGTTGAAAAGAGTAATCCAAGGGTAACTCTAAATTCCATGTCTTTAAAGGCTGCTTTTAATATGAAAAAGTGAAAACAATCAAACTGATAAGATTAAGCAAATCACATGGTTTTAAGTTTTTTTTTTTTTTTTTAACTTGAAACACATGCTCCAACATGGTTCAAATGATTTAAAATAAGAAAGGAAGGAAGAAAATCAAAAGTTACTGAGCATACCCAATGTGCCAAGCATGAGTGTCAGGAACTTGAAATGTTAGGAAAGCCAAGGATTTGCATAATTAGAAGAGTCATCGACTTCATAATGGAGTGCTAAAATGCTAAAATGCAGCTTCAGGTCATATGGAGTGCCTGGAATCTGTGAGAACAGCCGTGACATTCAGGGACGTGGAATAAGAGCTTCCAAGGAGATAACACCAGGGCTCCAAGAAAAGCTTGTGTTCTAGCTTCATAATGTAAAAAAGTTTTCCAGTGTCAGTACTCATCAGAAACATCCTTGTAACAGAATATGGACAGAGCTATGAAGCACAAGACTGTCCAAACTTAGAAAAAGTTCAAAGGGGGCTAGTTGGTAATTATTTATTCATTCACCCATCCATCCATTCATCAAGTTACTATCTACAGTGCACAGAAGCCTAGGACAGAAGATGTCATGGCCATAAGGAATAGAAAGTGATTCATGTCATTAAAAGGTATACGTCAGTTTTGTGACTTTCCACAGAGTCACCAGGGAAAACATCACTGAACAGATAGGCTTTGAGCTGAACCTTGCAGGGTAGGGGTGGATGTCTCAGAGAGGTTTCTTTAGTATCCAAGACTTCCTAAGTTAGGATCCTTACTGGGAAGTGTGAGTGCATGCCAAGTCGCTTCAGTTGTGTCTGACTCTCTGCGACCCCATGTACTATAGTCTGCCAGGCTCCTCTGTCCGTGAGATTCTCCAGGCAAGAATACTGGAGTGGGTTACCATCTCCCCCTGCAGGGGATCTTCCGGACCCAGGGGTAGAGCCCGTGTCTTATGTCTCCTGCATCAGCAGGCGGGTTCTACACCACTAGCACCACCTGGAAGCCCAGGTGGGAAGTATAAAGACTGATTTGGTGGTGGATCTCCAGCATGTATCTTCTTTTCCTGCTTGTGATATTCACTCCCATCAGCAAAGAGGTATCTTTATGAACTGAGGTAGGGAGGGCTGGTGAGGGAGGTTAGAATTTGGTTGTGAGGGGGAGAAGTTGGGGGAGGAGGTCAGGGTATATCTGTAATCTATAAAGACCCCAGCTGATCCTTTTATGGTTTCTTTGGATGGCCATCTCTCTTTCACCTACTTGGAAATTATTATTCATAGATGACATGAGATATTAGGACATCAAAACTAAATGCAACTTTATCTATGAGTATTTGGTAATTGAGAGATGCTAAAATTTATGGGGAGGGGTTCCTTGTAATAAAGAGAGTAATGTAAAATATGAACAGAGTATACATGTATATGAATCATAGGGGTGGAGAAACTTTCCTTCCACCTTCCTAGCTTTTTCTTTAAAAAAAAGTATATATATTTATTTATTTATTTTAATTGGAGGATAATTTCTTTACAATATTGTGGTGGTTTTTGCCAGACACTGACATGAATCAGCCACAAGTGCACATGTGTCTGCCATCCTGAACCCCCCTCCCACCTCCCTTCCCATTGCATCCCTCTGGATTGTCCCAGAGCACTGGCTTTGAGTGCCCTGCTTCATGCATCGAACTTGTACTTGTCATCTGTTTTACACATGGTAATATACCTTTTCAGTGCTATTCTCCCGTATCATCCCACCCTCACCTTCTCCCACATAGTCCAATAGTATGTTCTTTACATCTGTGTCTCTTGCTGCCTTGCTTATAGGATCGTTGTTACTGTCTTTTTAAATTCCATATATATGCATTAATATACTGTATTGGTGTTTCTCTTTCTGGCTTACTTCACTCTGTATAATAGGCTCCAGTTTTATCCACCTCATGAGAACTGACTCAAATGCATTTTTTTTTATAGCCGAGTAATATTCCATTGTGTATATGTACCACAGCTTTCTTATCCATTCATCTGCTGATGGACATGTAGGTTGCTTCCATGTCCTAGCTTTTGTAAATAGTGCTGCGATGAGCATTGGGGTACACATGTCTCTTTCAATTCTGGTTTCCTCGGTGTGTGTGCCCAGCAGTGGAATTGCTGGGTCATATAGTAGTTCTATTTCCAGTTTTTTAAGGAATCTCCACACTGTTCTCCATAGTGGCTGTACCAGTTTGCATTCCCACCAACAGTGTAAGAGGGTTCTCTTTTCTCCACACCCTCTCCAGCATTTATTGTTGTTTGTAGACTTTTTGATGGCAGCCATTCTGACCGGCCTGAGACAGTACCTCATTGTGGTTTTGATTTGGATTTCTCTAATAAGAGTGATATTGAATATCTTTTCATGTGTTTATTAGCCATCTGTATGTCTTTGGAGAAATGTCTGTTTAGTTATTTGACCCACTTTTTGGTTTGGTTGTTCATTTTTATGGTATTGAGCTGCATGAGCTGCTTATATATTTTGGAGATAATTCATTGTCAGTTGCTTTGTTTGCTATTTTTCTCCCATTCTGAAGCTGTCTTTTCACCTTGCTTGTAGTTTCCTTTGTTATGCAAAAGCTTTTGAGTTTAATTAGCTACCTTCCTAGTTTTGATAGCTGGACAACAGGTAGATTAATAGGAGAAAATATATGTAAATTTATTAATTTTTAATATTACTTACAGGAGGGCATAACAGGAAAAAAGACCTGAAATTCAAAAAAGCATTGAGAGTTGAGATCTTATATACTGTCTTAATAGGGACACACACACATACAAATATGTGAAAATTGTGGTTCATTCAGCATTTAAGAACTGTGATGCAAAGAAAAAAATCCTCAAGCTAAATATTTTTCCATGGTTGTCCTTCTGAATCTAATCAAATTGTAATTCTAGATTTCTGTATATAGATTAAGATGAAAAAGCATGTGCGTTTACCAGGTATATATATTGTCTCATTTAAAACACACAAAAACTCTCATGTAGGTGGTCACAACTATTACTCCTTCTTTGCAGATGAGGAAATTGAAACTCAAATTTAAAAAATAACTTTCCAAACACCACACACCTGGTTAGAGAAGGGGCTGAGATTTTAACCAGTGTAGGTCTTTTCAGAGATTTATGCTCTTTGTATCAAAGAAGGTATCATTTAAAGGTACATAATAGTACTCCTTGGAAGAAAAGTTGTGACCAAACTAGATAGCATATTCAAAAGCAGAGACATTACTTTGCCAACAAAGGTCCATCTAGTCAAGGCTGTGGTTTTTCCAGTGGTCTTGTATGGATGTGAGAGTTGGACTGTGAAGAAAGCTGAGCGCCGAAGAATTGATTCTTCTGAACTGTGGTGTTGGAGAAGACTCTTGAGAGTCCCTTGGACTGCAAGGAGATCCAACCAGTCCATTCTGAAGGAGATCAGCCCTGGGATTTCTTTGGTAGGAATGATGCTAAAGCTGAAACTGCAGTACTTTGGCCACCTCATGCGAAGAATTGACTCATTGGAAAAGACTCTGAAGCTGGGAGGGATTGGGGGCAGGAGGAGAAGGGGACGACAGAGGATGAAATGGCTGGATGGCATCACCGACTCAATGGACATGGGTTTGGGTGAACTCTGGGAGTTGGTGATGGACAGGGAGGCCTGGCGTGCTGCAATTCATGGGGTCACAAAGAGTTGGACACAACTGAGCAACTGAACTAAACTGAAGAGTATTTGTTCAAACATTTAATTATTTGAACTTAACATTTCACATGTGTTATGTGGGTCAGTTAGCAAACAAACAACAAAACCACTGAACTTATTAATTATACTTTTATTCTTCCATTTCCATGCATAAAGCAGTTTGTCTGAATAATTACTCTTTGCTTTGCAGTAAATGGACATTGATTGTCAGTTCTTAAATCTGACATTTCAAACAATTGTTGGTCTCAGACAAGGTATGTTGTAGTAAGCACTCTCAACCAAAATGGGAGACTGTACTTAATTTAACAAATGTTCAATGTCAATAATATTTCTTTCCACCCTTTGACCTGATTTTATTTGTAGTAAACAACATGCCTTTATGTGATCAGTGGCTAAGATAAATTTATCTTTGTCCTATGTTAACTGAACCTTGTGAGAATATTCACGTCACCAGTATGCTAACAGAGTGGAGTGGTCCACAATCTTTTCCAGGTAGGAGGTTTGGTATCAGTGCATGCTTTTCATCTAGTAAGCTTTTTAAGATGCATAAAATATTCCTGAGAAACCATTGCTAACCATTTTACTTTTTAATTAGTTTATTCTACTAAATTAATAATAAAAGTTGAGATGATATAAACATGATGCCAAGATTATCATTTAAGCTGAAATGAATGGAAAAAAAACTTATTTGTACTTTTATCTTGCATATTAGCATTTTAATTAGGATGACACTTGTACTTTTATCCTGGATATTAGCCTTTGAATTAGTGATAAATATTGAATATTCATGTCCCAGCATGCTATCATTTCTATCATAACTAATTGCCTAATAAGGTTTGATGAAATTTTGTTTTGATGGTAAAGGCCTTTGACCATATCAAACATTTTAAAATACTAAGTCATGATGAGGGTTAAAGAAAATACTCTTAAGAGGCATGAGTGATTTTATGCCAGCATGCTAATCTTTAAAACAGCCCAAGTATTTTTGAGCTGCAATAATGGAAAAAACAACAATATTGGGCAGGAATGAAACAGGAAATGTTTAAACTCTTATTGCCCTTAGCAGAAACTGATGTAAGTAATGGTATTAAATTACAGTATTTTGTCTCTTAATATTACCAGAATATAGACTTTCCTCTTTTGTATAGCTTTCATATTGAAGCTAATTTGATTTTTATTGGCATAAGATATTTTCCTTTAAACTCCCAGATCAGCTAAAACAATATTTATAGGTTTCAATTCTCCTGAAGGGAATCGCCAACATTCATGGACCCTAGGGAAAATAACCTTGTTTAGAAGCAAAACAGTGTCATTTGATTCTCTGTCAGATGGGAAATGGAATGTTTATTTTGAGGAGATAGCTCAAGGCATAAACTATTTACTCTGATTTGTTTTACTGTTGTTTTTATACCAATAAAACGTTGACTTCAGACCATTCTATCAACTCTGTTGAAGTCTTTATATTTAGAAAGAAATTCCTTTATATTTCCTCATTGTCTTTTTCAGATATTTGTATTTCTATGTCTTCAATAAATAGTCTTAAGTTAAACTCCATTGCCTTTTATCTGCATTAGCCTCAAGTGTTGAGAAATATATAATCATTCACTTTTCAGCATATACTTAAATTATTTAATTGCACTGGATGCTCACACATCATGTTATACATTTCCAAACACAATTATAGTGTGACCCAATGTAGTCTAAAATTCCATTTTCCACAGCCAATAAAAACAAGTTTTTGGATCAGGTCCAAGGTATGCCAAGTTTAACTTTTGTATCACAGGACTGATTTAGCATATTAAACCCCAAAGGGTTAGCTATCTTTTCCACTCTTTCCCCCTTGTTCTTCTAAAGAAGAATGAGTACTAAATTAAATACTGAAGCCAATCTCTGTTGCTGCTAAGTCACTTCAGTCGTGTCCGACTCTGTGCGACACCAGAGATGGCAGCCCACCAGGCTTCCCCGTCCCTGGGATTCTCCAGGCAAGAATACTGGAGTGGGTTGCCATTTCCTTCTCCAGTGCATGAAAATGAAAAGTGAAAGTGAAGTCGCTCAGTTGTGTCCGACTCCTAGCAACCCGATGGACTGCAGCCTACCAGGCTCCTCCGTCCATGGGATTTTCCAGGCAAGAGTACTGGAGTGGGGTGCCATTGCCTTCTCCAGAAGCCAGTCTCTAGGAAAATATAATTATATATGCATCCATGTATGTGTGAGTAGATGATAGATATATAGGTAGATAGATACGTTTCTTTTATTAGAGGACGGTATATAGAAGCCAAGATCTGGGTGCTGGATGTGCCCATTTCTACTGAACTGTCACTGCTTGCAGACCTGCCAGTGGACAGAACAAGGAAATAAGAGAGAAAGATTTCTCCCCAAACTCAAAATTCACAGGTAGCATTTTGCAAAAGTACAGTACAGATAGGCATTTAGTCATTGCTAATGTATTTTATGCAAGGCAGTGATAGATGTTTGTTATTTCTTCAGCATCAGAAAGGAAAGTTACAGTTAGTGGTGGACCAAAAGAAGTAAAAAACAAAAAGATATTGCAGTTATGTTGTAGATTCCTTAGAAGTAAGAAGTGGAAGTAAGGATGTTCAATGAGCAGAGAAGGGACATCCACATCAGAGCTGGTTCTCAGGGAAGGCTCTCAGAAGTAAGGGATATCCACATTGAGAGTTGACCAGTAAGCAGGAAATGGCTGCGGGGAGAATTTGAAGGAAGTGTATTCTAGACTGAAGAACTCAGAAACTGTAAATTTCTATAGAGAACATAATGATCTAAGTGAAATTAAAGTAATTCAGTATGGTTGTATATCTATGTAATGAGTAGCGGGTGGCAGATTTTGAAAGATATAGCTGGAATATACAATATGTATTATATATGAAACATATAATACCATGTAATGTATCATTTTATATAATATGATGTTAAAGAGTTTATGCCTTGTGGGCATCTGGGAATCACTGAAAGATTTTAAGCAAATTGGAATTCTACCTAAATTTAAAGAGCTTTATTTAGCTCATTGTCAGAGATAATATGTATATAAATAACTATTATCCAAGATAGAAGGTTTTATATATTCCAGAAAAGTTAAAAGAAACAGTGGTATATAAGCTAAGAGAAGATTATTCCTATTTGAAGAGCTAAGGGAAACCTTTATGAAGGGAGAACATTTGGTTGGGCTTACGACTCAGCCAGGGTAGTAGATTACTCATTTACTACTGATCATTTGCCTTTACAAAATAATTATGAACATAAATAACACACAGGTGTCATTCTCCTAAAGTTAACCTTGCTTCTGAAAAATGATATTATGTTTTGATCTGCAAATTTTATTGTAAGATACAAAATTTAAAGGTAATGCTGAATTATAAATTACAATGAAAAGTCAATTGTACTTTGCTTTTTCAAAGTCTAAGATTTCAATCCAGATTTAAAAATTAAAGTTGTAACAATATTAAACATTTTT
>NW_011494518.1:348109-391851 GCF_000754665.1 Bison bison bison
TTTCATAAGATTTTAAAGTTTAAGAAAAATTGCAGGAATAGTACAAGGAACTCCAGGAGAAATTGTTTATATTTTGCTCCATTTATCACTTTCTGTCTCTCTAAAAAAAAAAAATATATATATATATATATAATTATTATTTTATTCAATGGGTAACAATAGATTATAATCATTATTTATTTTGGTGCTCAAATTTCCCATATTTAATCAATGTAGCCTCTTTAAGCTGTTTCCTATTTTTTTCTGTCCTCTGCATTCTTTGAATGTTTCCTTATAGGTTTATCTTGTACTTTCCTACCCCAGCCCTAGATTCAGCCTATTTCTTAAGGAATGCTGATTTCTTTTAGTAGTGAGAGGTATGTAGGAAACACAATGTAGGTGGTTGTCATGTTCATTGTTAATGGTGTCTCATTGCTTCTCAGCCTCCTCAGTGAACATAGCTACACTTGTATTTACTACCTATAGTTCATACCACTGTGTCCAACTTCTTTGCAACATCACAGAATATATTCTAGTCTTTCACTTTCCCATATGTGGAGTTCCCTTCTCCAATCATGAAAAACTGGCTCCTGGCTCTTTAATTTTTTATATTTGATAAAAGAAGAAAAAATGATATGGAAGAATACATTTTTGCAGGAGAATAACTTGTATATGTACTGAAAAAAATTTTGAGGGAAGGGGGAAAGACTGAAGGAGGACTGGTACTACCCAGTGTTCAAGCATACTGAAAACTGTTAACTAAGCCCGTGTGATACCAGGGCACAAAAATCTGCAGAAGAGAAGAGACTCTGGGCCAAATAAACATGAAAATGGAATGTCTGTTAAAAGTGGTGTTTTAAGCTAAAAAAGAGAAAATAAACTAAAGAACTTTTGTCTACTGAACATATGATTGTTCCAGCATAGAAACTGCTTTTGTTAAGGCCACCAGTCACTTTTACGTTGATAACTTTGATAGAGGCATTTCTGATTTTTTTTCACTTCTCTTTAAAGTTTTAATTTTTTCTCTTTTTAATTGCTCTGCACATTTGGTACTAGTGACACCTTTCTCTCCCTCTTCCCTCCTCTTTTGTTGTAGGACGAACTTCCCCTCCAACTTTCTAGTGTCTCTGAGATCTTCACTGGATATGCTCCCCTCTGTATGTCAGGTTTTATTCTTGAGTCTTCACTCCTCTAACTTACATGTTCTCTCTGAGCAATATTATCCACATTCATAGTTTTATACTTAGGTAGCAACACCTCCACCTTCCACATGCATATTTTATCTCTATAACTGATTTCTTTACTCTCTCCCTGTAATTTAAATATCTACTTGTCCGTGAAACATCTCCATTTGGGCCATCCTTTGGTATTGCAAATTTATTATGCCCCATCAATGAACTTTTGATTATACTTTTTTCTTTTTTATACTTTCATTATTTATATTATTTTATACTTTCATTATGTATTATTTTCCTTTTTTATACTTTCATTATACTTTTTTATACCTTCATTATTGCTCTTTTTTACTATTTGGTTCTTCCCAGATGGTGGTGTTACCATCCACTTAGATAATAAGCCAGAAATGAAAATATTGTCTTTAAATCCTCTCTTTTCTCATTCAGTATACGAAATCATTCACTAAGCCCTATGCTTTATGGCTTCCCTGGTGGCTCAGATGGTAAAGAATCTGCCTGCAATGCAGGAGACTGGGTTTGATTCCTGGGTCGGCAATATCATCTGGAGAAGAGAATGGCAACCCATTCCAGTATTCTTGCCTGGAGAATTCCATGGACAGAGGAGCCTGTTGGGCCACAGTCCATGGGGTCACAAGGAGTCAAACATGACTGAGTGGCACTTTCACTTCACTTAATGCTTTATACCTGTTAGTATCTGGAAGAGGCTCTTTCTTTTCCAATTATGTCTTTGCCTTACTTTAGGTCATTATCATCTCTTACCAAGATTACTCTCACAGACCTTTTACTGCTACCACTCTACCTGGACTTACTCTTCTCAAAATGTCTCCCACATTTTTATCAGTAAGATTTTCCAAGACTGTAAAGCTGAAGGTGCCATTTCCCTGACTATAGCCCACCAGTGACTACTCATTGCTTGTTGGATATAGTCTAAGCTCCCTATATGGCACATACAATTTGGCATTTGTTGATTTTCCAGCTTTATTTCCTGCTACTCTCCCTCACACCTATATCCTCAGTCATAGCAAGATACCTACCAGTTCGTGAAACTATGGTATTTCATGCTTCTGTATTGTTTTTCATCTTCCTTTGCCTAGACTTTCTTCACTTCATCTTGCTAGTAAACAATTCTTCCTTGCTGAACTTCTACTTACTGGATAAAACTTGGCTAAAATATAATAAATTCGTCTGCGAGTCTTTATTTCTCCCCCTTCTGAGTTTCTTCTGTCCCTTTTATTTTATTAAATCACTTATTGAATTGGATTGAAGTTGCTTTTAAAAGTGGGTTATTTAAACTTGTGCTCCCTGAGGAAAGAGCCTCTGTTTTAATAATCATTGTTCTCTTAACCTTTAGTACATCCTTTGTCACATTGGCTAGTGAAATTAAGCTGTGCTATCTTTAAAGGTAGTGTATAAAAGGCAAAAAATTTACCTAAAATAAAAATTTTCAATGTGCATAAACAATAACTACATTGAGACTAAATACTACTTTTCTGTACTCCCAACACAGCCAGTTTCCCCTTTGTTGCTGGAAGAGACTGTTGTTTGATTGTGTACCAGGTGTAGAGGTTAGTATACAAAAGTCTATCTTGAAACAGAAATAGCATTCAACAAGATGAAACTCTCATATTAGGAGATGGAGATCAAAGAAACAGCAGATTCACTTCTTCCAGCTCAGAGGCATTGTAAGCCCTTTCTGAGAGGAAAAGCAAGAGGGATTCTGCAAAGGTTTGGAAGGTGAAAAACTTAATGGCAAAAGTTTCTTCGGATTCCAGGAGTCTATGATTCTATTTATAACAAGTAACTCATTACCTCAAGGCCAAAAATAAAAGTCCATGAGCTCTTATACTGAGACAATGTGTACATTTAAAACAATAACAGTGTTCTGTATTTGTCGAACAACTGAGGAGAGTGAATTCACAAGCAGCCACAATTTTAAGAAGGTTAGAACTGATGATCTTGGAGCTCATCATTGGAAAAGGGAATTGTTCATGAAGCAGCAACAAAAGGAGAGGGAGAAGATTAAAAAATACAAAGTGACCTTGAGGAACAGAGAAAAGGAAATCACAGTGAATCATATTAGCCCCGATCAAGGGAGTCATTAAATGCACGGGCGATGGAGGAGAGCGGTCCTGGGCTTAAATCTTTGCTTGACCAGTCCCAGTTGCGCAACATTAGCTTTCTCTAAAATAGAGATCCAACTCCTATCCCAAGTTGCTGTCAGGAGAATTCAATGTAGTAAGTTTTGTAGAGTCTTCAGAAGTGCCTGGCTCATAGGATGTTCTTAGTGAAGCAGCAGTTGTCAATATTATCCTTGTAGTAGAATATAGAGGGTAGGTAATGCAACTCTGAACTTTACAAGTCTGTGACCCATGCAACTTTCTGGTGAAAGTTAAGTTTCTAATAATGCTGTTTTGAAAGAGGGTAGGGAATTCTAATTAATGGATTAATTTTTTAATGATTTGGATTTCTTGTGAACATGATTTTAAAGAGAGGATTGCATTATATACATACATCTCAGTATTGCAGAGCCATTCTGTATATTGGGGATAGAACCACAACTTCATTTATATATTTAATCCGGCTTTTTTTCCCCTCCTAGTTTCTCAGTGATATTTTGACCAGTTTTATTTATCCATTCTTCTTCAATACAGATTATACAGAAAAGAATAGTAAAACTTAAGCTTTAAGATCTTGATGTTTAATTTTCTATTTTTCTTCTGCTTTTTGGGGTTCACTTATCCATGTATGTGTGAGGCCTCTATTGTGAGAATGACCCAAAGCAAGCTAATGTGTCTCTGATATTAAGCCTGTGTTCTCTCTAGGGCTGTACCTAATTCAAATGGTCAGTGTATTATGTTTTTCAAACTGTGGTAGTAAACTAAAATGCCTTTTCTTTAAGGCTGCTATTAAAACACATTCTAATGTGATCATGAGGAGGCAGTGTTAGTAAGAATTAAAATATCAGCATCAGACACAACTGGATTTAAACCCTTTTACTGTAAAATATAAGATATACAGCCTTTGGCTGAAAAAATATATAGTTTTTCTCAACTCTAGTTTCTTGAGTGTGCCTTGAAAGTAAGAGAATCTGCTTTCTAGGTGTACTGTGTAGAATTAACTGAAATAGTGCATGTAAGGTATTCTGTCTAACATAGAGTAAATGATTGATAAACACATACCAACCCCCTTGCTCCTATACTTTCCACTGGTCTAGATGGAGAAAAATAGATGGGGGAAGACTGGCATTTTATGACTATACAGCTTGATAGAAGTTAATAATTTTTAGAAAAGATGCAGAATTTCTAAGACATATCATTTCCAATATTTTGATAAGGTATCAGACCTTGTGTCAGGTGATACAGTAGAAAGTGTGTTTGGTGTTGGGCTTGGGAAAATATTCAACGATCAGTTTAAATCCTCTATGAATTTAAATTTAGATTTTAATTAAATGAATGTAAAAATAAATTATGATAAGTATAATATGTCATGGAATAATTGATAGAAGTGATATATTGATATGAAAAATAAGATATTTAAGCCAGAGATGAGATTGGTAAGGACAGATCATTTCAGTGGATGTGGAGTAGAAGAAAGTCAGCAGAAGTAGAAAGAAAAGCTGAAGCTGGACTGAGGTTTTTGAGAAATGAATGGATGTAAAGGTACAAAGTATGTATGGCCTATCAGTTCAGTTCAGTTCAGTCGCTCAGTCGTGTCCGACTCTTGCAACCCCATGAATCGCAGCATGCCAGGCTTCCCTGTCCATCACCAACTCCCAGAGTTCACCCAAACCATGTCCATTGAGTTGGTGATGCCATCCAACCATCTCATCCTCTGTCGTCCCCTTCTCCTCCTGCCCCCAATCCCTCCCAGCATCAGAGTCTTCAAATGAGTCAACTCTTCGCATGAGGTGGCCAAGAATTGGAGTTTCAGCTTTAGCATCAGTCCTTCCAATGAACACCCAGGACTTATTATAAAATAAGAGTTTTTATTTTAAAAAGGTGTAAGCAAATACATTTGAGTTATTTATCAAAATATAGAACCCACCACACATGTTATTATAAGCTTGGCAAACTGAGTGGCTGTTTCTATTCAAAGTCACGATTATCTCTATTTCTGTCCAATTCTAAAATCTTGGAGAGTCGATAGGTTAGCATTTAGGAATTTTCCACTTACTGACATTGATTCAATTCATTTCTTGGTGGTAACTCCACACATTTATTCATAGGCATTACTGGAAGCTTGAGACAGATTTTTTAAAAACTGCTAATTGGATTTAAAGTCATGTTGAAACCAAGCTTAAAATATGGAGGAAAGCTGGTAATGATGACTCAGTACTGATGCTAAGTTAATGATTTAGTGATGAGTTTCAGATCTAGAAGGAAACTCAGCCAGCCTCGGTGTTTAACTACCTTTGGACAACTTCCACTGACTGAAAAATTGCAGATAACATTTTTGATGTATTTGGAGAGTAAAGGAATCCTTTGACTCAAATGCCTTTAAACTGTGATATCACATTATTTTCCTAATTGCGACCACTCTTGTTTTGTGATGGTGGAGTCTGTGGTTCTACAGGCTAATGTGATAGGAATTACTCCACACTGCTGCAGTCATCGTATGCCCTCCAAATTCTGTGTTGCTGCCTCATGCTTAGGGATGAAAATACCCTGCTTGCCTTTCCTCTTAGCCTGCTTGTTGATATGTATTCATCCTTCAAGCCTCTGTCCCACCATCTCTTTCTTAGTCCTCTGACTCCAAGAGCATTTTATATTAAGGAGACCTCTTTTTGTAATGTTTATTCACTATGTTTACTCACTATGCAAAAGCCATTTCCTTTTACAGTAGATTTGATGTTGCTTGATACACATTGGTGTGTTGGTGATTGGCTGTGAGAATATTTTTTAAATGATTCTCTTTGTTGTTGTTGTTGATGATGATGATGATATTTTCACAGAATGTCACATTCATTTAAAGGAAGTTGAATGACTGCCAGCACTAAAGGCTGTCAGAACTTGTGTGAGTACTAAGTGGAACCAATCAAACTTTAGTTGACCTGTTTGTATACTTCAATGACAAAGAGGAATTTGTCCTACTATTTGAAGTGAAAAGGCTCAGTTCTTATACCAGGCTAAAGGGTTAACCAATTTGAAGAACAGTTTTTCCTTGCCACTTGAAGCTATAAACCTGGTCTTCTTTATTAATTAATTTTAGAAAATAATTCTGATACATTTTTTATATGACTAAATGACCAATAAGTGTTAAGTTTAACACACAAGATAAGAAAATCTAATTTCAATCTCTTAGTTAGGTAGGTGCTTTTTGCCCCTAAGGCAAAAAACATTTCTTAGTCAAATTGAGAACCATTTCCAAAGTGATTTTTAGTTGCCTTGTCAATTTTAATATTCCTATTGTATTTATTCTCAGATAAGTAGAGTTTCTGATTTGAAGAAGTATAATGACAAATATTTTAAGATGAAACACATATGTAATTATCAGAAAATGTTTTGAAGCATTGCAAGAGATCAGTGAGTTTATTTTTAGGTTATTACAGACACACATGAGGACAAACACATTTTCAGAGTAACTTGACTGGATTTATTTTTAAGATAGAAACAGTTAGATGTTCTGATCTTTTCCTCAGTTTATTGCATGCTGCAGAAAGAACATATTCATTCATTGAACAGATGGATTTATAAACGAATATAATGCAAACTATGATACTTGCTTTGAGGGAAACAGAGTACTGAAGGTATATAAAATTCATATGGGCTTGCCAGAGGAGACACCTCTGTGAGGCGGGGAGATTGCAGCTACATATGCACAGTGAGCAGGAGAAAGAACATTTTAGGCAGAGGGAACAGTACATGGGGAAAAGGCAGGGAAGAGTGTGGAGTGTTTGAGGAACAAAATGTCAATATGGCTAGGGAAGAATTAACCTAAGTGCTAGGGTTTCGAGATGGAAGTATAGGTGGGTGAGGGCTAGATAGAGCAGATGGTTAATATCGCGGTATAGTTCCTCACTATGTACCCACTGGAATGAATGAATAAGAAAGCTTCATAACATAATGGGAACAATGTCATTTTCTTTCTTTCTTTTTGACGAAAGGCATCCATTTGCCTCATGCAGTGTGGTGAGAGGGGTTAATGTTAGCCAAGTTGAAAGACTGAGACAGAGAGTCTTGCAGTGAAGGCTGAGATTGGGCACAATGAGAAGGAGATGACCACCGTTCCCAAGCTGAGCCAATCGAACAGACCAGCTACAGATTTCAGCAGGAGATGGCAGCAGGGAGTGAACTGACCAGACAGTTAAAGGACATTGTTGCAGATTCCAGAGAACACAAAGGGGAGCAGGAACCTGCTGGTTTGGGTTTGAGGCTACCTTTTTTCTGCCGCTAAAAGGTCAAAGAAGCCCACCTGTCTATAAACTCAGATACCTCTTTGAAGAAAAATAGTGGGTTGGAGGAAATACATAAAACTGAACATTTACCAGATATGATCAAGTTTTTAGAAAAAGAGTATACAAGAATATAATGAGGTAGCACTA
This sequence comes from Bison bison bison, assembly GCF_000754665.1. Lineage (NCBI taxonomy): Eukaryota > Metazoa > Chordata > Mammalia > Artiodactyla > Bovidae > Bison > Bison bison. Next base: position 355,826 of record NW_011494518.1, read on the forward strand.
ATTACACTTTGTGTTCATTCATTCAGTAAATAACCATGACTGTCTTTTACATGGGCTTCCCTAGTGGCTTAGTGGTAAAGAATCTGCCTGTAATGCAGGAGACAGAGAGAGGTTTGATTCTTGGGTTGGGAAGATCCTTAGAGGAGGACATGGTAACCCACTCCAGTATTCTTGCCTGGAGAATCCCATGGACAGAGGAGCCTGGTGGGCTACCGTCCATAGAGTTGCAAAGAGTCAGACCTGACTAAAGTGACTGAGCACACATTCATGCCTCTTATGTATTGCGCTCAGGGAATACAACAGACACTAACCTTTGTCTTCCTGGAACTCACATTCAAGTGAGACTAGTTCCCAGTTGAAGCTGTAGAAAGAAAGAAAACTGCCTAATTAGAAAAATGAATATGTAGTTGCACATTCAATAGTAGTATGTTAGCTTTAATTTCACAACAGTAGTAATGAAAAGTATTCTGGTGGTATGCATGACCTTGTTGTGGTCAAGAAAAGCTAAAAATGATTACAGAGTTTATTCTTGCTTGGACACTAAGTTTAAATAACTTGACATATGTCAGTCATAGAGTCACAAAAAGTTAGGACTGGAAAGGATCTTAGTGGTCATCTAGCCTGACATCTTACTTTTAGCTGGTAAGGAAACAGATATTCATAGAACTCAAGAGGAAATCACTGCTAAAGTTGGGATTTAAATATGTGTTCCTTGACATTAGTTCAAGGCTGTTTATAATGGAAAAGAGTTTCCATTCAGATCTTTGTAGAACATATTCATTGATTGTTTCACCTCGATATCAATAGACCATTTCTTGGGCTGGCTCTTGTAAGTATTGGAAACATAACAGGTCATGCAGTGATGTTTAAGTACGGATGAGGATTAGAAGAAGAATAGGCACTCATCAGAGGGGTTAGTTTCTTTTGTTTCTCTTTAGAATGTGAGTGATAGCCAGGAAAGGACCCAGTGCCTACGTTTTACCCCTACTCAGTAGGGGTATAAGCAGGGGCTCAGAACAAGGCATCCGAGTTCATATCCCAGCTGTACCATCCATCAACTAGCTTCATCATCAGTGTGAAACCTGTACAAAATTTTAAATTAAATCATATCATATGTATACAACTAGAAAATCTAGAATCCCATCTGATCATTTCTTTCTTGTACTTCCTTCCTCTTTCTCCACTTAATTTAAAAACTCACTTAAACATATACCTTGTATCATTGTGTTTAATTGAATTGTATTGGAAAAAAAGCACACATACTTTGTCTCAGACTGATATTTGACTAGAGTTCTGTGGTAAAGTAATAACCAGTAGCTGCATTCATTTTTCCAGTTCTTGGACTGACATATTCACAGTACTATATGGTTTTTCTACTATTGCATGTTGTTTAGCTCTTGTATATTACAAACAGGGCCAAAGAATAGATTATTACAATAAAAAAACAAGAAAAAGTAAAGTTTATCATTTTCTATGAGGCTTCACACAAAATGCCATGACATACTTAGTATCCACTTGGTTGGAAAAATCATGCAAGTTAACCCATGTTTTTCATCATATAAAATGAGTTGGTTATGATGGATATGTTCTGTGTTTTGTGCTAAGAATTCTAATAAATTAAGAAATATTTATTGAGCACCTATTATAACAGTCTAACGGTGCTGAGTTGGGGAAAGTGTGCCTGTATATGTATGGGGGTATGTGTGTGTGCAGAGAGTAGTGGTAAAAGTGTTAGGCTAAGTCACACTGAGAGTTCATCTTAATAGAAAAAATATAAAAACAATTTCTGACAGCTAACCCCTGGAAAAACTATTCAAAATATACTATACTTAGCATATTTTAATAGGAGATAGCCTGTATGATAAGTTTTAGCATTTTTCACAGTATAGTCGTGTTGAAGACTATATTTTTGCAATTTAAGCAACAATAGTGAGGTTATTTAATCTTACTGAATACTTCATTAAGTTAATAAAGCAAACTTTTCCTTCCAATATTAAGTTTAAATGCTGTTTGAAAAAATGTTAATAAAAACTTTTAAGAAATAGTTATTTTTCTTTGTGTCAACTGACTATTTAACTTACTATTATCTTCTTATGGCTCCTTAAGTTTTAAGATTGGATTTTAAAATAAATTTAGTGCTTGATTTAAGTGAGAATCTAAGTTTTCTACTTTAACTTCAGAGCAAAAAGAATATGAACCTAATGCAAAGAATGATGTTATGGATTTTCTGTAATTAGTTTAGTAGCTTTCAGATTCTGTGGTTAATAATCAAGGCTTGAGCCTCAAGTAAGATTGTATGCTTGCTTGTTATTTGAATTGTACCTTGGCTAGATGTTTATTAGTATTTTGTTGAGTTCCTTCCAACATGTTAATGAAGAAGTCATCACACTTTTCTAGATCAAAAGTAGACAAAGTGAAAGTTATTTTTTAAAAGTTGAGAGGCTTGCTTTTCTCTTGAGTTGTTCCTCAGGGGTATTTATGCTAAATTAATAGTGATATAGATAAACCATGAGTACAGAAATCGAATGCCATCCGTAAATGCAGAAATCTTTCCAGAAGATCTGTATAATATGCTATTACATATACAAAGAAAGCAAAAGCATATGGTTGTAATGAAGCCACTACCCTAAGGTCTGCATATCAGTTTGCATGAAGATGGTCTCTGGATATAACTGCAGTATTGCACACATGTCAAATTATGATTGAATGCTTATTGATGGTGAAGAAAACCTTGATTTATACATAATTATATTAATACATAATAGCTACATAAATATATAGTATAAAATTATCTTCCTTTTTATTTATAACTTCACATAATAAAAATGTATTTTTTCGAGTATCATGTACCATAAGGCCTATGTTAGCATCTCTGCAAGAAGCAGACTAATCATACTTAGAAAGAGTCTGTTGGAATGACTAAAGCTGAACAGGAACAAAGAATTCAACTAATGTTTTAACTTTATTTTACAAACAGAAACTGGAGCTCAGATAAGTCAAGAAATTTTCTCATAATGGCCCAGCATATTCATAATAGAACTAGGACTAGAGCCATTTATTTTATTTTTAGTTCAGTGCTTTCTCAGACTGATTCCATTTCCTAGCATGGATTAGAACTGCTCAATGTAATCAGTGATTTATTTTTAATTCTCTTTTTCTGTGTCTCTCCTGTGGGAGGAAAATAAAAAGGTGTTCTTGCTTCTGTGGACATATCTGGAGGCTGCTAAGAGCTACACACTGCTATCATATAGAGAATATTGCCCTCTGTGACATTTAAATCTTATTTTTATGGATCATTCAGTGAAAGCATGTGTGTTCCTTTTAACACGTGTACTTTTAAAACATTTAATCATGACTTGAGAATTTTTTTTTTTCATAACAAACCTCTAGCCTGGAATCTCATGACATTACTGATTGAGAAGAAATTTGTTAGTGATTTAAATACAAGAATGTCTCCAGAATGTTATATTAAAATATGAGGATTCACCTTATTTGTAACTTGAACAAAAGTCCCTGCAGTGTGAGTCTGTCTTCCAAGTAAAACAATTTTTAATGTTTATTTTCAGTTGTTTACAACTTCTCTCTTAAACTTGCTTTTCTTCCTTTTTATTTTCATAAATTAAAATTTTATTTTATAATATAAAAACCTTAGGTTCCTAGGGAGTTTTGGGGACTAAAAAAAAATGTGATGTGTGTGTGTGTTTTCATGTCTTTTTGCAGTGTCCTTTCTTAGTTGAAAAGCTGCATTTGGGTACAGTGTCACTGATGGAATTGAGCAATTTTTGTTTTTCTAACTTTTGTAGCTCTGGCCAGCTTCACAAGGTTTCTATCAGTTGAAATGGCATCTTTGACTTTAGCCAAGTGTAGGTTATTAGGTTATGAGTGCCAAAAATGATGAGTTATCTCCACACTTCATCCAGCATGAATAAAAGCAAGATTGTAAAATAATTATAATCTCTCAGAGCAAAGCCAGCCATGCAGCTTCAGCCCATCCCTCTTCATTAATTTGTATACAGTTCTTATTTTAACAGAACAAACTTTCTGAGGGTACTCACATGGGACTGCTGAACCAGCTGTACAACTTTTATTTTGAAGAAAAAAAGTTGAGCCTCTGAACGGGCTGTTTTAAAGACAGGGAGGGACTTAGCTTTTCCGAGCTTGACCAGCATGTGGAAGGAGTGCTCTCATGGCTGCGATAACTTAGGGAGCTCCTACCTGGGTGCCACAGGGGTAGGAAGGCTTCTGTTTGTTTTGTTCCGTTTCCGAGGGTCCCGTGCACTTCTCTTGCCCATGTCAACGTGACTCTTGGTGTTTTTGCACACCCTGCTCTGTGGGGGAGTGCCCCATCGTGCCTGTCTTATGTGGCCTCTATGGACACATTGCTCAGCTGGCAGAGAGCAGGGAAGTTTTCTCCCAGCACCCAAAAAGAGAAAGAGGAAACTACTTTTGCCTTCTGGGCTCCTTGCAGGACAATAGATCAGAATAAGCTTCCACATTCTCTCCCTGGATTTCTGGAGTGGTTTCCAGGAACAAGCTAAACTTTCACCTTTAAATGGATGACCATGTCACTATCAGGAGGAAACATCTCCAAAGACCCATCTTTAGGTAAGTCATGATGTATCCTAGATGGCTCCAGGGCTATCAGGAAAAATAATTTCTTTTTCATTCTTAACTTGTGAATTCTGGCACTGAGTTATAACAAAGCATTAAAGACTGTGCCAAAAGTGTAACTTCATGCATACTGAAGGAGTTCTTTTATTTTCTGAAACCCTATGCACAAGCTTTTATCAGTTTTTCAAAATGTATTTTAAAAACATATTAGCTTTTCATGTAGTTCAGTGACATAGCACTAGAAGAACTTCTGAAACATTATGCAACCCCTCGCTGTTTCTAGTGGTTGCATAGCCCTGTAAATGGGAAATGTGTGGTTCTTTCAACTGATTTCTCTCAGAAGTAGTATTTTAGTTCTGTGAATGCTACACTTCTTTGCAGTAATGTATGGGGAGACAAATTTGAACTTGATGGCTATTGTACTATACTATGTACATTTTACTCTAATTTAGGAGTATCTGTTTAGCAGTTAAGGAAACAGCAGGGCAATAGGAGATATTTTGCACTGGGGTGGAATCTTTGGCCAGGCAGAATATAGATCTTGCATAACAGATTGGGCTAAGGTTTTATTTTGAGGGGGGAAGAGACTCTTTCAGTAAGAGACTGTAATTTCGTCTGTCTTGATTTTTTAGTTACCTGTTATGTAATTTAGAATCCAGAATTTGGAATTAAAGTTAACCATATATCAAATTTGGGCCTCCCCCCAAATAATATCTTAAATATAGCAAAGATATCACATGTTAACAATACTAAATGTTAAGTTGTAGTCACTGGCTGTTGATCTTGAATTAACTACAGGATTGTAGAAGTTTATGGATGAAATTCCTGACATCGTATGGTTGTTAAATAATGAGTGGGACTTCAAGGAATAGAATTATATATAAAATGTTTCCATTCTTATGTATTAATTAATTATTACTACAATATTGCTAGTAATATCAATATACTTTCATAATGCTTAAAATGCTGGCTCAAATCTGTTTTAAAATCTTTTGAAGATATTTTCAAATTTACATTACACATTTAATATTATGTGTCTATTTAAGTATGCATTTGTAAATTAAACCAAAAATCCAAAATGTGTGTTCACCTCCCGTGTTTCCTGTGGCAGGCGCTGGAAACGTTCTTTCAGTTCCTGTGCAGTTCACTACTATTTTCTTTCCAAGAGCATGTGTGACTTCAAGGAGGCATGAAAGTTGCACAGACAATTCCAAACTGAGATATCACTTAAAGAGGGTACCTACAGAAGTTCAGGCAGGCAGGGCCATATTGGATAAAATCAGATCCACTCAGCCATCAACCTAAGTGTGTTACTCCATGGTGGAACTGTTCCTGCAGGTGGTCGCTCACTGCTTTAATGCCAAATCCTTGTCCGCTCCTGACGAATTACGTGTTAAGGTGCCACTCTCAGGGGAATTGCAATTCAAGTGTGCTTCTCTTTCATATAAAGAGCAGATCCTTTGTGGAAGGTGGGATTCTTTGTCCAGATGATTAGAATACAGTTTGGTAAATTCAAATGATTGTTTCATGATGCTGATGATCTAGAAGAGAAAACAGCTACCAAAGAGGATGTACGTTTACCAGGCAATTATTTCAAGCAAGTGCTGAAATGGGTTCCCGAATGAAAACAGATTAAGGCCAGATGTGGGATCATGGGTCTACTGGCATATTGACAGCTGGCTTTGCTTTTATCAAGATATGACTGTTATGAAGGAAAGAAGGGTGGAGAGTATCTTAAAAGATCCAAATGACTAGACATACTTTCTCAGAGAAAGTTTTAGGCTGTTCTTTAGTGAAATGCAGCATGGGCTTTCTAATAGCTAATTGTGCTTTTGGGCAAGCTGAGAAAGGGGTAAGCTTTACTTTGGCATCTTTGGGCTTCTCTGGTGGCTCAGACTAGAGAGCCACCATTTTTGACTCTGGTGGCAGTAAAAAATCTGCCGGCAATGCAGGAGGCCTGGATTCTATCCCTGGGTCCGGAAGATCCCCTGGAGAAAGGCATGGCAACCCACTCCAGTATTCTTGCCTGGAGAATCCCATGGATAGAGAGCTTGGTGGGCTACAGACCCAGTCCATGTGGTCGCAAAGAGCTGGACATGACTGAACGACTGATACTCTCTTCCTTGGCACCTTGGCTCTTATCCCATGTCCCACTTTATTTTCTTTGTTAGCCTCCTTTCCCAGCTCCCCTGTTCCCTTGGCCTTCCCCTGAGCTGTCCAGCCTTTCACACTGAGACATCTTTCTAGGCTTCCTTTTCTGGTCAGACTTTTCCTTCTCAATATGTACAGTATGTATGCACCCCACTGCCTAAGAGATTTGCACACCTGTTCTCAATCTGTAAGCAAATCTGTGCTAGATTGTTTCATATGTGCTAGTTACAAGTTTAATAGAAATTTTGTGAAATATCTTTGGTATTTTTTATTAAAAACTCATTTAAAATTTTAGTTTTTAAGAAATCAGCCTAGAATTTTTTTTTTTTTTAAGAAACATCTGACATATTGACACCATTCAAATTTCTATATACAGCCTACTTTCTTCTGCAATTGAACCCACAGCTTTAATTCAATTCACCTGTCATTCTCTGCTCGATTAGACATGACCATATCTAGGGGAAGGCATTGGGGAGGCCGCCAGTGGTAAAGAATCCACCTGCCAATTCAGGAAATGCAAGAGATGCGGGTTTGATCCTTGGGTGAGGAATATCCCCTGGAGTAGGAGACAGCAACCCGCTCCAGTATTCTTGCCTGGAAAATTCCAAGGACAGAGTGGGTCACAGTCAGTGGGGTCACAAAGAGTCAGACACAACGTATGCATGCACCATTGGAGAGGCCAGACACAATAACAAAAAAGCAACCTTACCCTTACAAAGCATATCATCTAGTGTATATCTAGGTAACCATGACACAGGCAGGTGATGGGTACCAAAAAGAAGATAACAACATCCTGGGAAATTATAATGGAAAAGACAAATTTCAGTGAAAACTAATTCTGGCCCCTAAGTGAACTGAGAATGATAAGAGCAATATTTTAAATATTATTATTATTTTTTAGTGTTATATTTCCTTCATTTTCTAATTTTTTAATTAGTTTTCATTGGAGGGCAGTTGTTTTACAATGTTGTCTTAGTTTCTGCTAAGAGAAAGATTTTCTTTTAAATTTCATTTTTGAGACAGAATTAATGTCAATTTTTCATCAGCATGATCTCCCTAAATTTCAAATAATAAAAATCATCCATCAAGTGTAAAAAATTAGTTGAGAGGTTTTAGAGGAGATGATGAATATTGAAATTCCATGGCTGGTATGCTATTGGGAAGGCTGGGAGGAGCTTTATATGCTATTTAGAAACTGTCTCTAAGAATGTCTTGGTCTCCCACAATGCCAATTCCCAAATCATTTCACGCAGTGAGGTTATCAAATCCATGTTTTAAAAGTCTTCCATGGAAAATTTAGATACACATTTTCATGTCAGATCTGTGAAGCGAGGAGCAAAGGCAAGGCTTCTTTTCTGGCCAAGGCTGGAGTCTGTATGCGCATGTTTCATACGTTTTGCATGTTGCTTTGGGATAAATGAGACTGTTCAGCCTGGAACATATAGAAATGATGCATCTCAGACACATTTTGTGGGTCACTCTGCAGATGTTCTTGCAGCTCAGACTTGTACAGAGAAATCACTCTCCCTTTATTCAAGAGAAACACTTTAGGCTTTATAATTTTCCAGGAAGGAAACACTATTACAAAACATTTATTAATGTGTTTTCCGTCAACAACACTGTTTGTTCCTCAGCACTTAGAAAATGAATTTGTATAGATCTTTAAAAATCTAAGATTTGAATCAGCACTTGATAGTAGAGCTCTCTGATACACACATTCTTTAGACGTTTAAAAACTTCTTTTTCTGTTACCACAGAGTTTGATCTCTAGGAATTACAATTAATCTCTTTATATAAAAAGATTCATCAATTTATAGAACATTTCAGATGAAGTACCTTTGTCTAACTTCAGTAAAACAATTGCTGAAGATACTTCCATCTTACTGCATGCTCATATGGCTTAGTGAACTTTCTATATTCTCAGAATATTACTCAATCTTAAGCTTTGATACCAAGAAAAATCTATTTCTCCTAATAAAACTGCATCAGTGAAAATAATTCTTACCTGAATTACACTGCTACGAAATATACAAGTCTGGGTTTTTGTTATAATTATCTCCCCCCACTTGATTTGATATTTTATTTTTTATCAAATTCTACTATATATGCATCTTTTTTTCCTGTTTGTTGCTTCAAAGTCTTTCTGGAAGTATGTAGGAAAAATGAATTAAAAAAATAAATTGAAACTTTTTTCTTACATGTTAAGCCTTATTTAGTGTTCTTTGGAACCAACAAGCTTTTGAACCTCTTTCAGGGTTCAAAAGTGGATGTTATTTTTGTGGTGACTTTTCATTAGAAGTAGCACGAAAAAGCCACAAATGAAATCATGCAACTGGTTCTTGCTCAGCCGCAGTACTGAGAACTGGTCCATGCATCCAGGAGCTGAGACAGTGAAGTGCGGGTCGAATGGCTGCCAGGGCCCAAGACCAATGAAAATCATGTTGGGTTCTTCACAGCATTTAGAACATGCTGTTTCTTCTCTTTATGCCTTTTCAGAGTTTTATTTTTACAAGTGGCTGTTAGCAGAGGAATTCTGAGTGTGTTTTTGGCAGGCATATTCTCTTCACATGGAGATGTAGAAAGCAGTGAGATGCCTAGGAAAAGAAAGGCAGTCCTAATTTTGTTTGTGTACCGAATGGGGATGATTAGTACCCTATTGATGGGTCTGAATTCTTGTTTCAAGGTTGTGATCTATGCTTTATAGAGAAGTAGCATAAAATATCTATTAAATATTTAAAATTGTATACCTTTTGGAGTATAATCATTTTTATTTAGCCCCACATTTAAGCTCAGTGGTAACATCGGTGTTAAAGCTAGTTCAGAAGTTGCAGATGACACCACATTCCTGACTTTCAGATAGGAATAAGTAATCAGTAATATTACTGATTTTCTAAAAAAATTTTTAAACAGTAATAAGGTGGGACACCTGACCACTCTGCCGATTTACAATAGTTTTCTAGACAGTTTTCTACTCAGTGTTTCAGAGCCATTTACTTCAGTGTTTTGGGAATAATAGAAAATGGGAACAAGTAATATAAAGTGTAAACTCACTTCAAAATTTAAAGAAATTGTATTGCTAATACATTATTGATATTGGCATTTTCATCTCATAAGTGTGTTTTTGACATTCTATGCTTTAATTTCTTTTTAACACTTCCTCAACAAAAAATGTGTACTTTAGCCAGAAATTTTAGTACAAAGTCATCAGAGTGAAAATTACATAAAAAAATTAACTGGTGAAGTAGTATAATATATTGGGGCTTCCCAGGTGGCTCAGTGGTAAAGAATCTGCCTGCTAATGCAGGAGACTCAGGAGATGCAGGTTCAAATCCTGGGTTGGGAAGATCCCCTGGAGGAGGAAATGGCAACCCACTCCAGTATTCTTGCCTGGGAAATCCTATGGACAGAGGAGCCTAGCGGGCTACAGTCCATGGGGTCAAGAAGAGTCAAACACGACTGAATGCACACACATACACACCCATCCAAAAATGTGTGATTTAGATAGAAATGTATATAGTAAAAAGTTATCAGAGTGAAAATTACATAGAAAAAATTTATTAACTATGGCAGCAGTAGAGTATGTTAAATACCTTTTCTTTTATGAAATGTATTTTCTCCTAAGAAAAAGTTCTATGTAAATCGAATCCAAAACTTAATACAACTTTATATGCTGCTGCTACTGCTGCTAAGTTGCTTCAGTCATGTCCGACTCTTAGAGATCCCATGGACTGCCGCCCACCAGGCTCCTCTGTCCATGGGATTTTCCAGGCAAGAGTACTGGAGTGGGGTGCCATTGCCTTCTCCCACAACTTTATGTATATGAACATATTTTGCCAGTTTTTGTTTCTAAGACAAGTGATTGTGAATTCATTTATTTAAGAGAGAAAAAGGAAATTGAATTGACTTGCAATGGTTATATGGTCATATACTGGAAATTTAGGCTCAAGGGTTTTCTTTAATAAATGATAATTTTAAAGTAAGTGACAATTAATTGATAGAACAAAATAATTGCATTTATTTCTACTTGCTATGAAAGTGAAAAATACTTTTGGAAAATAGACATAGTGATATGAATTTAAAGTTTATGACATTATCAGACACAATGCTAATTAATAGAACAAAAATATTTTATAACAGACATTTATTAGTATTTTTGTTGTCAAGATACTGTTGCTGCTAGTCAGAAGTCATTGTGTGACTTTTAAGGAAGAAATAATTACAAACTGATCTTCAAAATAAATTACGAAGGTCAGAGTAAAACAACAATACATTTGAATGTAAGGCAGGAAATATTTATCAAGAAAACATCTTAGACATTGTTGAGCCTTTTTTTTTCCAGTTGTGATAAAAGTAGCTCTAATTTTTAAGTGGTCATCACAAATAAACTGTAATTTGGTAAACATTTTGAAGTCAGGCAATGAGTAATCTACTCCCATAGTATTACTTCATCCACAATTTACAAAAATTTGAATTATTTCCAATAAACTTATAATTAGTGGCAACAGCAGCAGTAGATATTAAAATTAATACCAAGAGCTACCATTCATTAGAATCTTAGCATATTTTTAGACAAGAAAGAAGCATATAATCTTCAGGGCAACTTCATGAGGAAGTATTAAATTCATAAATAATAATTTTGGATATAGGACTTCCCTGGTAGCTTAGATGGTAAAGAATCTGCCTGCAATAGAGGATACCCAGGTTCAGTCCCTGGGTTGGGAAGATCCCCTGGAGAAGGGAATGGCAATCCACTCCAGTATTCTTGCCTGGAAAATTCCATGGACAAAGGAGCCTGGAGGGCTATAGTCCATGGGGTTGCAAAAAGTTAGACATGAATGAGTGACTAACATACACACACACACATGGATCCAGGAACAAGAAATAAATAAAACATAAGAAAGCACTTCTCACTAGGGAGCTATGCAAGTCCTATTTTCTAAGCTAGAGATGTTTGGTGCTGTTTGCATTTATCTTGGATATTGGTATTGTTTAGAAACTGCTATTCAAATGTTTGTAATGTTTGAAATGAGGAAAATCAAGATTATGCAGGTAAAATGGTCTAGTGGGGATAATTTTATGATTTATATCATCTTGAAAATTTTTATTTGAAATAATCCACCTATTACTTATAGTGTTCAGGTAAAAAGCAATGAAAAATAATAATAACAGCAATGAAAAAATAATAGTAAGCTTAACAATGACCTGTTGGTTTATAGAGAAGAAGGTTAAAGAAGTCTGCATTAGTCTTTGGTTCTGTGACTCGACATGACATAATTTTGATAGTTCTCATGGGAAAACTTCAGTTTATTTATATATTTGATTAAGTCCACTTGGACATGATCTTTAATTGAGCAAAATCCAACATTTCCTGAATTGGAGCTGCTGAAGTGTAGGGGCAAGTCTACAGTGCATTTGAAGGAAAAGATGATAAAGCTTCCAGAGTTATCTTTGAAACATCCCAAGCGTGCTTTGTTAGAGTCATATTTTTGTTATGAAGAAGTGTGAATTCTGAGTCAAATTTGTGTCTATTTTTGCTATTTTGATGACTCTACCTTTTAGGATCTTAAGATGATATTTTTAGGCATATTGTTTATTAAATCAAAACAGATATTTAAATATTAATTATATATTCATTAACCAAGTGTTTGGTAGGCATTGAAAGTCTTGGACTTTTATTATGAAAATCATCACTTCAGCTTTAAAAATATCAATATTTAATTTGACACTTTTAAGGATCAAAGAGCTTACAATAAATTGTTTAGAGACCACTGGTAATAAAAAACAATAGGAATTTATCTTCAACATACAAATGTGGTGATTTTCTAAGTCCTAATTAAGGAATGAAAAGAAAATTCTAATAGGTCAAGTAACTTTTTAAATTGTATCATTAAATTAAAATTTGGATGAAAGCAGGGACATGTGACAATCTGGACCACCTGTTTGTCGGGAATCTCTAATGAAGATTTCAAATGCTTATAATAATTCCAGTGGTGATGTCTTTGAGAAACAACATAAAAAGAAGTCTGTAATTTCTCTGCCCACTAATTACGCGTTGGCTTCACAATCCAGCTGCATCCAATTGTTTCTAATTCGGTGACCCATCTCATTTTCTCTGTATCTCTTTCACTGTGTGTTTTACTTCAACCTATTATAGTTACCTAAGGAAATCACCTACCTCTTCTCCAAAACCATAGGATTCCTGAGGCTAGAATCTGTATTGAATCTCTGTATTTCCTATAACTTTTGATAGAATGTGAGTCATAAGTAAGAACTTCAGTTCAGTTCAATTGCACAGTTGTGTCCGACTCTCTGAGAGCACATGGACTGCAGCATGCCAGGCTTCCTTGTCCATCACCAACTCCCGAAGCTTGCTCAAACTCATGTCCATTGAGTTGGTTATGCCATCCATCCACTTCATCCTCTGACATCCCCTTCTCCTCCTGCCTTCAATCTTTCCTAGCATCAGGGTCTTTTCTAATGAGTTGACTCTTCTATCAGGTCGCCAAAGTATTGGAGTTTCAGCTTCAGCATCAGTCCTTCTAATGAATATTCAGGACTGATTTCCTTTAGGATGGACTGGTAGGATCTCCTTGCAGTCCAAGGGACTCTTCAACACCACTGTTCAAAAGCATCAATTCTTTGGCGCTCAGCTTTCTTTATAGTTCAACTCTCACATCCACACATGACTATGGGAAAAGCCATACCTTTGACTAGATGGACTTTTTTTGGCAAAGTAATGTCTCTGCTTTTTAATATGCTGTCTAGGATGGTCATAGTTTATCTTCCAAGAAGCAAGCGTCTTTTAATTACATGGCTATAGTGACCATCTGCACTGATTTTGGAGCCCCCCAAAATAAAGTCTGCCACTGTTTCCACTGTTTCCTCATCTAGTTCCCATGAAGTGATGGGACCAGATGCTATGATCTTAGTTTTCTGAATGTTGAGTTTTAAGCCAACTTTTTCACTCTCCTCTTTTACTTTCATCAAGATGCTCTTTGGTTTTTATTCACTTTCTGCCATAAGGGTGGTGTCATCTGCATATCTGAGGTTATTGATATTTCTCCCAGCAATCTTGATTCCAGCATGTGCTTCAATCAGCCCAGCATTTCTCATGATGTACTCTGCATGTAAGTTAAATAAGCAGGTGACAATATACAGCCTTGACATACTCCTTTCCTAATTTGGAACCAGTCTGTTGTTCCATGTACAGTTCTAACTGCTGCTTTCTGACCTGTATACAGATTTCTCATGAGGCAGGTCAGATGGGCTGGTATTCCCATCTCCTGAAGAATGATCCATACAGTCAAAGGCTTTGGCTTAGTTAAAAAAAAGCAGAAGTAGATGTTTTTTTGGAACTCTCTTGCTTTTTCAGTGATCCAATAGGTGTTGGCAATTTGATCTCTGGTTCCTCTGCATTTTCTAAATCTAGTTTGAACATCTGGAAGTTCACTGTTCATGTACTATTGAAGCCTGGCTTGGAGAATTTTGAACATTACTTTGCTAGCGTGTGAGATGAGTGCAATTGTGCAGTAGTTTGAACATTCTTTGGCATTGACTTTCTTGGGGATGGCCACTGCTGAGTTTTCCAAATTTGCTGGCATATTGAGTGCATCTCTTTCACAGCATCGTCTTTTAGGATTTGAAATAGCTCAATTGGAATTCCATCACCTCCACTAGTTTTGTTCTTAGTAATGCTTCCTAAGGCCCACTTGACTTTGCATTCCTGGATGTCTGGCTCTAGGTGAGTGATCACAGCATTGTGGTTATCTGGGTCATGAAGATGTTTTTTGTATAGTTCTTCTGTGTAATCTTGCTACCTCTTCTAAATATCTTCTGCTTCTGTTAGGCCCATACTGTTTCTGTCTTTTATTGTTCCCATCTTTGCATGAAATATTCCCTTGGTATCTCTAATTTTCTTGAAGAGATGTCTAGTCTTTCCCATTCTATTGTTTTCCTCTATTTCTTTGCACTGATCACTGAGGAAGGCTTTCGTATCTCTCCTTGCTGTTCTTTGGAACTCTGCATTCAAATGGGTATATCTTTCCTTTTCTCCTTTGCCTTAAGCTTCTCTTCTTTTCTCAGCTATTTGTAAGACAAACATTTTGCCTTTTTGCATTTCTTTTTCTTGGAGATGGTCTTAATCACTGCCTATTGTACAGTGTCATGAACTTCCATTTATATTTCTTCAGGCTTTCTATCAGGTCTAATGCCTTGAATCTATTTGTCACTTCCACTGTATAATGGAATGGGATTTGATTTAGGTCACATCTGAATGGTCTAGTGGTTTTCCCTACTTTATTCAATTTCAGTCTTTGGCAATAAGGAGTTCAAGCCACAGTCAGCTCCTGGTCTTATTTTTGCTGGTTGTATAGAGCTTCTCCATCTTTGGCTGCAAAGAATATAATCAATCTGAGTTTGGTATTGACCATCTGGTGATGTCCATGTGCAGAGTTGTCTCTTGTTTTGTTGGAAGAGGGTGTTTGCTATGACCAGTGCATTCTCTTGGCAAAACTCTGTTAGTATTTTCCCTGCTTCATTTTGTACTCCAAGGCCAAACTTGTCTGTTATTTCAGGTGTTTATTAACTTCCTACTTTTTCATTCCAGTCCCCCATAATGAAAAGGACATCTTTTTGGGTGTTAGTTCTAGAAGGTCTTGTAGTTCTTCATAGAACCATTCAACTTCAGCTTCTTCAGCATTACTGGTTGGGGCATAGACTTGGACTACTGTAATTTTGAATGGTTTGCCTTGGAAATGAACAGAGATCATTCTGTTGTTTTTGAGATTGCATCCAAGTACTGCATTTCGGACTCTCTTGTTGACTATGATGGCTACTCCATTTCTTCTAAGGGATTCTTGACCACAGTAGCAGACAGAATGGTCATCTGAGTTTATTTTACCCATTCTAGTTCATCTTAGTTCACTGATTCCTAGAATTTCAACGTTCACTCTTGCCATCTCCTGTTTGACCACTTCCAGTTTGCCTTGATTCATGGACCAAACATTCCAGGTTCCTATGCAGTGTTGCTCTTTACATCATGGGACTTTACTTTCATCACCAGTCACATCCACAACTGGGTGTTGTTTTTGTTTTGGCTCCATCCCTTCATTCTTTCTTGAGTTATTTCTCCACTAATCTCCAGTAGCATATTAGGCACCTACTGACCTAGGGAGTTCATCTATCAGTGTCCTATCTTTTTGCTTTTTCATACTGTTCAGAGACTGAGCCAGAACTGTATTTGAGTGTCTCCTGCCAAGATATGGGTCAGCAGTGGCCTGCCACAGGGGTAGGGGCTCTGGGTGCAGCAGTTGTGGGTTATGGCATAAGCCCTCTTGGAGGAGGTCACCATTACTTCACCATAGAGCTGCCAGAACTTACACAGAACTAGGGAAACAGACTCTTGGAAGGCACAAACAAAAAGCTTGTGTGCACCAGGACCCAGGAGAAGGGAGCAGTGACCCCACAAGAGACTGATCCAGACTTTCCTGCGAGTGTTCAGGAGTCTCTGGCAGAAGTGTGCGCCAGTGGTGGCCTGCTGCAGGGTCAGGAGCATTCAGTGCAGCAGTGCATGCATGGGACCTTCTGAAGGAGGTCGCCATTATCTTCATTACCTCCACCATAGTTTGGCCTCACTTCAAACAACAAGGAGTGAGCACAGCCCTGCCCATCAACAGAAAATTGGATTAAAGATTTACTGAGCATGGCCCTGCCTGTCAGAACAAGACCCAGTTTCCCCCTCAGTCAGTCTCTCCCATCAGGAAGCTTCCATAAGCTTCTTATCCTTATCCATCAGAGGGCCAACAGAATGAAAACCACAATCACAGAAAACTAACCAAACTAATCACTTGTACCACAGCCTTTCCTAACTCAATGAAACTATGAGCCCTGCCATGTAGGGCCACCCAAAGTGGACGGGTCATGATGGAGAGTTCTGACAAAACATGGTCCATTGGAGAAGGGAGTGGCAACCCACTTCAGTATTCTTGCCTTGAGACCCCAGTGAACAGTATGAAAAGTAAGAACTTACCCAGTCTTTAAACTTAAATACCTAAAAGAACCAGGTCAGTATTATAAATGTTTGAAATAGAAAATGTTGGGAACTGTGATAGATGAAAAGCAAAAAGCATTTGGTCTCACATTTTTAAAAAACACTGATAGATTAGACAAAATCCAACTGCAGTCTGTTAGCTGATGACTTTTAAAATGAATGAATGATAGCACAAAGAATACTTTGTTTCCTTAGGTCCACATAGTGGTTATGTCTCCATTTTCAGGGTGAATTATGGGGGTAAATCTTGACTGAGAATTCTGGCAACTATATCCAAGAGGATGACTAGAGGAATGGGCACATGGCTCTTGTTTCTAATGCCAGTTAAAGAATGAGAAAGCCACTATAATCTACAACACACTTGTACTGATAATATGTACATAATTCTGTAGCACTAAAGGGATAGATGAAGAAACATATAATGATTAAATGAATAAAATAGATTCATTTTAGCCCCATCTTGAATCATCCTGCTGCTGCTACTGCTAAGTCACATCAGTCGTGTCTGACTCTGTGCGACCCCATAGACAGCAGCCCACCAGGCTCCCTTGTCCCTGGGATTCTCCAGGCAAGAACACTGCAGTGGGTTGCCATTTCCTTCTCCGATGCATGAAAGTGAAAAGTGAAAGTCGCTCAGTCATGTCTGACTCTTAGCGACACCATGGACTGCACCCTACCAGGCTCCTCCGCCCATGGGATTTTCCAGGCAAGAGTACTGGAGTGGGGTGCCATTGCCTTCTCCGTGAATCATCCTAGAATCAGGGAATTCAATGTCTATAGCCCTATCCTTGAAAATCTATGACTTGTTAGAAAGCACTTTGTCAAATGGAAATCTGTCTTTCTATCAATATAATCTTTTCTTCTCTCTTAGTAGAACTGGCACTCGAAGGATCCAAATGCTGTCTATAACAGCACAACCTTTCAAACACTGAAGACAATTGTGTCTGTTTTAATGTTTATAAATCTCCCTAATGGACTTCTCAGGTGGCACAGTGGTAAAGAATCTGCCTTTCAATGCAGGAGACGCAGGTTCAATCCCTGAGTTGGGAAGATCCCCTGGAGCAGGAAATGGCAACCCACTCCAATATTCTTGTCTGGAAAATTCCATGGACAGAGGAGCCTAGTGGGCTGTAATCCACAGAGTCACACAGCATCAGACTCAACTAAGCACACACACAAATCATAGCGACTTAAAATGACATGAGTCTACAGATTAAGCCAAGAGGTTCGGTAATCTGTATCAAACTTGATAGATTTCAGTGGCGCTTTCTCATGCATCTGTGGCCAGATGATGAGTTTCCTGTGAGTTGGCTGGTCTAGGAGGACCTTGGTTATATCCATACAACTTGGGTTTCCTCCATGTGTCCCTTTTATCCCTTCAGCAGATTAACCTGGACATGTTCTCATGGTACTAACAGGAATCTATGAGAAGAAGCATAAACTCACACTTTTCAAGGCTCTGATTCAGTCACCTTTCTACTTCCCATTGGAAAAATCAGAAAGTTACATGACAACCCCAGAATTGGGTGGATGGCATTAATAAAAAGAAACACATAAGCCTGGGTCGATTAATATAATTAATGCTCTCTGAAAGCAAGTATACTCTTTCTGATTCTTCTTTCCTTTAGTCCATCTATAGTTCAACCATTGAAGAGACAACAATAATTTGAATTTCCTTTGATTCTATTAAAGTTATCTGAGTGACCAGGGAGAATAGGATATATATATGTATATATTAACAGAATAGTGAAGTCCAGTTGTCCATTAGATGGCTAATAGGCCAAATGTGGCTCACCTGACTTCAGGTTATAGCATGCCTGAAATTACTGGTTTAAAAAGTAAAAAAAAAAAAAAAAAACTTAAAAAAGTTTCACTTAATTGCCTAAAACATGAGCTGTTAAACCCATAATGATGGCCTATACTTTCCTAATTCCTTTTGGAGAATTGATTTTTACTGTGTCATGCTAACAGACTTGAGAAAATTAGTTATCTTAATAAAAGCTGAATAAAATTTATTACATGATTTTGGGCAATTCTATTCCAGTTCTACTAAAACTATGACTTAGAAAAAAGGCCTTGTAAATAGTAAAATAAAATAATATTTCCTCTTGCATTTGAATAATAAAGTATCATCAATAATGTGTCTTCTCTAGGGATTTATGATTATATTCTTTTAAAAAGGGTCTATTTTTTATGAGATAGATTTATATTGTTTTCTATTACTGGACCCTCCAAACCAGTACAATAATAAGTAAATGTTTTCATAAAAGCAGCACATTATAAAATTCCTCTTTTAAATCAGTGATTCATAGAATGAATGTTTGCTATTGATACTAGAATTACTGTTTACAAAACTAAACTGAACTAAACTGAACTGAACTAAACTAAAATAAAACAAACTTCTGAAGTCCTAACCTCAGATTCTGCTTCTGTAGGTCTGGAAGTAGAAAGCTTTGATTATTTTTACGTGCTCCCCAGTCTATTGCTAATTTATAGCTAGACTGGGAGCCACTCTCCTTGATGATATAATTTACATACAATAGGAATGGAAAAGCAGAGTAATTTGGAAAACCTTTTAATGAGATTAGCATCAACATTGGAAATATAAGCCAAATAATTTTTTTCAGGTGAAATGAATGTTGTTAATTAAGTAAACTGGTAATTAATTTTATTTAAAACAATATATTTCTTCCCCTCCCCACCTCTGGCAACCACCAATCTGTGCTCTCTATCTATGAGCTTGTTTTGTTTTGTTATAGAAATGAATAGGCGAGGGCATATGATATTTTATTTTTTCATTCAAAAATTTCTGTGAGTACAGGGGACCTATGAATATGAAGAGGGCTGTTTCTCCTGTAAAAAACCTTACACCTTTTTTTAGGATATAGTTCTATAAAATACAGAGACAAATTACCATGAACTCGAAAGCAATGGTTCTCAGCTTTGGTTGTTTTACAGTCACTTGGGAATTAAAAATCCCCACCTATTATATCAAAATTGCTGGATGAGACTTAGGAACAAGTGTTTTAAAAACTCTGTAATTATTCCTAATGCATTAGGAATACAGTCACATTTGAAAACTTCTGCCTTTAAGAGAAGCATACATGAAGGACGGTGACAGGAGAGGGAGGAACAATTGAACACTGAGCAGTACTAGCTTTTTGACAGGCAAGTGGAAGAGAGAAAGGACATAAAAAAGATGGCACAGCATAAGCAAAGGCATGGGCATACAAAGGCACATGAAGTGTTGCAGAGTATTTTTGCCAGTAGGGAGAATTTCTGAAAGGCTAGCATAGAACTGCGGAGAAGGCAACGGCACCCCACTCCAGTACTCTTGCCTGGAAAATCCCGTGGACGGAGGAACCTGGTAGGCTGCAGTCCATGGGGTCTCGAAGAGTCGGACACGTCTGAGCGACTTCACTTTCACTTTTCACTTTCATGAATTGGAGAAGGACATGGCAACCCACTCCAGTGTTCTTGCCTGGAGAATCCCAGGGACGGGGGAGCCTGGTGGGCTGCCGTCTATGGGGTCGCACAGAGTCGGACACGACTGAAGCGACTTAGCAGTAGCAGCAGCAGCATAGAACTGAGCTTCTGTATGTGGAAAAGGCTTGTAGCTGAGAGCTTGGTTAGGGCTAGTGAGTCAAAGACCATACTACATTTATTTTGTAAAGATGTTCTGTCACTGCCCTGGTCTGTTGTTAAAACTGACAAAACCGATGAATCAAACTCCTGAGCTCAGTATTTCCTAAATGCTATTTTGCTGTAGAGCACTATTCCCCAGGGATACTCTGAACAAAACCATTGAATAAGTTTGGAAAATTCTTCCTGTCATACTTATTCTCCTCTTAGAGATTTATAAGGAATATTAGAATTCTTGCAGTAAAACAAGTTTTTTGACTCCAGTATTACCCAAATCGTATTGTTTCTATATGATGCTTATTAATAATCTCCAGAAATTAATGCTTCAAATTATACATTTTTATTCCCCTAAATTTTTTTCAAAAAATGGTCCTTTTTGGGAATGCAAACTAGTACAGCCACTATGGAGAACAGTGTGGAGATTCCTTAGAAAACTGGAACTAGAACTGCCTTATGATCCAGCAATCCCACTGCTGGGCATTCACACTGAGGAAACCAGAAGGGAAAGAGACACGTGTACCCCAATGTTCATCGCAGCACTGTTTATAATAGCCAGGACATGGAAGCAACCTAGATGTCCATCAGAAGATGAATGGATAAGAAAGCAGTGGTACATATACACAATGGAGTATTACTCAGCCATTAAAAAGAATACATTTGAATCAGTTCTAATGAGATGGATGAAACTGGAACCTATTATACAGAGTGAAGTAAGCCAGAAGGAAAAACACCAATACAGTATACTAACGCATATATATGGAATTTAGAAAGATGGTAACAATAACCCTGTGTACGAGACAGCAAAAGAGACATTGATGTATAGATCAGTCTTATGGACTGTGTGGGAGAGGGAGAGGGTGGGGAGATTTGGGAGAATAACATTGAAACATGTATAATATCATGTATGAAACAAATCGCCAGTCCAGGTTCGATGCACGATACTGGATGCTTGGGGCTGGTGCACTGGGACGACCCAGAGGGAGGGTGTGGGGAGGGAGTAGGGAGGAGGGTTCAGGATGGGGAACACAGGTATAACTGTCTCGGATTCATTTCGGTATTTGGCAAAACTAATACAATATTGTAAAGTTTAAAAATAGAATAAAATTTAAAAAAATGGCCCTTTTATTTTTCTGAAATTCATTTTATTTTTCAGGTAGTCTTGTTTTCTTCCTTTAATTATTTCTTCTCTTATTCATGTTACTTAGAATAGAGTCTGACCCCAAGAAATATCTTCATAGTTAACACTTTATCTACTCTTAGAGAAACTTAGGCAAAAAAAATGTTGCCTTGTTGAGTGAATAGTTAATGTTCTATTACATAACTGTGATGGTGTGAGTTTAAAAAAAGGAAAAGAAATATTTTGAAAAGGTTGAGAAGTGATGAACAATGTCACATTATTGAAACAGCTGAGAGCAAATTAAGGAATAACAGATGGGAACCATGTGTGGATTATCACACCCAGGTATCACTATACACACACATTTGGCTGCATTTTATCCACATCTTGTGCTTCATTATCTGCAAGGTTCTTTCTGCTACCTAGCAAAATGAAGTTTATATTATGGGAGAAACAAATCTCTTCAGTTTAGAAACATTTTCAAAGTAACCATCAGAACTTTACCTTTCTATTCCCTCCTGTTTAATTCTTCTAAAGACAGTATTTTATATCCTAAAATTCCTAGTAAGGGCTTTCCATGTGACATGTCAAAGCTGTATAGTTCTCACAGTAAATCATGTGGCTCAGAAAACACATAGTCATTTACTTGTGCTCTGTCTTCCCTTGCTTCACCTCGAGAAAGGAGAATGTTCATGTGTATCATGTGTATTAAATAATTGTGAGTAGCTAATTTTTAAAAATGATTTGGATGACTACACTGTCAAGTGAGAATGAGTCCTCAAGGAATGCTTGTATAACTGCCTTGACATCCACATTAAGTTCTCCTAACGTTATTTGTTACAAAGGTGCGAGCTATAATGGAAGCCACACTTAAATGCTTGCTCACTGTTTCTTCCTTTGACTTATTGTGACCCCTTGAATGTCAATTTTTTTCTTCACCTATGAAATCGTTTTCATTCTATTTCATAAGGATATTGTGTGAGAGGATGGTATAACGGATGTACAAAAAAATTTTTTAAGGCCTTGACATGAGATTCCACACAAGCATAAGCCATTATTATTCAAAATGGTGTTATTTGTAGATTAAACAGTCTACATTTCACTAAACATGAATTTAAGGGCAATGCTTTTTTTAAGCATTTTGCTGGCACTAAGTACATTCACATTGTTGTACAATTCTTACCATCATCCATGTCCTGAATTTTTCACTTTCCTAAACTGAAACTCTGTTCAAAGAAACACTAAGTCCAAATTTCTCCCACCCATCTCATCCCTGGCATCTACCAATATACTTTCTGACTCCATGAATTTGACTATTCTAAGTACCTTGTATTGGAGAAGGTGATGGCACCCCACTCCAGTATTCTTGCCTGGAAAATCCCATGGACGGAGGAGTTTGGTAGTCTGCAGTCCATGGAGTCATGAAGAGTCGGACACGACTGAGCGACTTCACTTTCACTTTTCACTTCATGCATCGGAGAAGGAAATGGCAACCCACTCCAGTGTTCTTGCCTGGAGAGTCGCAGGGACGGGGGAGCCTGCTGGGCTGCCGTCTATGGGGTCGCACAGAGTTGGACACGACTGAAGCGACCTAGCAGCAGCAGCAGCAGCAGTACCTTGTATAAGTGGAATCAAACATTGATTGTCTGTACCTACTGTATATTGGAATGCATTTTTAAGAGTAACTTTAATGTAGTACAGATTGTACAATGGTGCCACTTGCAGAGATGGGGATGGACCTAGACAGTGTCCTACAGGACGAAGACAATCAGAAAGAGAAAAACAGATATCACATTGATATGTTAATGCATATATGTGGAATCTAGAAAAAATAGTACAGATGAGCCTATTTGTAAAACAGAAATAGAGACGAAGACATAACAAACGTGGATATAAAGGCAGGGAGGAGGGTGGAAAGAACTGGGAAATTGGGATTGATATATATAAAATAGACAACTAATGAAAATCTACTGTATAGTATAGGGGCAAAAAGATCATTCTTGAGTGCCATAAATATTCCATGTTTTGTTATTTTAACATATTTTACTTTATTGTGATAGCTTTTCTAAAACGTGCTAAAAATCTATTTTTTGGAGGGAAAAATATTGGGTCGGTGCAGATGTAATTGCAGTTTTTGCATTGTTGAAATTTGCCATTTGATATTGGAATACATTCTTAATAAATGTGGTTATGTTATACATCATTTTCAGGCCCCTTTCTTGCTTTATGTTTTTTCTAATGACTTATTATAACTTGCTGTTTATTTTATATTTATTTTAGACTATGGTAATGTTGTTATTAGTAGACAAAAAGCAAATTCAAGCAAATTTTAAAATTTGAGTTCAAAATGGGTTATAAAGCAGAAGAGACAAGTCACAGCATCAACAATGCATTTGGCCCAGGAATTGCTAACAAATGTATAGTGCAGTGATGGTTCAAGAGGTTTTGCAAAGAAGGTGAGAGCCTTGAAAATGAGGAACATAATGGGAGGCCATTGACTGGTGACAACAGCAAATTGAGAGCCGTCATCGAAACTAATCCTCCTATAACTATATGAGAGGTTACTGAAGAACTCAGCAGCTGACCATTCTGTGGTCATACAGCATTTGAAACAAATTGGAAAGGTGAAAAAGCTCAATAACTGGGTGCCTCATGAGCTGACCACAAATCAAAATAATTGTCATTACGAAATTTCATCTTTTCTTACTCTTTGCAACAACATGAACCATTTCTCAATTGGATTGTGATGTGTGATGAAAAGTGGTTTGTATACGACAAACCAGCAATGACCAGCTCAGTGGCTGAACCAAGAAGAAGCTCCAAGCCACTTCCCAAAGCCAAATTTCCACCAAAAAAAAGAGGTCATGGTCACTGTTTGGTGGTCTGCTGATGATCTGATTCACTACAACTTTCTGAATCCCAGTGAAACCATTATATCTGAGAATTATGCTCAGCAAATTGATGAGATGCACTGAAAACTGCAACACTCGCAGCAGGCATTGCTCAACAGAACGGGCTCAGTTCTTCTCCAGGACAGTGGCTGACCACACATCACACAACAAATGCTTCAAAAGTTGAACAGATTGGGCTACAAAGTTTCGCCTCATCTTCCCTATTCATCTGACCTCTCATCAACCAACGACCACGTCTTCAAGCATTTTGACAACTTTTTGCAGGGAAAGCAAGTCCACAACCAGTAGGAGGAAGAAAATGCTTTCCAAGAGTTTGTGCAATCTTGAAGTGTGGCTTTTTATGCTATAGGAATGAGCAAATTCATTTCTTATTGCCAAAAATGTGTTGATTGTAATGGTTCCTATTTTGATTAATAAAGATGTGTTTGAGCCTAGTTATAATCATTTAAATTCACAACCACGTAAAGTCCAAAAGCCACAATTACTTTTGCACCAACATAATAAATGCTACATTCTATTAGGCATGCAATACAGTGCACTTGTAAGGCTATTTTCTCTGTCTTAAGAATCAAATATTTAGGAAAGTTGAATAAAGGACATTTGTTTTGTGGTGAAAGTGAAAGTGAAGTTGTGTCCGACTCTGCGACCCCATGGACTGTAGCCCACCAGGCTCCTCTGTCCATGGAATTTTCCAGGCAAAAGGACTGGAGTGGGTTGCCATTTCCTTCTCTAGGGGAACTTCCCAACCCAGGGATTGAACCTGGGTACCCATACTGCAGGCAGACGTTTACCGTCTGAGGTGATAAAGATGCAAGTTGCTTAAAATATATTCCGTTTCCAGAGTGGATTCGTTATTTCTTGATATTTGCTTATTTAAACAATGGAAAACACTTCATGAGTACATTCTGAGTATCTAAACAGCTGTTGTTACTAAATAACTATTGACCTAAAATTTATATAAAAATTCCTATTAATTCCATATACGAACTTTTTAGACAAACTCATATGGAATTTAAATTGCTAAAGCTGAATAATTTTGATTAGTGTGTATAATCAGGATAATTTGTTCTGCTTAACTCTTCTTTCCTTCCAACACATTATTCTCTCTCTTTTTAGCCCAGTTGGGAATTCAGCTCCAGTTACCCAACTTGTCTAGATAAAAATTAATGTTGCTCCTTCTTACCCACCACTATTTTCTTTCCTCCTCTTCTCCTGCCAGACCCCAGAATGCCTAGCATTTTCTGTGTGAGAAGAATTTACTGTATACCAAGAAAACTAATCATTATGCCAATTAGTGTGTTATCCTGAGGTGTTCTGCCTCCAAGTATAAACATTAGAACATTTAAGGCCACCTTAGAGCTGTGAGTTTAAATCTGAGACAGTGGCCTTAGGACTTCCAAGTGGAGTATCAGATCTGAATTTCCCCTTAAATATTGAGATGTCAAGAGAAGAATCTGAAATTCCATATGTCCATCAGCAGACAAATGGATAAGAAAGTTGTGGTACATATACACAATGGAGTATTACTCAGCCATTAAAAAGAATACATTTGAATCAGTTCTAATGAGGTGGATGAAACTGGAGCCTATTATACAGAGTGAAGTAAGCCAGAAAGAAAAACACCAATACAGTATACTAACGCATATATATGGAATTTAGAAAGATGGTAACGATAACCCTATATGTGAGACAGCAAAAGAGACACAGATGTATAGAACAGTCTTTTGGACTCTGTGGGAGAGGGTGAGGGTGGAATGATTTGGGAGAACGGCACTGAAACATGTATAATATCATATGTGAAATGAATCGCCAGTCCAGGTTCGATGCATGATACACGAATCTTGGGGCTGGTGCACTTGGATGACCCAGAGGGATGGTATGGGGAGGGAGGTTGGGAGGGGGGGTTCAGGATGGAGAACACGTGTACACCCGTGGCAGATTCATGTTGATGTATGGCAAAATCAATACAATATTGTAAAGTAATTAGCCTCCAATTAAAATTAATAAATTTATATTTTAAAAAAAGACTTGTCTTAGACTAAAATGTTTAGGTGACATCTCCATAACTTACTGAGTAACTTGAAGACCTCATTCTGAAACAATTTTCCCTTAGGTTTTCTACTCTGTCAAGTTATAGTTCAATCTTCCTTCTATGCATTAGTCTTTAAAATGTAGACTTTTGTTGTTTCCACATCCTATTAATTTCTCCAGTCCCTTGAAAACCATCTCCTTTTATAATCTCAATGATCTACTCTGTTAGGAGATTCCTAAATTTACATTTATAGATCTCAGCTCTATGCAAAGTGATGATATCTTCCCACCTCAGATATGTTCACCTGGATGACCTCCTGATTGGTGCTGTGCTTAGTCGCTCAGTCATGTCTGACACTTTGTGACCCCATGGTCTGTAGTCTGCTAGACTCCTCTGTCCATGGGGATTCTCCAGGCAAGATTACTGGAGTGGGTTGCCATGCCCTCCTGCAGGGGATTTTCCCAACCCAGGGATTAAAAACAGGTCTCCCACATTGCAGACAGATTCTTTACCAACTGAGCTACCAGGGAAGCCCTGACCTCCCAATACCTGATACTAATCTACCTGAAAGAGATTTATTACACCATGAACTTACTTTGTAAGAGTAAGTTCAGGAGCATATGTGTGCCTGTCTCTCCAAACTTTGTCTCTTGCAACATAAGTGCCCATGAGAATTAATAATTTTATACACACATATGTACACACACACACATATCACTACACTATTTCCTAGAACTTTATCATGTTTATGTAAAATGTAAATGTTTAGGAGGATGATATGCTGTTTACTGTTTTTTAAATTGATAGTGGAAATCTTTGTGTCAAATAACTACAAAGATTTAAAGTCTCCAATAATATTTTTTGAGAAATATTGTTTAGATGAACAGCTTAAGCCTAGATCCTGTGTTGATAGTTATTAAGGAAAACATAAATTTTTTCCCTGTCCTTTTACTTCTCTTGCCATTTAGACTTGAAATCGCAGTTATTTTTGATGCCTCCCTACTTCTTATCTTCCATAACAAAACAAATATCAAGTTCTTTCAGTTATGTCCTTAGAAAATTACATATTTCTCTCCTCTTTTCTTTGTGACTTTTTACTTCAAAACCCTTTCTCCCCATCTAAAATGTTATGATATTTTCAAACTTATTTTTTAATCCACACCCCTCCCCTTCACAATTCCTTGTTTCTAGAGTTATCAGGTTAGTCTTTAGATATCTGCCATAGTTATGTCACTACTTTCTTCCATAATTTGCAATGACACTTCATTTTCAATTAAGATAACTATTGATTCTTCTGGCATTCCAAGCACCTTCTACCTACTCTCCATTACCTTATCTCCTTCCTCCATTCACAAATCCCAAGCTACAATCATGTTTGATGACTCATTTTCCCATAAGACTGTCTTACATTTCCCTTCTTGAGCTTATTGTATCCACTCTGCTTCAGTATTTCTCCTCCATCTCCTGTCTGAACTTTATCCTCTTCAAGTTGTATTTCAAATGCTACTGTATTCATGAAGTGTTCCCTGATTTTTCCAGCAAAAATAAGGTTTTCTTCTCTTGAGCTATAATGATAGTACACCATTTTTTCTTGTAGCTCTGTATTTCTGAGTATATTTGCAAGAAATTGGTATGATTATTTATTATTTAGTATATATCCTATCTTCCCTTACTATGAATTTGTTGATGACTGAAGCTTTGTCATCTTTATAGAATTATAAAATGATTAGGTTGAATACCTTATATCTTGTGAAACTCTTTTTTTCATAGATGATAAACAAAAAAACTTTAAGACACTAAATTTCTTGACCAATTTATACATATCATATATTCATCAAAGACAGGTACATACATATAATATATCAAAGACAAGGATGTTCTTAAAAGCTTTGTAATAAACTAAACTATCACCAAATGTTCTTCAAAAGTAGAAAGCATAAATACATTGTGTGGAGTGCTATTCAGTTCAGTTCAGTCGTTCAGTCGTGTCCAACTCTTTGCGACCCCATGAACTGCAGCATGCCAGGCCTCCCTGTCCATCATCAGCTCCTGGAGTCTACCCAAACCCATGTCCATTGAGTCGGTGATGCCATCCAACCATCTCATCCCCTGTCATCCCCTGCTCCTCCTGCCCTCAATCTTTCCCAGCATCAGGGTCTTTTCAAATGAGTCAGCTCTTCACATCAGGTGGCCAAAGTATTGGAGTTGCAGCTTGAAAATCAGTCCTACCAATGCTATTAAGCAATGATAAATAATGAACCAAAAATACATGCAATAATATGGCTAAATATCACAAAGATCTGTTGAATGAAAGAATGCAGACACAAAAGAGTACATATTGTACAATTCCATTTAAGGTTTAGATACAGGAAAAACTAAATTAGGTATTAAAAGTAAAAAAAGTGGTTATCTTTGGAAAAGAAGCATGAGAGGAGATTCTAGGCATGGCAACATATTTTTATGTGGTTTCTTGTTACATCAGTTCAGTTCAGTTGCTCAGTAATGTCTGACTCTTTGCAACCACATGGATTGCAGCACACCAGAGTTCCCTGTCAATCACCAACTTCCGGAGCTTGCTCAAACTCGTATCATTCGAGTCGGTGATGCCATCCAACCATCTCATCCTCTGTCGTCCCATTCTTCTCCTGCCTTCAATCTTTCCCAGCATCAGGGTCTTTTCCAATTAGTCAGTTCTTTGCATGAAGGGGCCAAAGTACTGCTTTCTGCTTCAGCATCAGTCCTTCCAATGATTATTCAGGACTAATTTCCTTTAGGATTGACTGGTTGGATCTCCTTGCAGTCCAAGGGACTCTCAAGAGTCTTCTCCAACACCACAGTTCAAAAGCATCAATTCTTTGGCACTCAGCTTTCTTTATGGTCCAACTCTCACATCCATACATGACTACTGGAAAAACCATAGCTTTGACTAGATGGACCTTTGTTGGCAAATAATGTCTCTGCTTTTGAATATGTTGTCTAGGTTTGTCATAGCTATTCTTCCAAGGACCAAGCATCTTAATATCATGGCTGCAGTCACCACCTGCAGTGATTTTGGAGCACAAGAAAATAAAATCTGTCACTGTTTCCATTGACCTGCCATCTACTTGTCATGACATGATGGGACCAGATGTCATGATCTTCAGTTTTTGAATGCTGAGTTTTAAGTAAGCCAGCATTTTCACTCTCCTTTTTGACTTTCATCAAGAGGCTCTTTAGTTCCTCTTTGCTTTCCACCATTAACGTGGTATTGTCTTCATATCTGAAGTTATATATATTTCCCCTGACAATCTTGACTCCAGGTTATGCTACATCCAGCCCAGCATTTGGCATGATATACTCTGCATATAAGTTAAATAAGCAGGGTGACAACATACAGCTTTGATGTTCTCCTTTCCCAACTTGAAACCAGTCTGCTGTTCCATGTCCAGTTCTAACTGTTGCTTCTTGACCTGCATACAGATTTCTCAGGAGGCAAGTAAGGTGGTCTGGTATTCCCATCTCTTGAAGAATTTTCCACAGTTTATTGTGATCTACACAGTCAAAGGTTTTAGCATAGTCAATGAAATAGAAGTAGATGTTTTCTGGAGTTTTCTTGTTTTTTCTATGATCCAGTGGATGTTGGCAATTTGATCTCTGGTTCCTCTGCCTTTTCTAAATCCAGCTGTAACATCTGGAAGCTCCCTGTTCACGTACTGTTGAAGACTAGCGTGAAGGATTTTTAGCATTACTTTGCTAGCATGTGAGATGAATGCAACTGTGTGAGTAGTTTGAACATTCTTTGGCATTACCTTTCTTTGGGATTGGAATGAAAACTGACCTTTTCCAGTCCTGTGGCCACTGCAGAGTTTTCCAAATTTGCTGGCATATTGAGTGCAGCACTTTCACAGCATCATCTTTGAGGATTTGAAATAGCTTAGCTGGAATTCCATCACCTCTACTAGTTTTGTTGGTAGTGATACTTCCTAAGGCCCACTTGACTCACACTCCAGGATGTCTAGCTCCAGGTGAGTGATCACACCATCGTGGTTATCTGGGTCATTAAGTTCTTTTTTGTATAGTTCTTCTGCGTATTGTTGCCACCTCTTCTTAATATCTTCTGCTTCTGTTAGGTCCATACCATTTCTGTTCTTTGTTGTTCCCATCTTTGCATGAAATGTTCCCTTGGTATCTCTAATTTTCTTGAAGAGATCTCTAGTCTTTCCCATTCTATTGTTTTCCTCTATTTCTTTGCACTGATCACTGAGAAAAGCTGTCTTATCTCTCCTTGCTATTCTTTGGAACTCTGCATTCAGATGGATATATCTTTCCTTTTCTCCTTTGCCTTTTGCTTTTTTTCCTTCCTCAGCTATTTCTAAGGCCTCCTCAGACAACCATTTTGCCTTTTTGAATTTCTTTTTCTTGGTGATGGTTTTGATCACAGCATCCTGTACAGTGTTACAAACCTCATCCATAGTTCTTCAGGCACTCTATCAGATTTAATCCCTCAATCTGTTTGTCACTTCCACTGTGTAATTGTAATGGATTTGATTTAGGTCATAGCTGAATGTCTAGTGGTTTTCATTCTGTTGTTTTTGAAATTGCAACCAAGTACTGCATTTGAGCTCTTTTGTTGACTGTGATGGCTACTCCAATTCTTTTAAGGGATTCTTGCCCACAGTAGTGGATGTAATGGTCATCTGAATTAAATTTGGCCATTCTGGTACATTTTAGTTCACTGATTCCTAAAAATGTCAATGTTCACTCTTGACATCTCCTGTTTGACCACTTCCAATTTACCTTGGGTTTTAGAAAAGGCAGAGGAACCAGAGATCAAATTGCCAACATCTGCTGGATCATGGAAAAAGCAAGAGAGTTCCAGAAAAACATCTATTTCTGCTTTATTGACTGTACCAAAGCCTTTGACTGTGTGGATCACAATAAATTGTGGAAAATACTGAAAGAGATGGGAATACCAGACCACCTGACCTGCCTCTTCAGAAACATATATGCAGGTCAGGAAGCAACAGTTAGAACTGGACATGGGAAAACAGACTAGTTCCAAATAGGCAAAGGAGTACATCAAGGCTGTATATTGTCACCCTGCTTATTTAACTTATATGCAGAGTACATCATGAGAAATGCTGGGCTGGGAGAAATATCAATAACCTCGGATATGCAGATGACACCACCCTTATGGCAGAAAGTGAACAGGAACTAGAAAGCTTCTTGATGAAAATGAAAGAGGAGAGTGAAAAAGTTGGCTTAAATCTCAACATTCAGAAAAAAGCTAAGATCATGGCATCTGGTCTCATCACTTCATGGGAAATAGATGGGGAAACAGTGGAAACAGTGTCAGACTTTAATTTTTGGGCTCCAAAGTCACTGCAGATGGTGATTGCAGCTGTGAAATTAAAAGACGCTTACTCCTTGGAAGAAAGGTTAAGACCAACCTAGATAACATATTCAAAAGCAGAGACATTACTTTGCCAACAAAGGTTCATCTAGTCAAGGCTATGGTTTTTCCAGTAGTCATGTATGGATGTGAGAGTTGGACTGTGAAGAAAGCTGAGCACCAAAGAATTGATGCTTTTGAACTGTGGTGTTGGAGAAGACTCTTGAGAGTCCCTTGGACTACAAGGAGATCCAACCAGTCCATTCTGAAGGAGATCAGTCCTGGGTGTTCTTTGGAAGAAATCAGGCTGAAGCTGAAACTCCAATACTTTGGCCACCTGATGCGAAGAGTTGACTCACTGGAAAACACTCTGATGCTGGGAGGGATTGGGGGCAGGAGAAGGGGACGACAGAGGATGAGATGGCTGGATGGCATCACTGACTCAATGGACGTGAGTCTGAGTGAACTCCGGGAGTTGGTGATGGACAGGGAGGCCTGGCGTGCTGTGATTGCTGGGGTCGCAAAGAGTCGGACACGACTGAGTGACTGAACTGAACTGAATTGAACTTACCTTGATCCATGAACCAAACATTCCAGGTTCCTTTGCAATATTGTTCTTTACAGTATTGAACTTTGCTTTCATCACCAGTCACATCCATAAATGGGTTTGTTTTTGCTTTGGCTCAGCCTCTTCATTCTTTCCTGAGTTATTTCTCTGCTCTTCTCCAGTAGCATATTAGGCACCTACCCATCTGAGGAGTTCATCTTTCAGTGTTATATCATTTTGCCTTTTCATATTGTTTAATACTGTGCCTTTTCATACTTTTCATACTGTTCTGTTTATATAGTATATTTTATTTTCAAAAAGTCATCAACCTAACACATGTTTTGTATGGTTTTTCATTATGAATGATATAATTTAGTAAGAAGTTAGAAGAAAACTAGAGCATTTTCTGTGGAAAGAACCAAACACTCCGTATTAACTGACTGCAGATGAAGCTTCAGGGAAAATTGGATTGTGGTGCTGGAGAAGTTTTGATGGGGATACATTTTGCAAATGACTCTAGATTGTGTGGGTGGGCATGAAAAGAATGAACAGTACTTCTCTTTTATGCCCTGTTAATGGAAACCTATCAGAGAAATTATTAATAAATGTTGAGGATAAATTAGAAGTTGATGGAAATACATCTAATTTTTAAATTTTCTATGTTTATCCACACATCTTGCAAGCTTTATTATGTCATTAATGAAAGTGATTAAACCAGTCTCACGGAGTAGAGTTTGAGAAATGGAAATGGTTTACACATAATGACACAGGTCATGTGATCCTAGCTATATTATTCTGTTACACAGCTATATATTAATTGTATTGTGATTTTTATATGTTCATTAGCCAGATATTCCCACATTCATATTTAGATTACCAGTCATTATTTTACAGTTGGGAACAATTCATATCAAGGTACAGGCTTTATATAAAAGATAAATTATACTTTCATAAATGTTTAGTTTCAAACTGTGGGTATGTTTTAAAATGATAAATTCATTGATCTCTTATTATACACTTTTGAATTTTTTCACAAGTTTATTCTTATTAAGTATAAATTTAGATATGATTCATTAGGAGATATCACGTGGAAGCATGAGAAATGCCCGGTGTTAGGGGGAGAGAGGAGAATTAGCAATGGAGGAAGTCACCAGAGTGCCACAGAGCAGCGACTGACTAGTAATGAAAAGGGAGCAAAAAAGGCTTGCTTTGGAACAGATCTGTGTCTCTGGCCATCCTCTAGTTAGTGAGACAAATTGCTCCACTAGTCTGAGCTCCAGTTTTCTTTTGAAGGGTGAATGAAGGCCTCAGGCAGATTTTGCAGCCCCTGAATTTGTTGAACCCTTTCTGAGAGAATGAGCAAAGGTCATAAAGTTGATCTTTGTTGATAAGTGAGACCTTTAGAAGAATGGAAGAAAGCATGAAACTCTGGGGTACTAAAGAAGGGGCAGTGAGTGTAGGTCATTTATATAAATAGTTTATAAGAAACTACATTTTTAGCAAGAAAGATATCATGATTAATTTTAAATGTATCTTAGGAAAATAATTTCTTCCTTAACAAGTTCGCTGGCAGATCAGATGGTAAAGTGTCTGCCTACAATGCGGGAGACCTGAGTTCAGTCCCTGGATTGGGAAGATCTCTTGGAGAAGGCAATGGCACCCCACTCCAGTACTCTTGCCTGGAAAATCCCATGGACAGAGGAGGCTGGTAGGCTACAGTCCATGGGGTTGCAAAGAGTCAGACATGACTGAGCGACTTAACTTTCTTTCACTTTAGGAAAATAAAATAAACCCTATGTTTATTCCATCACTTTTCACAAGTAATTGCTGCCCAAGGAATTTGAAATATTTAAGAGTTGGTAGGAGATGGCCGGTGCATGGCCACGACTAAGGGATAATCATGATAGTTATGATGAATGAGCACCAAAAGAGTAAAAGTTTGTTATGTGTGTAAGTTTGTCACGCTGGCAACTATTTTTTAAAGCTGAAAAATTAAAATGGAAGGTGTAGCTAACTTGCTTACAATCTCACAGTTAGAAAGCTAGAAAATAGCAGAGCCAGAACTAAAACTCAATCTGCCAGATTATACAATCCATGCACTCTAAACATTGTATTGTCTCAAATAGCTGGGAGTAATGGTTTTTCCTGTGGTCATGTATGGATGTGAGAGTTGGACTGTGAAGAAAGCTGAGCACCAAAGAATTGATGCTTTTGAACTGTGGTGTTGGAGAAGACTCTTGAGAGTCCCTTGGACTGCAAGGAGATCCAACCAGTCCATTCTGAAGGAGATCAGCCCTGGGATTTCTTTGGAAGGAATGATGCTTAAGCTGAAACTCCAGTACTTTGACCACCTCATGCGAAGAGTTGACTCGTTGGAAAACACTCTGCTGCTGGGAGGGATTGGGGGCAGGAGGAGAAGGGGACGACAGAATATGAGATGGCTGGATGGCATCACTGACTCGATGGACGTGAGTCTGAGTGAACTCCGGGAGTTGGTGATGGACAGGGAGGCCTGGCGTGCTGTGATTCATGGGATCGCAAAGAGTTGGACACGACTGAGCAACTGATCTGATCTGATCTGACCTGAGTAGTGTGGGGAACACAATATGGTCGAAAGATTAGGTAGCCACTCTTTTTTAATTGACTAGTACTTTAAATATTATTATTTTTTAATAAATTAACTGACTGAATCCCTTTGGCTCAAACCAGTGGAAATTGGCAAGTGTGGGACAGGGCAGTTGTCCTTAGGGGCAGTCAGGCACTATGATTGACATTTTCCATAGAGAATTTAAAACAATAATAACGTGCTAAAAGTCAGCTTGCTTTTAATTATTACCATGTTCCAGCAATGCTAAGCAATATCAGTCCTAACACCTTTTAACTCCTAAATAATTGGCTTAACTCCTAAAGAATTGCTATGCTACTGATGAGTTTTAATTATTTACATATCTATACATATTATACATGTATACATGTATATATCATGTGTATTTGTATATATATATATATATATAGAGAGAGAGAGTATGTGTTTGTGTTTATACATATATTTTATACATCAGATCAGATCAGTCGCTCAGTCGTGTCCAACTCTTTGCGACCCCATGAATCGCAGCACGCCAGGCCTCCATGTCCATCACCAACTCCCGGAGTTCACTCAGAGTCACGTCCATTGAGTCAGTGGTGCCATCCAGCTATCTCATCCTCTGTCGTCCCCTTCTCCTCTTGCCCCCAGTCCCTCCCAGCAGCAGAGTCTTTTCCAATGAGTCAACTCTTTGTATGAGGTGGCCAAAGTACTGGAGTTTCAGCTTCAGCATCATTCCTTCCAAAGAAATCCCAGGGTTGATCTCCTTCAGAATGGACTGGTTGGATCTCCTTGTAGTCCAAGGGACTCTCAAGAGTCTTCTCCAACACCACAGTTCAAAAGCATCAATTCTTCGGCACTCAGCTTTCTTCACAGTCCAACGCTCACTTCCATACATGACCACAGGAAAAACCATAGCCTTGACTAGACGAACCTTTGTTGGCAAAGTAATGTCTCTGCTTTTGAATATGCTATCTAGGTTGGTCATAACTTTCCTTCCAAGGAGTAAGT
>NW_011494518.1:391994-404359 GCF_000754665.1 Bison bison bison
GAAGTGATGGGACCGAATGCCATGATCTTTGTTTTCTGAATGTTGAGCTTTAAGCCAACTTTTTCACTCTCCACTTTCACTTTCATCAAGAGGCTTTCTAGTCCCTCTTCAATTTCTGCCACTAGGGTGGTGTCATCTGCATATCTGAGGTTATTTATACTTCTCCCAGCAACCTTGATTCCAGCTTGTGTTTCTTCCAGTCCAGTGTTTCTCATGATGTACTCTGCATATAAGTTAAATAAGCAGGGTGACAATATACAGCCTTGACGTACTCCTTTTCCTATTTGGAACCAGTCTGTTGTTCCATGTCCAGTTCTAACTGTTGCTTCCTGACCTGCATACAGATTTCTTAAGAGGCAGGTCAGGTGGTCTGGTATTCCCATCTCTTTCAGAATTGTCCACAGTTTATTGTGATCCACACAGTCAAAGGCTTTGGTACAGTCAATAAAGCAGAAATAGATGTTTTTCTGAAACTCTCTTGCTTTTTTGATGATCCAGCGGATGTTGGCAATTTGATCTCTGGTTCCTCTGCCTTTTCTAAAACCAGCTTGAACATCAGGAAGTTCACAGTTCGCATATTACTGAAGCCTTGGAGCTTGGAGAATTTTGAGTGTTACTTTACTAGCGTGTGAGATGAGTGCAATTGTGTGGTAGTTTGAGCATTCTTTGGCATTGCCTTTCTTTGGGATTGGAATGAAAACTGACCTTTTCCAGTCCTGTGGCCACTGCTGAGTTCTCTAAATGTGCTGGCATATTGAGTGCAGCACTTTCACAGCATCATCTTTTAGGATTTGGAATAGCTCAACTGGAGTTCTGTCACTTCCACTAGCTTTGTTCATAATGATGCTCTCTAAGGCCCACTTGACTTCACATTCTAGGATGTCTGGCTCTAGGTGAGTGATCACACCATCGTGATTATCTGGGTTATGAAGATCTTTTTTGTACAGTTCTTCTGTGTATTCTTGCCATCTCTTGTTAATATCTTCTGCTTCTGTTAGATCCATACCATTTCTGTCCTTTATCGAGCCCATCTTTGCATGAAATGTTCCTTTGGTATCTCTGATTTTCTTGAAGAGATCTCGAGTCTTTCCCATTCTGTTGTTTTCTTCTATTTCTTTGCAGTGATCGCTGAAGAAGGCTTTCTTATCTCTCCTTGCTATTCTTTGGAATTCTGCATTCAGATGTTTATATCTTTGCTTGTCTCCTTTGCTTTTCACTTCTCTTCTTTTCACAGCTATTCGTAAGGCCTCCCCAGACAGCCATTTTGCTTTTTTGGATTTCTTTTCCATGGGGATGGTCTTGATCCCTGTCTCCTGTACAATGTCACGAACCTCATTCCATAGTTGATCAGGCACTCTGTCTATCAGATCTAGGCCCTTAAATCTATTTCTCACTTCCACTGTATAATCATAAGGGATTTGATTTAGGTCATACCTGAATGGTCTAGTGGTTTTCCCTACTTTCTTCAATTTAAGTCTGAATTTGGCAATAAGGTGTTCATGGGCTGAGCCACAGTCAGCTCCTGGTCTTGTTTTTGCTGACTGTATAGAGCTTCTCCATCTTTGGCTGCAAAGAATAGAATCAATCTGATTTCAGTGTTGACCATCTGGTGATGTCCATGTATAGAGTCTTCTCTTGTGTTGTTGGAAGAGGGTGTTTGTTATGACCAGTGCATTTTCTTGGCAAAACTCTATTAGTCTTTGCCCTGCTTCATTCCATACTCCAAGGCTAAATTTGCCTGTTACTCCAGGTGTTTCTTGACTTCCTACTTTTGCATTCCAGTCCCCCATAATGAAAAGGGTGTCTTTTTTGGGTGTTAGTTCTAACACATATATTACTCATTCTTTAATAAACATTATGTTCCACGTGGGAGATACTTTGAGGGAAATTCCACTTAGTCTCCCAGCACATGAAGACTCAGCTATATCCATTTGTTTCAAAAGTAAGCAGTCAGCCAACTTTTGTTTTTTTGGTCACTGTGTAACCAAAAGTGTGGACTGGCTGTTTTATCATTTATACCCAATTGTCACACAAACATTGTACATGTGCTTTTAGCAGTAAACTTAAAGCCAGCAGTGATATACATCATGAGCAGTTATACTCTGTGACAACTTAATTAAACAATTTTTTCCATCCTGAACATTGGAGTCAAAATTATGGTTAGAAGCAAAATAATACCTTCTCATTAGAATTCTCTGTTATCAAAAGCGGATCAATATTCCAGGAAAACTTTGTTTTCTAAACAGAGAAAAAAGAGCAAATTAGTCTTGCATCAATTTACTGTTAAAAAAATTCTTTACCTAACTAAATTCAGTATAATCTTAATCCTGAAAATGTAAAAATTCCCTTCTCAAAGTTCCTTTTTCACAAACTTTTTTAATCATTTTCTGGATCCATACAAAGTTTTCCCTTTTTCCCATCCAGAAACAACCAATTGTAGGACAAAGTTAATCATCATTTTTCCTCAACAAAAATATCTCTGTTCTTTATAATTTCTCTCCCTGACAACATATATCCTACTTGATTCACACACCTAAATGTCTCCCTTACCATTTGTACTTATTATGATTTTTAACCCTTGAAAACTTCAACAAAACCAAGAAACAAGTGATTGGAATATTATACCAGCATTTTCTTGTTGGGAGACTTAAGAACATATTCCTTTATAGCACAATTTCTCTTTAATGTGGTACAATGTGTATTTAATAAATCCAAATATCTTTAGTTTCCCTCTTGGTCTTGTAAGAAGACAAAAGTAAGTAAATTCAAATTTGACTTATAAAGCACTTACTTTTTAAAGACAATTAAATAGAGCTCTTTATAAATTAACCTCATCAATATTATCCAAAGACACATATTGAGACATACATCCATCCAAACAGAGATCTTATTATTTCATTTTTTTATATTTCATGAATTAGGCATTGCAGTTAAACTTATTATTTTGTGAATAACAGTCAGAATTATCAAATTTATACATTCAATTTGAAAAGGCTTCTTTTTCTTCCTTCCTTTTTCCCCCCTTGGCTTGAAGTTTTACTAATTAACCAAAAGCTGAGGTCCCAGGCAAAGTGGGCTGTTTGTATTTCAAAG
The DNA here is from genome assembly GCF_000754665.1 of Bison bison bison. Taxonomy (NCBI): domain Eukaryota; kingdom Metazoa; phylum Chordata; class Mammalia; order Artiodactyla; family Bovidae; genus Bison; species Bison bison. The sequence continues at coordinate 395,088 of NW_011494518.1, forward strand.
ACATGATTAGAGTTAACTACAAGTTTTCTCCTAGGGTGTTTTTGTTATCTCAGGATCAGAATTCTGAAAAAAAGTATTTTATCAAACTAGTTTTCTCTAACTGCACACGCAAAAAAGAACTTTTGGCATTTTCAATAGTTTCATCTTAAGCAATTTTTTCCAGAGTCTAAAGAATAATCTTCTTCTTTGGTCATAGTTTAATAGCTTAATGAATTGAACCTGAATTTCTCATTTTATAAAGGCAACAAGAACACCAATCACATAAATAGAATACACATTCACACACCAGAAGACAGAACTATCACAATTCTGCAAGAGGATGACAAACACTTCTCTGACATAAATGGTCCTTAATGGTAGACAAACATCAGAACCAATTGGCAAAATACCCCAATGACCCTCAGTGCTCACAAGTGATTCTCAGTATTAGACACACATCAGAACCAACTGACAACAATGCCCACATAGCACTTTTTACTCAAAAGAGAACTTTGCCTGGGTGCCCACTGGTGAACTTATGCAGTCTTGGAGCTTGTCAGCTCAGCCAGATGCATGTTTCCATCCCACCAAGGGAGAGCATAAGTTGGTGGCTAGTGACAAGCAGGGAAGAAATAGGGAAGATCCCCAAAACAAATGGTTTTGGCAGCTGCTAGGAACATCCCCCATATCCCCTTCTCTGGGCTAGCTAGCCATAAGAAGCTAGCTCATCACAACCATCTAGATGTGCTGTCATGGCTATGACTGTACTCTGGGAAACCCAGGGGAGTGAGAGCACAGGAGCCTCAGCAGCCCCATATTGGTTGCCAAAAAGTGCAACTGAAATTGGGGTCTGGCTGCTCGCCACTCAAAAGTCATTAAAGAGGCAAAGTTGGTGGAAAGGAAAGTTTGCTCGATGTTGGATACCAGCAACCAGGGTGGGGAGGGGGTAGGGCAGATGCCTGTTCAAAGGCCACATCCCCCACCCACTGACAATCAGTGGGAAAGAGCTTTTATAGGCTGAGGAAGGGGGCTACATGCAGAAATAGCACAGTCAGCTCTTAATGTCATCTTGAAATTGATCACCAGTGGTCTGATCAGTGTCATCTTGATTGTTTTAAGTACTGTTAATCTTTAGTTTCAGGGTCAGCTTGTTTCCATTTCTAGAGGCCAGTTCTCGAAGTTGTTGCAGTTTTTATTCTGGCTACAGTCTGGTCATCCTGTTGTTAACTTCTTCCACATGGTGGGGGTTTCAGTGTCTATAGGATAGCTCACAGGATGTGGCTCAGAATAATATCTATAGCCCTTGAGAAGGACTAAAAGTCCTTGACTGTGCTTAATAACTAGACTATAATTATTTGGTCTCCTTTGACTCTTTTTGCGTCTACATTTTCCCACTTCTCTGATTAACCTTATTTGTCAGCTAAAGTCTTTCTACAGACAGAAGGCAGCCTGAGGACATGCTGGTGGTGGGGACCATAGAGTCCTGTTCTGTTTCAACTGGACTATCATTTATTTCAAATGCACTGTTTAAAATGTGTTGAAGAAAGTAAAAACTGTACTTAAATCAGACACAAACAATCCTGAGCAATTATAAACTTTGGAAAAGTTTACCAAGTGTAATACAAATTAATGCAAACTTTTCCAGTAAAGATATTTTAGTGGAAATATTTTGACCAAAGAGGTATTTGAAAGCTATTAGAATCAATTCTGAAGAAACAAAGACATGAGCAACATTTTATTGTTGAGATGGAATTTCATAAATCTCTGCCAAACTTAACTTTAATACTTGTCCTATAATTTGATATCGATTACTTCATGTGAAGGAGATATTTTTAGAGTAAAATTCAGATAAAGTGCTTTTTGAATTACTCTGAGCAAAGATAGATCAATTAATCTGGTTACCCTGTCTCTGCTGAAGATGACTATGTAAAAAAGATCAATTTGGACAACATTGTTGAAAAATATCCAGAAGTTAAGGCTTAAAGGAAAAACTGTAATATTATTGATGTCTTTAATAAAATCCTATGTAGATATACTTTTGCTACCTTTCATAATTAAAAAATCAATCCATTTCTTTTACATTTTTCTGCAATATCTCTAATACATTAAAATTTTTTTTTTATATCTGTATATGGGTATACGGGCACAATTCATCCAGAGAAAATGTTTACTCTGTATATTTCCTTTCTGGCCATTTTTATTATTGGTCTCATTTCATGATTATTTCTGAGAACAACTCTTTTATATATATAAGAAGAGGATTAAGAATCACCTACTTTGGGTATCCAATGTGCTAGGTGTGCCACTGGCTAAAACAGTTGGTTTTTAAAATCTTAAATGGCTATGGAAAACAGCTTTTTATTGCTTTGCTTCCACCAGAGATCTGAGCATAGCAGTTGATCATACATACTTATTGAATGAAAAGAAAAATGATGAATGAATAATAAACAAATGCTTAAAATAAGCCATGTTTGGTCTGCTAACATTACTGGAAATCTACATTTTTACTGTAAGCCAAGATCCTAAAAATAATTTGACTGCTTATCAAAACTACTTCTTTAGGTTTATGGCTGAAGATGAAAAGCACTAAATAAATTCAGTAAACTTTAGAATTTTTAAAGCCTGATCCCTTAAAAATAATCTGTAAAGGATTTTGGAATTTCAGTCCTGGCTTGACCTTTTGTTTTCTTCATCTGGTGAACTGAGAATAATATTAGTAGTGCCATATAAGGTTGAAATGAGAGTAAAATGAGATAATACAGAGACAGGATTTAACAGTGCTCGAAATAGTCTAAGCACTTGATAGATTATAGCTATCATGATCACATAGAAACTTAATTTTTTTGGTTAATTTACTCTGACCTAAAATTAGTCCATAATCCTTTCTATTTGAGGTGAAAATATTTGTAAGTCAATGTTTTTTTCCTTAACACATCTTAACACTAGGTCTTGGTGACTATAGTTCTTATCAGAATTAAGGCCGGAAAATAATGAAAATGAGAAGGAATAAAAACATAAAGTAGACAAAGTAATTAAAATCTTTTGCGAGAGACAGACATATTTATAGTTGCCTGCAAGCTAACATTATGTCAGACCATTTAACAAAATCCTAGAACTTAGGCTTATGAGACGCAAGTTTCCACCGGCCCTGGTGGCATCTTGAAGTGTAGAGCAGCAGTAGGCTCCCTTTCACTATCAGCTCTGTCTTCTTCTTTTCTTTGTATAAATAACACTGGAAATGTAGAAGAGTAGCAGTTCATTTATACATTTAATTTCCTGTGTACTTCTCATTTTATCCTGAGATAGGACTGTGCCACTGAATTTTATATATTTCTGTACTATTGAAACTCTGTTCGCAGTTATGCCATCCACCAACGTAGCTGTGATGTGCCTTCACTGCCTCTAAGGGTACACCACTTCGTGTGACTCATTCTGTTGTCATTTGGATGTTATTGACCCATAGCAGACTCTCTTTATTGCCTGCTTGTTTTGGGAAAAGCAATAGTCCTCTCTCACATTTTTTTCTTTAGGCCAATAAAGAAACAATAAAGTTAACTAGTCTATTTTTATAGTTCATATACATTCTTCTTCTATTGTTTTAAATCTGATGCAAATCCCAGAGGAAGAGGCAGCACTTATTATTCTTCCTACATATATCACAAAAGAGATGGTTATGGGTTGGAGACCGTAAGTGCAGAGTCAGGAGTAACATGTTTAGTAAGCAGTGAATTCCCATCAGGATCACCTTAGAGTTTATGATAGAAATTTGTGGTGAAAATACAGTTCGTAGCAAAACAATATTGGATTGAGAAGGTACAATATAAGATGATAAAAGCTAACTAGGAATTTGAATTTTATTTTGAAACCAAGTTCAAAATTTCTGTTGAACAAATAATCACGTTAAGGGAGTGATTGTATTGTTATTACTGATATAGTAATAATTCCACAAGTGTGGAAGTCTCTTAAGCAAGTCTCTCAAGCAACTCCAAGAGAAAAATTTTGAGTGACTCATTTTTCATCACTGTTGTATTTCAGTAATTTTGAGAATAGGGGACTTGTTGGCCACCAGTAAAGCAGCAATCGATAGAGATTTATGCCCAAATCTAATTCTTGACAAACAGTCTTCTGTTATTTTCACTTATAATCATTGTGAGACTAAGCAGTTTATTTTCTCTTGACTTCAGGTCCTGCCTACTAACCTACACTTATTATTTTACCCCTTTCTTATGTGGTGCACTGATATTAAACATCCCCATGCTTGCAGCTTATTAAGCTTCATGTTTTTCTTAAATAGAGCTAGAAATAGTGATGTACTGGTAAATTACCTCTATAAAAAGAAATATAAAAGCCTTTATTTGTAGCATTAGCCAGTTTCCATGGTGTGAATATTTCATTCATGGACTTCAAATTGGGAAGGCATAGCGCAGTGAGCTCTCAAGAGCTGGAGGGGCTGGCTCCAGCTCAGGACTGGGAAGGGGATCAGAGACCACTCCACTCTGACCTCATAAGTCACAGAGGAAGAAACTTAAACCAAAGCAAAGTGAATACTCACCTTTCTCTCTTTTTTCTTCAACTATGGGTACATAATTTAGTAATTTACTATAAACTACCTGAGGGCTGTGCCATTTATCCCAAAGAGGAGGTAGAGGTAACTAGAGGGCAGGATTTTACTCTATAAAGTATATATGGTGGATCAGTGGTAAAGAATCTGCCTGCCGGTGCAGGAGACACGAGATGTGAGTTCAATCCCTGAGTCGGAAAGATCGCCTGGAGAGGAGGAAACGGCAACCCACTCAGGTATCTTGCCTGGGAAATCCTGTGCGCAGAGGAGTCTGACAGGCTAGTCTGTGGGAGTGCAAAGAGCTGGACATGACTTGGCAACTGAGCATGAGCATGGGAGATGAAATAAAGCTAAAATGTGTTGACAGCCAGAAGCCAAAAGAGCTGATGATAGAAAAACGCTCTTCTTACCTATAGATGTTATTCTGTAACCAAACAGATTAGATGGACAAATTAAAAATCATTGAGCATTGGACTGAGGCTGGGAGCTCTGATGCTCTGTGATATTGGAGAGATATCTGTAGCTTTATTTTTAAATATGTATTTGGTTGTGTCAGGTCTCGGTTGTGGCATGTGGAATCTTTCATTGTGGTGCGTGGACTCTCTAGTTGTGGTGCACAGGCTCAGTAGTTGTGGCGGGCGAGCTTATTTGCTCTGTGGTATGGGGGATCTTATTTCCTGGACCAGGATTGAAGCTGTGTCCCCTGCATTGCAAGGCAGATTCTTAACAATTGAACCTCCAGAAAAGTCTCGAGAGATATCTGTAGCTTTAAGAAATCTGTTACAGGTTTGTATTTTTCTATCTCATTGATTGGCTAAGTCACAGACTGACTTCCTTGTTGTTGTTCAGTCGCTCAGTATGTCTGACTCTTGGCAATCTCATGGATTGTGGCACACTAGGTTTCCCTATCCTTCACCATCTCCCAAAGCTTGCTCAAACTCATGTCCATTGAATCGGTGATGCCATCCAACCATCTCATCCTCTGTCATCCCCTTCTCCTACCTTCAATCTTTCCCAGCATCAGGGTCTTTTCTAATGAGTCAACACTTCCTATCAGGTGGTCAAAGTATTGCAGCTTCAGCATCAGTCCTTCCAATGAATTTTCAGAACTGGTTTCCTTTAAGATTGACTGGTTTGATCTCCTTGAAGTCCAAGGGACTCTCAAGACTCTTCTCCAATACCACAGCTCAAAAGCATCAATTTTTCAGTGCTCAGCTTTCTTTATGGTTCAACTCTCACATTCATACATGACTACTGGAAAAAACCATATCTTTGACTAGATGGATCTTTGTTGTCAAAGTAATGTCTCTGCTTTTTAATATGCTGTCTATGTTGGTCAAAGCATTTCTTCTAAGGACCGACAGCTTTTATTTCATGGCTGCAGAAACCATCTGCAGTGATTTTGGAAGTCAAAAAAATAATGTCTGTCACTGTTTCCATTGTTTCCTCACCTAGTTGCCGTGAAGTGATGGGACTGGATGACACAATCTTTGATTTTTGAATGCTGAGTTTCAAGCCAGGTTTTTCACTCTCCTCTTTCACTTTCATCAAGAATCTCTTTAGTTCCTCTTCACTTTCTGCCATAAGGATGGTGTCATCTGCATATCTGAGGTTACTGATATTTCTCCTGGAAATCTTGATTCCAGCTTGTGCTTCATTCAGCCCAGCATTTCTCATGATGTACTCTGCATATAAATTAAATAAGCAGGGTGACAATATACAGCCTTGACGTAATCCTTTCCCAATTTGCAACCAGTCCTTTGTTCTAACTGGTTCTAACTGGTTGCATCATCTAATTCTAACTGTTGCTTCTTGACTTGCATACAGATTTCTCAGGAGGCAAGTAAGGTAGTCTGGTATTTCCATCTCCGTTATCCACACAGTCAAAGGCTTTAGTATAGTCAATGAAGCAGAAGTAGATGTTTTTCTGGAACTCTCATGCTTTTTCAATGATCCAGTAGATGTTGGCAATTTGATCTCTGGTCCTCTGCTTTTTCTAAATCCGTCTTGAATATCTGGAAGTTCTCTGTTCATGTACTCTTGGAGCCTTGCTTGGAGGATTTTGAGCATTACTTTGCCAGCATGTGAAATGAGTGCAACTGTGCAGTAGTTGGAACATTCTTTGGCATTGCCTTTCTTTGGGATTGGAGTGAAAATTGACCTTTTCCAGTCTGGTGGCCACTGCTGAATTTTCCAAATTTGCTGGCATATTGAGTGCAGCACTTTAACAGCATTATCTTTCAGGATTTGAAATAGCTCAGCTGGAATTCCATCACCTCCATTAGCTTGTTCTTACTGATGCTTCCTAAGGCCCACTTGACTTTGTATTCCAAGATGTCTGGCTCTAGGTGAGTGATCACACCATTGTGGTTATCTGGGTCATTAAGATCTTTTTTTGGTATAGTTTTGTGTATTCTTGCCACCTTTTCTTAATATCTTCTGCTTCTGTTAGGTCCATACTGTTTCTGTCTTTTATTGTTCCCATCTTTGCATGAAACGTTCCCTTGTTATCACTAATTTTCTTGAAGAGATCTCTAGTCTTTCCCATTGTACTGTTTTCCTCTATTCTTCATATTGTTCACTTAGGAAGACTTTCTTATCTCTCCTTGCTATTCTCTGGAACTCTGCATTCAGATGAATATATCTTTCCTTTTCTCCTTTACCTTTCATTTCTCTTCTTTTCTCAGCTAGTGGTAAGGCCTCCTCAGACAACCAGTTTGACTTTTTGCATTTCTTTTTCTTAGGGATGGTTTTGATCACCTCCTGCCATACAGTGTTATGAACCTCTGTCCATAGATCTTCAGGCACTCTATCAGATCTAATTTCTTGAATCTATTTATCTATTTGTATAATTATAAGGGATTTGGCCCACCTGAAGGGCCTAGTGGTTTTACCTACTTTCTTCAATTTAAGTCTGAATTTTACAATATGGAGTTCATCATCTGAGCCACAGGCAGCTCCCAGTCTTGTTTTTGCTGACTGTATAGAGCTTCTCCATCTTCATCTGCAAGAATATAATCGTTTTGATTTTGGTATTGACCATCTGTTGTTGTCCATGTGTAGAGTCATCTCTTGTGTTGTTGGAAGAGAGTATTTGCTATGACCAGTGTGTTCTCTTGGCAAAGCTCTGTTAGGCTTTGTTCTGCTTCATTTTGTACTTCAAGACCAAACTTGCCTGTTACTCCAGGTATCTCATGACTTCCTACTTTTGCATTCCAGTCCCCTGTGATGAAAAGGACATCTCATTTTGGTGTTAGTTCTATACGATCTTGTAGGTCTTCATAGAACCTTTTAACTTCAGCATCTTCGGCATTAGTCGTTGGGGCATAGACTTGGATTACTGTGATGCTGAATGGTTCACCTTGGAAGCAAACTGATATCATTCTGTCGTTTTTGAGACTGCACTTAAGTACTACATTTGGGACTCTTTTGTTGACTATGAGAGCTACTCCATTTTTCTAAGGGATTCTTGCCCATAGTAGTAGATGTGATTACACTCTTATGATTATACAAATAGATAAATAGACTTAAGGAATTGGATCTTATAGACAGAGTGCCTGAAGATCTGTGGACAGAGGTTCATAACATTGTATGGCAGGCAGTGATCATCTGAATTAAATTTGGCCATTCTGGTCCATTTTAGTTCACTAAAATGTAGATGTTCACTCTTGCCAATTCCTGTTTGACCACTTCCAACTTACTTTGATTCATGGACCTAACATTCCAGGTTCCTATGCAATGTTGTTCTTTACAGCACCTGACTTTACTTCCACCACCAGACACATCCACAGTTCAGTTCAGTCACTCAGTCATGTCCAACTCTTTGCGACCCCACGAATCACAGCACGCCAGGCCTCCTTGTCCATCACCAACTCCCAGAGTTCACTCAGACTCACGTCCATCGAGTCAGTGATGCCATCCAACTATCTCATCCTCTGTCATCCCCTTCTCCTCATGCCCCCAATCCCTCCCAGCATCAGAGTCTTTTCCAATGAGTCAACTCTTCGAATGAGGTGGCCAAAGTCCTGGAGTTTCAGCTTTAGCATCATTCCTTCCAAAGAAATCCCAGGGCTCATCTCCTTCAGAATGGACTGGTTGGATCTCCTTGCAGTCCAAAGGACTCTCAAGAGTCTTCTCCAACACCACAGTTCAAAAGCATCAATTCTTCGGTGCTCAGCCTTCTTCACAGTCCAATTCTCACATCCATACGTGACCACTGGGAAAACCATAGCCTTGACTAGACGGACCTTTGTTGGCAAAGTAATGTCTCTGCTTTTGAATATGCTATCTAGGTTGGTCATAGCTTTTCTTCCAAGGAGTAAGCATCTTTTAATTTCATGGCTGCAGTCACCATCTGCAGTAATTTTGGAGCCTCCCAAAATAAAGCCTGACACTGTTTCCACTGTTTCCCCACCTATTTCCCATGAAGTGATGGGGCTGGATGCCATGATCTTCGTTTTCTGAATGTTGAGCTCTAAGCCAACTTTTTCACTCTCCACTTTCACCTTCATCAAGAGGCTTTTTAGTTCTTCTTCACTTTCTGCCATAAGGGTGGTGTCATCTGCATATCTGAGGTTATTGATATTTCTCCCAGCAATCTTGATTCCAGCTTGTGCTTCTTCCAGCCCAGCCTTTCTCATGATGTACTCTGCATAGAAGTTAAATAAGCAGGGTGACAATATACAGCCTTGACGTACTCCTTTTCCTATTTGGAACCAGTCTGTTGTTCAGC
>NW_011494518.1:404459-411729 GCF_000754665.1 Bison bison bison
ATAAGCAGGGTGACAGATATACAGCCTTGACGTACTCCTTTTCCTATTTGGAACCAGTCTGTTGTTCAGTTCTAACTGTTGCTTCCTGACCTGCATACAGATTTCTCAAGAGGCAGGTCAGGTGGTCTGGTATTCCCATCTCTTTCAGAATTATCCACAGTTTATTGTGATCCACACAGTCAAAGGCTTTGGCATAGTCAATAAAGCAGAAATAGATGTTTTTTCTGGAACTCTCTTGCTTTTTCGATGATCCAGCAGATGTTGGCAATTTGATCTCTGGTTCCTCTGCCTTTTCTAAAACCAGCTTGAACATCTGGAAGTTCACAGTTCACGTATTGCTGAAGCCTGGCTTGGAGAATTTTCAGCATTACTTTACTAGCATGTGCTGTTGTTTTCACTTTGGCTCAGATTCTTCATTCCTTCTGGAGCTATTTCTCTGCTTTTCATATTCAATATGTAGCATATTGGGCACCTACTGACTTGGTGAGTTCATCTTTCAGTGTCGTATCTTTTTGCCTTTTCATACTGTTCATGGGGTTCTCAAGGTAAGAATACTGAAGTGGTTTGCCATACCCTTCTCCAGTGGACCACATTTTGTCAGAATTCCACCATGACCCATCCATCTTGGGTGGCCCTACACAGCACGGCTCATAGTTTCATTGAGTTAGACGAGGCTGTGATCCACGTGATATGTTTGGTTACTTCTGTGGTTGTGGTTTTCATTTTGTCTGGCTGTGACATTCTAGTGGTTCACTTAGATGCTGATCCAGTGATGGTTTTGTTGCTGTTCCTCCTGGACCACACTTAACCAGTTGAGTGTTAGGTTTTATCTCTAATCCTTTGTTTTTCATTTGCACTTGGTAAAGTTAACTGGGACTTATGCACAGATGAGGCTTGACACTGCCATTGTGTCAAGATGTTCTGATTCTACTTTCAGTCTTTCTGGCTCTTCATGTAGTTTCTGACATCTGTTAGGCTTGCTTTTTATCATCTCGCTCCTGGTTTCTTCCTCATTACTTTTTTGAGATCAGTTCTGCTGGGTTATTCTTTGACTCCTATGGGATTATCCACTTTTCAATGCTCTGCTTCTGTCTTCTGACATCTTCTAGATTAGCTAACTCTTAGCTTTTGTTTAGGAGGCTTCCCAAGTGGCTCAGTGGTAAAGTGCCCGCTAATTTGGGAGATTCAGGAGTCCCAAATTCAATCCCTAGGTTGGAAAGATCCCCTGGAGGAGGCAGTGGCAACCCACTGGCATTTTTGCCTGGAAAATCCCATGGACACAGGAGCCTGGTGGGCTACAGTCCATGGGATCACCAAGAGTTAGACCTGATTTAGTGACTGAGCATGCACTTACCTTTTGTTTAGCGCCTTGACTTGAATCTCCTAATCTGTGCTCTATCTCTGGTCTCTCCGTCCACCTCCCCATCCATGTCTCTGGTGTGAAATGATCAGATATAAGGTGAAAAGGATAAAGATACCATTTTTTTGTCTAATATATTATTTAATTATTAATTATAATTTTAAGTATTAGTTAGTCAAAATATGATTTAATTAAGATTCTCTCAAAAGGCTTCTAGTCAATAAAGTTGAAAAACAGCAATAAAATGGATGTATTTCATCCTGTATTTGACCATTTTTTTCCAGATATGGGGGACTTGAAAAATTAACTAAAAGTGAACTGTTAGTAAAAATTGCAACTGTCAGGTGAAAGAAAAAGTTGGACTTTTTGGTAAAGAAGGGATATTCTTTTGTGTGCCAAAGTATGAGTCATCTCTCTTGAAACATGTTCTATAGGATGTAAACAATTTTACATACTTCTCATAGTAATTTCCTTCTGCTCTTCTCTTGGGCCATTAGTCAAAAGATATCCAAGAGAGAAAAAGATGGAGCTACCAGGTTTGGGGCTTGTATGAACTTCTAGTCTGTCTGTAGCATGGAACTTCTTGGCTTAGTCCATATTCACTGAAGCCATTTTCAAAGCATACTTTTCTTCTAATAGAATATAAATTTTAAAAAATTTTATTTTTATTGATATGTGATAGCCCAGATTAAAATAAGCCTTTGAAGAAAAGCCTTGGAGATAGTTTTTTCATGTGCACTTATGATTCATAAATAAGGACTTATAGCAACATGTGAACACAGTGGAATAATAAAAAATCCCCTTTAGTAGGAGTTGTTTATGTTTTGCACTGGACTTGAAGGCCTAAAGGATATTTTTGACAAAGGTGGTATTTTCTACTATGTGGAAAAAATCTCCACAGATTTAGAGCAAGTTTAGAGCAGGTCAACCAAGATAGTGCCTCCCATTATTCATCCCAGCAAGTGGTCCTTCTCTTGCCTGATATTTTGGTCTCATTTTCCTAAACTTTTCCCCAACCTGTCCTTCCTTTCATTGTATTAAACTCAAAATATATAATTTCACTTTCTCTTCTGTCCATAAAAGAATGATTCCTCTGAATAAAAACACTGCTATGCTTAGTCCTTTTGTGGCTTAATTTGAATCTCTCCCCTCAGGCTGGTGCTTCAGTAATCTGAAAAGATAATTAGGGCTACAGCATCTAAAGAGACATTCAGACTCCTGCAAGTCAAGCTGTAAAGAGGTCGTCACTCAGTCGCTCAGCTGTGTCTGACTCTTTGTGACCCCATAGACTGTAGCCCACCAGGCTCCTCCATCCATGGAATTTTCTAAGCAAGAGTACTGGAGTGGGTTGCCATTAGGACAGTTATGATATGCATGCTGGAAAGCTCTTCCTGCAGCCGTAAACAAAGGCACGTTGTCTGGGAGCATTATTCCTAAAGGGTTTATCTAAAGTTACTATAAAACAGATGAAGCAAGCATTTCTTACTTTGTAGAAGTCTATTTTAAAATGTAAAACTCTACTGCCACCATGTCATAGAGGTTGCTAGCTTGAGACAATGCTTGGGAAAAGAAAATGGGAAATTTTAATGTAGTTTGCTCAGTATGTGCTGTATATCAAGGAAACTTACTTTTCATTTAGTCATGTGAAAACTCAAATAGTTTGATAGAAATGTGTTCAATGACATGAACAAGAAACTAAAGATTAAAATCAATTACTACTAATTATTGTGAGTCATGTTATGAGCAAGCTTCTCCCCAGCTCTTGAAAAGAATGAAATAGAGTTCTATATTAATCTAGTGGGTGTCTTCAGTCACTCAGTCATGTCTGATTCTTTGCAACTCCGTGGACTATAGCCCACCAGGCTTCTCTGTCCATGGAATTTTCCAGGCAAGAATACTGGAGTGGATTGCCATTTCCTCCTCCAGCCGATCTATCTGCCTGACCCAGGGATCAAATCCATGTCTCCTGCACTGGCAGGCAGATTCACCGCTGTGCCACCTGTGAAGCCCAAAAATAATGTGGAAATATTCCCCAAATATATTAATACTGAAAAAGTAAGCTTATAAATTGTACATTCAAATGGTTTCACTAAAAAAAAGTATAGGACTCTATAAATTTAAATATGTATATATATATAAATGATTTATAAATTGATCATGGATAAAGTTGTAGAAGGGTACATATCATACTATAACGTTGATTAGCTTAGAATGAACAGAACTGGTGAAAAGAATGGAAACACACTGGCTTTTAAATTTATGTATTAATGTATATATTTTTAACTCTTTAGAGTAACCATATATTAATTTTATTGTTAAAATGCATAAAGTTGAGGAACATATCTGTAATTTCTGGGGATGAAGTGCTGGGGGAGGGTTTGACTCAAAAGAGCAACACAAGGGTGTTTTTTGGCTGATGGAACTGTTCTGTATTATTAGTGTGATGGTAAAGGTTGACACATGAATCTGTGCATGTGCCAAAATTCATAGAATTTTACATCAAAAAAGCACATTTTATTGTATATGAGTTTGTATTAAGAAACTATAAAAATCAGTGAAGGAAAAATTGAATGTTTTTTAAAAGTTGAGAACTAGATAATAAAAAATAGTCTCCCCAAATCTACTAATTATAGACTGGACTAAAAGACAATTTTTTTCCAAGAGAAACCTATGCTATTATGTTGAAAGCTTTAATATTATTTTCCAGTTTGAGCCCACTTAGTCATTGTTGGTCAGGACAGTTAAGTCAATTAATTGATAGGATAGGTCAATAGATATTATTTGCCCAGTTGTATAAATAGCTAAACTAAAGCTTAGGACAATTTAGTAATTTACCCAGAGCTACATAGTTAATAGGACTTCAAGTTGAAATCCAAACTTCAGGAAAAAAAGGTCAAGATTTCTAAAAGTGAAAAATACATGGGATACAAACTGTATGATTTAACTATAATGTCAGCAACACAAAAGCTAGCAAGATTTGAGATAGCAATATACTCCTTTACAATAAAAGTAATAAAATGACCTTAAACATAAGTAGTTACCCATCTCCCCAGGCACTCTTGCAGGCACTGTGGATAGGTGATCACAGATTATTGGAATTATCCAAGTGTATAGTTCCATGATGCTGAAAATAAAGCAATATAATATTTTTATAAAGAGTCTTAATTCTATTCTGCCAAAGAACTTGACCTACACACTTGCAAAAATCCATTAAAAAGTGAAATAGTGGAGGGTAGAGAGTCAATGGTAAATGATTTAACCTGGGGTCACTGCAGTAAGAAGAGGAGCATAATAAATTTGAAGTCTGTTTGGCAGTGCTACATTAACATCTTATGACAACGTTGAACCCTGCGTTTTCATATCAATCGGAGTTAAGTGGCAAAAGAGATCAGAGTTACACAGTCAAGGTTGACAGTTTTCATCGTAATTCATAGATATGTACATTTCCAGTACTAACAGTGAATATTAAGTATCTTTCTTTTAAAAGATCATAATTTAAGACGGTCAGTCATGCTCAGTTACTCAGTTGTGTCTGACTCTTTGCGACCCCGTGGACTGTAGCCCACTAGTCTCTTGTGTCCATGGAATTTCTCAAGTAAGAATACTGGAGTGGGTTGCCATTTCCTCCTTCAGGGGATCCCCACCTTTCTTGTCTTCTCCTGCATTGGCAAGTGAATTCTTTACCACTCAGGTCCACCTGGGAAGCCCCTATAATCAAGATAGCACATTGTAAATATAAACTGTTTTATAAGAGTAAAACAGGAATTTCCTCACTGACTTCATCCAAGTCAAGATTATTTATTTTTTTAAAATTTCCTTTTATTTTTCTTTTTCATTGTCAAACACTTCTTGTCATTTTTGCCTCATCTGTCTAAATTGTGTTCATCCTTTCTGAGCTCAGTTGAAAATTTTTATGCAAACCTCTTTGGAAATAACACTTTTTATTTTCTAAAATCTTACCATACTTAGTATAGTATGTTAATTTCATCTGTCCAAACAGATGTGAGTAATTTAAGCGCAGAGACTATATCATCCTTTGACAGTTCCCTAGCATCCATTCATTCAAGCAGTTAATAGGTACTGATCACCTTCTCCACTCAGGGTACCATACTAACTGGGGAAGGAGATACAAAGGTGATCTAGAACTTGTCTTGATTTTAAAGCAGTGATCCCCAACCTTTTTGGCACCAGAAATCAGTTTCGTGGAAGACAGATTTTCCACGGATTGGGTGGGAGGATGATTCAGGGATGATTCAAATGCATTACATTTATTGTGCCTTTTATTTCTAAACTAATGCTGACCCTGATCTGACAGGCGGTACCATTCTCTGACCCCGAGTCTAGAGACTCATGCTTTAAAGAATTTATCATTCAGGAGAAGAGTTAGAACTTGCTGTTCATGTTACTCCGTTGTGTGGTACAAAGTGATGAAAAAAGAGATAAAAAAGACACTGGAGTATTGGTACAATTGGTGGAGGGTATTTTTTCTGATTTTTGAAACACTTAATGAAATTTCTATCCTAGTCTGGTTTATTATCCCAGAAATTTTCCCTTATATCTGACACTGATAATAAAAATTATGTGTAACTTTTTTTTCTGGGAAAGAACTTGCTGAAAAATATCATTCCCCGCCCCCCATTCATTGCAATGATATATAATCCCCTGGATTACAATATACCTGAAATTAAGTTGTATCTTTTAATAAATGATATCTTATGATACTTTTTGAGAAGACAACAATCATGACATATTAGGTTAAACAATATGAAACTGATATCAACATTTTTTGGCCTACAAAAGCAGCAATTTTATATGACATAATTGCCAGCCCATTTGTAAGTTTTGTTATTTTTCCCATTCGTCTTCTCATCAACTCAGGATGAGTTATTAATTGTCTGTGAAGAAAGGCATGAAAACAGAGCAGTGGGCCCTATATTTGACACTGTAGCAAAATATTCACTGTGGCTCCCCAGGTGGCTTTGTGGTAAGAACCCTCCTGCTAATGCAGGTGACGTGGGTTTGATCCCTGGATTAGGAAGCTACCCTGGAGAAAGAAATGGCAACCCACACCAGTATTCTTGCCTGGGAAATCCCATGGACAGAGGAGCCTGGTGGACTACAGTCCATGGGGTGGCAAAGAGTCAGACACAACTTAGCAACTGAATATGCATGCATTCACTATGGGTAAATGACCTCAATTATCCATTTTCTTGCAAATCAATAACCAAAGGCTTGAAGAGATTTCAGAGGTGAGAAACACAGGTAGGTAAAACTGTGCTATGTCTTTCCTTAGGTATATGCACAAACATTGCTTTTACTTTCCACCTAATACAACTGAAAGTAATAGCAGTTTCCAAAATCACCTGGATTGGTGAAATAAATACCAAAGTGATGATAAGTATTCCAAAGTGACCATCAGTGTCATGCAGGAATATTGTGAAGTCATTCTTTTATAGTTTAACTGACAATTTTTGTTTCTTTTTTAGTGTATATGAAATGAATAATGTCTCACAAAGTTTTAGATTCAGTGCAACTGAATAATTTAGATATTTGTTCTTTTAGATACTTGTTCTTTTAAAAACATTTTAAAAGTTATTTACACAAATTATACTATAAAGAAACATAGATTGTTCAAATGACTATTTGCTTTAAGTTCAGTCACTCAGTTGTGTCTGACTCCTTGCAACCCCATGGACTGCAGCATACCAGGCCTCACTGTTCATCACCAACTCCCAGAGCTTATTCAAACTCATGTCCTTTGGGTCAGTGATGCCATCCAACCATCTCATCCTCTGTCGTCCCCTTCTTCTCCTGCCTTCAATCTTTCCCAGCATCAGGGTCTTTTCAAATGAGTCAGCTCTTTGCGTCAGGTGGCCAAAGTATTGGAGTTTCAGCTTCAGCATCAGTCCT
>NW_011494518.1:411829-411917 GCF_000754665.1 Bison bison bison
CTTCAGCATCGGTCCTTCCAATGAATATTCAGGACTGATTTCCTTTAGGATGGACTGGTTGGATCTCCTTGCAGTCCAAGGGCTGTCT
>NW_011494518.1:412017-431652 GCF_000754665.1 Bison bison bison
TTAGGATGGACTGGTTGGATCTCCTTGCAGTCCAAGGGACTCTCAAGAGTCTTCTCCAACACCACAGTTCAAAAGCATCAATTTTTTGGTGCTCAGCTTTCTCTATAGTCCAACTCTCATATCCGTACATGACTATTGGAAAAACCATGGCTTTAACGAGATGGACCTTTGTTGGCAAAGTAATGTCTCTGCTTTTTAATATGCTATCTAGGTTGGTCATAACTTTTCTTCCAGGGAGTAAGCGTCTTTTAATTTCATGGCTGCAGTCACCATCTGCAGTGATTTTGGACTGTGGCTCAAATCATGAACTCCTTATTGCCAAATTCAGACTTAAATTGAAGAAAGTAGGGAAAACCACTAGACCATTCAGCTATGACCTAAATCAAATTCCTAACGATCATACAGTGGAAGTGAGAAATAGATTTAAGGGACTAGATCTGATAGAGTGCCTGATAAACTATGGACCGAGGTTTGTGACATTGTACAGGACATAGGGATCAAGACAATCCCCAAGAAAAAGAAGTGCAAAAAATCAAAATGGCTGTCTGGGGAGGCCTTACAAATAGCTGTGAAAAGAAGAGCATCAAAAAGCAAAGGAGAAAAGGAAAGATATACCCATTTGAATGCAGAGTTCCAAAGAATAGCAAGGAGAGATAAGACCACTTTCCTCAGTGATGAGTGTAAAGAAATAGAGGAAAACAATAGAATGGGAAAAACTAGAGATCTCCAAGAAAATTAGAGATACCAAGGGAACATTTCATGCAAAGATAGGCTCAATAAAGGACAGAAATGGTAGAGACCTAACAGAAGCAGAAGATATTAAGAAGAGATGGCAACAATACACAGAAGAACTGTACAAAAAAGATCTTGATGACCCAGATAATCACGATGGTGTGATCACTCATACTCACCTAGAGCCAGACATCCTGGAATGTGAAGTCAAGTGGGCCTTAGGAAGCATCACTATGAACAAAGCTTGTGGAGGTGATGGAATTCCAGTTGAGCTATTTCAAATCCTGAAAGATGATGCTGTGAAAGTGCTGCACTCAATATGCCAGCAAATTTGGAAAACTCAGCAGTGGCCAGAGAACTGGAAAATGTCAGTTTTCATTCCAATCCCAAAGAAAGGCAATGCTAAAGAATGCTCAAACTACAGCACAATTGCACTCGTCTCACACACTAGTAAAGTAATGCTCAAAATTCTCCAGACCAGGCTTCAACAGTACATGAACTGTGAACTTTCAGATGTTCAGTCTGGTTTTAGAAAAGGCAGAGGAACCAGAGATCAAATTGCCAACATCTCTTGGATCATGGAAAAAGCAAGAGAGTTCCAGAAAAACATCTATTTCTGCTTTCTTGACTATGCCAAAGCCTTTGACTGTGTGGATCACAATAAACTGTGGAAAATTCTGAGAGATGGGAATACCAGACCACCTGACCTGCCTCTTGAGAAATCTGTATGTGGGTCAGGAAGCAACAGTTAGAACTGGACATGGAACCACAGACTGGTTCCAAATAGGAAAAGGAGTACGTCAAGGCTGTATACTGTCACCCTGCTTATTTAACTTCTATGCAGAGTACATCATGAGAAACGCTGGGCTGAAGGAAGCACAAGCTGGAATGAAAATTTCTAGGAGAAATATCAATAACTTCAGATATGCAGATGACACCACCCTTATGGCAGAAAGTGAATAAGAACTAAAAGCCTCTTGATGAAAGTGAAAGAGGAGAGTGAAAAAGTTGGCTTAAAACTCAACATTCAGAAAACGAAGATCATGGCATCTGGTCCCATCACTTCATGGTAAATAGATGGTTGTGTTATATTAGACATAAAGTTTCTTTATAACTATGAAAATTCAAATAATTCATATAGTAATCATTCTCTATATTTAGGATATGATCTCTGTCCTTAATGAATCTATAATCCATATATAGAAATGAGTTAAGTAATAGTTCAAGATGACATTAGAGATGATAGAATAAATATTATGGCAAACAACTGGCGCAGACAAGAAGTTCTTAGGAATTCATAAAAGGAGATGATCTTGAGAGTGGGAGAAGAATTTCAGGAAGGACTTTGTGTCTTGAAAGATGGGTGGCAAAACATTTGTTTAGGTCCTTTACCTATTTTAGATAGGATTATTTACTTTTTTGCTGTTGAGGTATATGGATTCTTTATAGGGTTTGGATGTTAACCCTTTATTTATCTGATGGGTATATGGTTTGCAAATATTTGCAAATAAATTATTAGATTGCCTTTTCATATCAGTTTTTCTGTATGTTGTGAAATAAAGATCCAATTTCTTTGTTTTGCATGTAGATATTCAGTTTTCCTAACACCATTTGTTAAGAAGACTATCTCTCATTGTGTATTCTTGGTATCAAAGATCAGTTGACTACATGTGTGTGGGTTTATTTCTCAGAAATTTATTCTGTTCCACTGGTTTATCTGCTGTTTTTCATGCCTGTACCTTACTGTTTTGATTACTTTAGCTTTGTAGTATGAAATCAGGGAGCATGATACCTTCATCTTTGTTCTGCTTTCTCAAGATTGTTTTGGCTATTCGATCTGTTGTGGTTCTGTTACAAAGTTTAGAATGATTTGTTTTTGTCCTGTGAAATATGCCATTGGGATTTGATTGAGATTACATCAAATTATAGACTGTTTTGGGGCATATAGATACTTTAACAGTATTGATTCTTCCAATCCATGAATATTGAATATCTTTCCATTTTTTGGTGTGTACTCTTCAATTTTCTCTCATCTGTGTCTTAAAGTGTTCTGAGTGCAAGTCTTTTACCTTCTTGGTTAGAATAGTTCCTAGGTATTTTATTCTTTTTGATGAAATTGTAAGTGAGATTTTCTTAATTTTTTTCCTGCTAGTTTGTTATTAGAAATGCCACTGATTTCTGTATATTTATTTTGTATCCTGTGACTTTGCTGAATTCATTTAATAACTTTACCACTCTTTTGGCGGAGTCTTTAGGATTTTCTATATGTAGCATTATGTCATCTGCAAATGGTGACAGTTTTACTATTTCCTTTCAATTTGCATCCCTTTTATTTCTATTTCTTGATTAATTGCTGTGGCTAGAATTTTCAATACTCTGTTGAATAAAAGTGACAAAATTGAGCATCCTTATCTTGTTCCCAGTCTTAGAAGAAAAGCTTTTAACTTTGATTTCTCTGATGGCCCATTTGTTGTTTAGCAGCATGTTTCATGTCTATATTTTTTGGTTTTTCATGCTTTTTTTATTCTTGTGATTCTTTTCTAGTGTCATACCATTGTTTTGGGAAAAGATGCTTGATACAGTTTAAACCTTCTGGAATTTATTGAGACTTGTTCTGTGTGAGATAACTTGTAAATAGCTTTTTAATTTGGTAAAAAAAAATTAGCGGACATGCTATTGTTCTCAAAATAAATAAGGAGATGTATCATGGTGGCATGAATGGGTAGAGGCAATAGTCTGTTCTACCAAGACAGGAGAGAAGGAAAACTTGGAAAGTTTAAAGAACAGCTGGGTTTCTAAGATGAACTAGTTTTGGAGAGGGGATCAGGGCAAGCAGGAATAAAGGCAGAGGTATGTGATAGAGCAGGGGACTATAATGGAGAGCCTAAAGAGAAGGTATAGGAAGAGAAGACAAAAGAAAAGAAGAGAATAAGATCTTGGTGGATCTGATCTATAATGCTTAGAAGTGTGTCATATTGATGGTGTTCCAGATTCTTCAGGTTAGCCTATGGTTTGCTGCAAAGTAAGGTGTTCATTCAAGTCCTTGGACCATCACAAATGAACAGAAAATATTTCATCTTGACAGAATCCACACTGACTTCTTTAGGCCAAAGAAAGATGATCCTGACAAATATCCACTTCTGAAAAGAAAAGATATTTTATAAACAATGCATGTTTATCTTTGAAGTAAGAACAGCCCTGTTAACACTTTATGCTTAAATATTTATTTTATATTATGTTACTGTACATTTCTTTCTACCTAAACTTTACAGAATGATGCATTTTTATTTCCTCCATTTGCAGGATTATTTACTCCTACAAAATCCTTGCCTGTGAGCATTGCTTTATTCCTGTTTGTGCTGTTAAAGTTCAGCCAGATGGAACTCTTCCAAGCCCTCGTTTTGGTCAGACATTTGAGCAGCTGGGATTGTGTCGTTTCTGAGTTTGAAGGAAAGAATCTGTAGAGCCTGTGTCAGCAGGGCATGAGCTCTCATGATCTCTCTCAGTAGTTTTATACTCACACAATTTCACTTAAAAACGACTAACATCTTAATTTGTGCCAAGATCGAGAAAGTGAAAAGAAATTGCATCTAATATCTGACTTTTAACATTTCAGGCCACTTGTGATTGCTTTATTAAACTCACTTTAGAAAATTGTAATGATACCATTATTCTATCTTGTGAAGTCACTTGGCGTGAAGTATGTATTAAAGTGGCTCTAGGATAATTTCTTTGAAAGGGGTTGAGATTCACTATGTTCAACTTAGATCAGTAAGTGGAAGATAATTATGAAAAATTGGTGTTGCTGTAGCATGTGAGATTTATCTCAAAGACAAAGTAAGTTTCGGAAAATATTCTTTGTACTATTAAAAAAGGATAGAGTTTATTTTAAATTCTGATAGTTGTTATAAATGAGATTTAACCAAAATGTTTTTTCTGTTCTCATTTTTAATAGCTTAATATTTGTAAAAATGAAATTTAAAAATAAATTTTAAAATAAGTAAATAAATTCCCACTTATTGGGTGTAATTTTGTCAGTCATGTTGGAAGTCTAAGCAAATGCCATGATCAGATTAGAAACCACCCAGTTTTGTTGCAGATAAAGTTATGTGAAAATAGTATTGGCTCTTAAAAATAAGATACTATTGGATAATAAAAAGACGTCATCACAAAGATTTGTAATAAAAAGTGGGATTTTAATAGTAATATAGTTCTGACTGGAGATGAAATGAGAAGTTGGGAAGATTGAGAGCCTTTGAATAATACAGTGAAAGACATCTGAGTCACAGCTCATTAGTTGCAATTTGAAACTCATTAAAGAGTTATGTGATGTTAAACTTCTAAAATAATAACATGCAAATAGCTCTAAGTATAATCTATGGAGTCCCTTCAATAATTATTTTCATGGAAGCTAATACTTGGAATATTGTTACAGTTTTGATGAAAATTTTAGAATAGAAAGGGACTCCTAGAAATCATGCGGTTTAATTTCAATTCTGTTTAATTGATTGAGGCATAATTGACATACAGTAAAACACAGATTATGTGTTTATTCCAATGAAATTTGACAGCTGGACTTTTGTCTTAGTCCCCTTCCACAAGTAATGAGTAGATGCCTCACCTGTACATATTGCCAACCTCAGTCTCTGTCCGTATGCCATCCCTGCTTCTGGGTTGTCGTGTCCAGTCTTTCCTCTGTCCAGGAAATAGTTTTGCCTTATGCTTCAGGTTGGTGTTTGAGCATTTTCTGCTTATGGGAATGCTCCCCAGGTGATAGCCACTTGTCTGCCTTACTCTTAAGCATTCAACATGGTTCTGAAATTCCCTGTGGTTCTCCAGTATTCTTAGATTGGTTATCTAGAATGAAAGGATTTTGAATCTGAAGCAGAGGTTGTGGCATTGCACCTTCTTAGACATTGTGCATTCGCACCCTGAAGAGCCAGGCCTGGGCTGAAGTTTGTGTCTCGCGTCTCTACCCTTCCTGGTCCTGGGTTCCTCACTAATTCAGAATGCTCCGCTTCCTTTGTACTTAAGGAACTGCTATGATAGTGGTGTTTAACAGTGATATCTACTTAATTCCTTGTCATTACTATTTTCACATTTTCACTGTTTCAAACAATTCACAGTGTCTGCTGAGATAAAGCAGGAGAGTTTGCTCTTACTTTTATTTGCAATTGTTGGTATCTTATCTCAGTACAGTCCTTTGCCTTCACTCAGCTCCCTCAATCCTGTTAATAGTAAACATTTATCAGAATAAGTTTTCATCTCGAGACCTGATAGTCATATTTAAAAATAACATTTCAAATAAGATATTGCTTGGAAGTTTCTTCTGATTTTCTTTCCTTAACAAAACAAAAGTTGGCAGGATCTTCATCTTAAATAGAAACTGATGCCTGTAGGTATTAAAAGAGTAATTTAATATGGAAGAAATCTATATTTAATAAATGTTTATAATACATATTTTATAACCACTTTTTCCATGATCTTTTTTGGGACTGTTGTTTTAGTGTTTTTCAGTGATGTTAGAATTGTGTGACGTTAAGTTGTGATTCTACCCAGCTGCTACTTTGGATAGGCAGAGACTGTGTGCTTAGCGTGTACCTCTGGGAAAGTTTTTTCTCTTTGTAATTCTCAGACATGTTAATGTATCCCATTTGATTCATTCTCCCTTTCTTCTTTTCCATCTCATGGTAAACCTTATAAAGCTTCTCTCTGAAGTCTTTTTCCTTTCCTCTTTGTTTGGTCTTTGATGGAAGGTCCCTGAAGGCGTCTAAAAGATCATAGTTTCAGTATCCTCAGTAATAGTCCATTTAACAAACTCTTAATAAATTCTCTAATCCAATGATTTCCCCACCAATGGGGAAATGATTTCAGCATCCCACTCCCATAGTCCTATTTTTGAGATCTTGAGTTTTGAAAGTTCTTTTCTGGCCACAGTTTTCTTCCTACCCTTGCCTGAAATCCTCTGCTGCTGCTGCTAAGTTGCTTCAGTCGTGCCCGACTCTGGGCGACCCCATAGACGGCAGCCCACCAGGCTCCGCCGTTCTTGGGATTCTCCAGGCAAAAACACTGAAGTGGGTTGCCATTTCCTTCTCCAATGCATGAAAGTGGAAAGTGAAAGTGAAGTCGCTCAGTCAGTCGTGTCCGACTCCTAAAAACCCCATGGACTGCAGCCTACCAGGCTCCTCCGTCCATGGGATTTTCCAGGCAAGAGCACCGGAGTGGGTTGCCATTGCCTTCTCCTCTGGAAATCCTCTAGCTGTTCATAATTCTTCTTTCCAGTTTGTTGCCTACTCTTGGCCTTCTTTCTCTCCTTGCCCTGATCAGAGAGTGTTTTAATCTCTTTAACAGCAGTCTCACCAGTAACAACAGTCTCCTCACATTCTTTGGGTCCTGCCTTCTAGAGTCAATCATCAGCTTCCTCTCAGCCTGCTTCTGGTCCAAATGGTGCTCAGGATGGACTGCCTGACATCATTGCAGGTCATTCTTAGGAAAGCTTCCAGTCACAGTCAGTCCTTCTTGATTTCTAATTGTTGTCACTCATATTTACTTATTAACTCATAGAAATCTTTACAACTTTTCCCAAAAACCCAACACTCAACAAGCTATCCATTTATTTGAATATCCAGATTAAAAAAAACTGGAATCCATTAGGTATAGTCCCTATTAATTTCATCCATCTTCATCTCAAAGTTTATCTAATTAATCAGCCACTTTTCCTCCTCTTATTTGAAAAGGAAAATCTGAAATTTCTTTTCAAGACTTTCTTCATACTTACCTTCATTTGAAGTTGTGAATTCATCTGTAGTCTTTCTGCTGCCAACAAACTTAATTTAAATTCATAGTTTCTCATGTATATTACCATATGTGAAATAGATGACCAGTCCAAGTCTGATGCCTGAAACAGGGCACTCGAAGCCGGTGCACTGGGACAACCCAGAGGGATGGGATGGGAAGGCAGGTGAGAGGAGGGCTTCGCAATGGGGGACACGTGTACACCCGTGGCTGATTCATGTCAATGTATGGCAAAAACCACCACAATATTGTAAAGTAATTATCCTCCAATTAAAATAAATCAATTAATTTTTAAAAAAAGAAAAGAAAAAAAAATCATAGTTTATACTTTTTTCCTTATGCCACTGCAGTTTAGTTTTCTGTGTGTGCTGTGCTTAGTCTCTCCTTTGCTATCCTATGGACTGTAGCCCGCCAGGCTCCTCTGTCCATGGGGATTCTCCAGGCAAGAATACTGGAGTGGGTTGCCATGACCTCCTCCAGTGGATCTTCCCAACCCAGGGATCGAACCCAGGTTTCCCACATTGCAGATGAGTTCTTTACTGTCTGAGCCACCAGGGAAGCCTTTAGTTCTTATCATATCAATGAAACTGCTCCAAGGTCTTGTGGTTATCACTTGATGGCCCATTTTTAGTTTCTGAGTCTCCTTTTCTTCTCACTTTCCTTGACCATGCTGCAGGATTTATCCTTGTTAATCACTTCTCCAACCAAATATTCTGCTTCCTTCATTTTTATAACACTCCAGAGACCTGAAATCCACTTTAGCTAATCTTGGTAAGGATGTATCTATATCAAGGCATCCCTCCCTTTTTCCAATAAAACCTTTATTAAACTGGAAAAGGATCACTTTACTTATTATTGCAGCTACATTTTTAGCAATTAAACAATTTTATTGTAAGTAGGCTGACCTTAATTTTATGTCATGCAAATGTAAATAGATTTTTAGCAAAATTAAACAATTACAAAACATGTGTGATGAGAAGCTATTGTATTAAAAGAGTGTGTCAAGAAGATTAACTTAGTAATGATATATTGTTCTAGGTGGTGAAAGGAGAAAATGGAGTCACTGAGTTCAGGACACCTGCTAGGTGCCTTTTAGGGTATAGATTAGTGTAGAGACAGATGGAATGGAGAGCTAAGGAGGAATAACAAACATCCTGCCAAATCAGGCTTGCTAAACTGGATAAAATCTGGGTTAGAAAGATGGGGATAGTACCAAAGTTAGTAGACAATTGTTGTTGTTGTTCAGTCACAAAGTAATATCCAACTCTTTGTGACCCCGTGAACTGCAGCATGCCAGGCTTCCCTCCCCTTCACTATCTCCTGGAGTTTGCTCAAACTCATGTCCATTGAGTCAGTGATGTCATCCAACCATTTTGTCATCTCTTGCCCCCTTCTTCTCCTGCCCTCAGTCTTTCCCAACATCAGGATCTTTTCCAACTAATTTGCTATTTGCATCAAATGGTCAAAATATTGGAGCTTCAGCTTTAGCATCAGTCCTTCCAATGAATATTCAGGGTTGATTTCCTTTAAGATTGACTGGTTTGATTTTCTTGCTGTCCTAGAGACTCTCAAGAGTCTTCTCCAACACTTCAGTCCAAAAGCATCAATTCTTCAGCACTCAGCCTTCTTTATGGTCCAACTCTCACATCTGTACATGACTACTGGAAAACCATAGCTTTGGCTAGACGGATCTTTGTTGACAAAGTGATGTCTCTGCTTTACTGTCTAGATTTGTCATAACTTTTCTTCCAAGGAGCAAATGTCTTTAATTTTGTGGTTGTAGTCACTGTTGCCAGTGATTTTGGAGCCCAGGAAAATAAAATCTGTCACTGCTTCCATTTCCCCCCTACTATTTGCCATGAAGTGATGGGACCAGATGCCATGATTTTAGTTTTTTTAATGTTGAGCTTTAAGCCAATTTTTTCACTCTCCTCTTTCACCTTCTTCAAGAAGCTGTTTAATTCCTCTTTGCTTTCTGCCATTAACGTAGTATCATCTGCATACCTGAGGGTGTTGATATTTCTCCTGCCATCTTGATCCCAGCTTGTGCTTCATTCAGCTCAGCATTTCACATAATGTACTCTGCATATAAATTAAATAAGCAGGGTAACGATATACAGCCTTGATGTATTGCTTTCCCAATTTTGAACCAGCCCGTTGTTTCCCGTCCAGTTCTGTTTCTCTTGTCCTGCATGCAGGTTTGCATTGGAACAATGGAGGCTTAGTCACTGGACCGCCAGGGAAGTCACAGGAAACAATGACCACTGTTTACTTTGATATTCAAAAAATCTAGTGACTTTTCCCACTAAGCCTGTAGAGAAACCAAAATATGCTGATATTTTAGATTAAAACCAACATAGTATTTTCCAGATGCAAATAATATAACTTGAAATATTGATTTAAAAGCAGCTACCATTCAATGAACACTTTATGGGGAAAGAAGGATTTATTATTCTGATTTTTTAAATGTGGAAAATGAGACTCAGAGAGTTTAGGCAATAGGTCTAAGGTCAATAGAACTGGGCACCTAGCCCAAAGTGTCAATCTCCAGACTTTTGCTCTTTCTGTTCCTCACTTGTATAAGGCTCTAGATTCAACAGCAGAGAATCTGAATTCCAGTCCTATGCTTCTGTAATTTAATTGTGGAACAACCAATGAGTCCTTTAGTCTCTTTTAGCCCCAGTACAATCTTCTGTTTAAAAAAAAAAAAGAGAGGTGATAAGAAGGAGAAAATTCATGAAATCCTAAGTATGGGAATTTTACTGGACAAATGACATGACTTTTTTTCCCAACAAATACTTGGCAGGAATAAAAAGGCATGGGGAGATTAAAAGAGACTTAACAGACATTTTGGGGGTGGGGGATGGGACTGTTCCTGATTTAAATAACAAACTGAAGGAAAAAAATGTGTGAGAAAATCATAAAATTTGAACATTAACTGTTTGATGGTATTGAGGAATCATTAGTAATACTGTAAAATGTGATAATGAAATTAGGAAATGTTATGCACAAAGTGTTACCTACTAATGATACATACAAAAGGGTAAATACTGGAAGTGATACTAAGTGTGAGATTTGTTTTAAATATAAGTGAGGTGGAGACAGATGAGAAAAGATCAGCATATGCTGATAATTGTTAAAGCTGAATTGTGTGTGCATGGGAGTTTATTATACTAATTGCTCTTCTTTTGTATGTTTTAAATTTTCCATAATAAAAATTAAAAAAAAAAACAGACAAGAAATAAGAATGCTAGACAGATATTTCAAAGTTTACTTTCAGATGTAAGAGTGAATCATGAAGTCAGATATGATATTTTATTATTATTGTCTCTTACATCATTTGTGTAAGGCAAAGTATAGTTTTATTCTATTATTTTTAAGATATTAAAGAATAGTTGGATTTTTAAAACTCACCCTAATGTATAAATGTCACTGTTTCCACCACATGCAATTCACAAAATATATTTTGCTAAATATATTTGTCAGGACTGTTCTGTCAAGAAATTAAGTACCTGAAATGCAGGAACATTCTTAAATTCTACCTCACTGATTTTGATGGGAAAACAATTTCTCATCACAAAAATTTAAAATTTATTGTGTTGTTTCCAGTGTTTAATACAGATTCTAAAATTTTAATATATATTTGAAATAGAAATAGAGGAAGATAAAAGAATTCTAGAAACCATGATGAGCAAATTTGCCGATTGTATCATGCCCTGAGAACAAAGGAGCAAATTATTTCATACCTGACTGTTGTCATAGGAGTCAAAATAGTTAAAAGGTTTAATAACAAATCAATAAGAGATGGCTCTTATCTCAAGGATCCTTACTATTCACACTCATTTGGCATATACTTTTTTTTCATCTTTTCATCTGTTTTCCAAATCAAAAGAATCAATAAAACAGGCTTGTTAATTTTTCTAAATTGCCAATTTTATGAACTATTAAATATTCTTGACCAAAAGAAGTACTCTGTTTTTTGCCATAGTGGCCAACAGTAATTTGAAGAAAGATGGTCAACAAGTACTTGAATCTTGCTTTTATAGTTTGTAGTATTTTGTCAGGTTTACAGCTATCCTGTCATAATAAAAAAGCCTGTGATGACTTAACATGGGCTTGTGACCATGACGCCTTCATCTGTTTATTTCTGTACCACTCTGATTGCTGAAGGAGCTGCTCTCTTCATCCCACATTAGCCACGACTGCCAAGTCCACTAGTCAAAATAATTTTACAATCGAACATTAATGGACTCAAGAACATTAGCAGGAGCAAACATAAGCAGGATGCCATAGTAACCCATGGAGTCTGAGGAAATGATGTTCTATTAAAGGGACAGATAATGTCCAAAAATAAAGCTTTACATAAACAGATTGACTTCTCATATTTGAAATATCTCTTAATGTGAAATGAACTTCCAATTTCACACTGTATTTCTCACTATCACCATAGTACTTCAAAGATTCTGTTAACAGTTCATTTTTAAAATTTCAGAATGATAGATTATTAAATTAATTGGGGGGAGAAGATACTATTATGTTATATAGAGGTAGTTTAGAGTTTTTAAAGTTGTCTGATTAAAAAAATAGGCAAGTCATAGGTAATAGATTACTGTGATTTTAGATTCAGCATTCACAGAAATGTCACTTCACCTGTAAAGGCTCATAGGAACACACCCCTCATTCTATTTCTTTTTTCTCTTCTTTTTAATATTTTGGTCAATCACCTCTCTACAAATGTTTATTACAGTGGATTTCATACTTTACATGTTTGAAGCAAACTCTTTAACACTAGAAGTTTTGGAGTCTCCCTTGAAAGAATATTTTAAAAAGAATACTGCTAAACACAGAAGGAATAATTAAATTTTCAAAACTACTCCAGTAGAGATACTTCTCACAGAGTCTACTCCTATAAAAGTAATCACAACTGCACAGAATTCATGTCATCACCTTTCACCAGTGTGTCACTGAATATAACTGTTTATTGCCGCGTGAACCTCTTTTAGTACTTAGGAGGCAAATTCCTGCATGTTGCACACACTTTAGCATCTTTCAACATTTGGCTACACACCTAGGAAGAATGTGGTAAACAGCAGAGGTGAGAACCACTGGTTTATTGAGTGTTTACCGGGTGCAAAGCCCTGTTAATAAGTTCCATGCACTCTCTTCATCTCCTACTTTGAGTTCAGTTTCCTTGAGGGCAATAAAAAATGAGGAATACCTTTCTATGCAAGGGAACTAGCAAGACGATTTTTGTATTATATTCAATCAGGATTCTAGGATGAGTCAGCACATTTTTAATATTGAGAAAAAAGCACAAATCTAAACAATATTAATTCTGTTATTACAGGCCCTGGAAACCGGTAAGGAGGCGGGGGAGTTAAGAAGAATATAGTATAAACAGGAAGAAGGAAAGATAGGGCACATGTGGAGTCAGTGATTCCCAGGCAAGAATTAACTTAGGAAGGTGCTTTTCCATTAGTTTTATGTTCATTTTGTGATTGAGAGGCTTTGGTTTAGAAGATTTAGTTTAATTTGATTCTCCTTGCTTTGTAATACATAGTTAATATATTTATACTCAGCTGAGTTAAATGTGTAATGCTCAGAGTCATGCCAGCAGAGGGATGATCTAAAACAACATGGTTGTATTTAATTTCATGAAGACAGGAGAAAACAGCGATAGTATTTGGAAGTCATCAGTTATTTGAAAGAATAATTTGTAAAGGAGGAATCATATAAATTCGTTATGACCCATATGTAGGATGCTATTTACTTGTTTGCCTGGCATTATCTTAATTTATACTTGCTATCTCCCCATGTTTACTAAGGGTGTCCTGTTTCATTCTCGGGAGTGTTCTGGCATACATGATAAAGAATACAAGCACCCTTTTTATGTGCTGAAATGATAGTGATACAGATTTATTAATTCAAGTTTAGAAAGAACTTTCCATAAGTAAAAATTGTTCAATAATGGAAGGAATTGCTTTAAGAGCCAGTTGAAATGTTTATAGTTCTCAATCAGATGCAGAAAAATGATTAATCAAGGTGCTTAAACCAGATAATGGGCTTCCCTGGTGTCTCAGACAGTAAAGAATCTGCCTGTAATACGGGAGACCTGGGTTTGATCCCTGGGTTGGGAAGATCCCCTGAGGAAGGCATGGTAACCCTCTGCAGTACTCTTGCCTGGCGAATCCCCATGGACAGAGGAGCCTGGTGGGTTACAGTCCATGAGGTCACAAACAGTCAGATATGACTGAGCAGCTAAGCGCAAACCAGATAATGGTTAGAGCAGCAGATCTATTAACTTGAATTACACAAAGGTGCCAGTATTTATTAAATTTGAAAAAATGTTATTTTCATATGGTTCAACCTAATATAATGACTCTAGGAGTCATTATAAATATAAATAAAAATATAAACTCCTAATATAAAACTCTAGGAGTCTGTATTGTGTTTATAGTCTCTGAAAAGATGCAGATTATCTATGTCTATTTGAAAAGTAATCTACAAATTGTTTTGTTTTGAAATCTTATCAGAAGTAGTAAGTTTTGTGATGAAAATTTCATCGGAAATAATGAAAATTAAACTATTCCTTTATGTGCTATGCCTTTAATGGAATAATAAAATGTGTGAGTCAGAGGGACAGCCCTAAAAGCTTAAGAGAAATGTTGAATGTATTTTGATGCCAAGCTGTCATGAAATGTCAGAGCGCTATACTAGCACTTCCTGTAACGGATAAGATTCCTAGAAAGGAATTCAGAGTACATTTTTTAAAAACAAAGTGTTCTAATGTAGTCTGGGAATGCTATAAAAGCCATGTTAAATTAAATCATGATTGATAACAGTTAAGATTAGTGAAAGGCTTAACAAGTAGATGAATATTTATTGATTTGTAAGACTGCATTATAATTGTGTTTTCCAAACAGATAACAGTCTCCAGGGCCCCTGTTATCTGGGAAACTGTGTTGAGGCAATGGTTGCCTGTAAGCTTAGTAACTGACAGAATATTCTCAGGAATGAAAGGACAGAAAGACTAACAGACCCAAAGATACTTGAATCAAATGGTTTATTGAACCAAAAGAAAACACGCAGCAAGAAGCAAGGGAAAGAGCAGAAGATAGCTTAACATACTTGGGATAGAATACTATCCGAATCCTGTATTGCAGAATTTGTATTTGTTCTGCCTCTCTCTCAGCTACATCAGACTTGCTTCCTGAAGATGTGATCAAATGTTACATTGAGCAAGGGGGCTTAGGGAAGGTAGGTGCTTGATACCAGCACACTCTTGTTCTGTAGGAGGAGGACCTAGTCATTTGCTGTCACTTTCGTATGACCTGGTGAACAGCTTTGCCTTTTCTCTGTACATGTGGGGCAGAACACGTATGGAACCAGCATGAGCCATGATATGTGTCACAAATGGGTGGCTGGCTTAGTGATGATGTTCCTTTCAATCTGAAGGTGTCATGATTTACGCCTTGTGACTTGGTCCTTCTCTTTCCATCTATAAATGATACTTCTGTTTATTCCATTCACCTTTAAATCATATATTCCATTTACTCTCTGTCTATAATAGAGATATCCTTACCTTCCAAGTTACTAATTTACTTTTTATCTATATATAACACATGAATTTTACCTAAGTCTCTAAAACTACTTGCTTGCTCACTATCTCATCTTAATACTTCTTGTGAATTTCATTCATTTCATTTTGTTTTCTACAAAGCAGAATTGAATATTCTTAAATAATATGGCAAATATATATTGCAGTCCCACAAGAGGAAAGTAAGGAAAATAAGCGTGAAAGGCTGGACATCTCTATTTCAGCTTCAACCTGAGTAGCAATAATTTGTACTTTTACTAGTTTGTATATATATATTTTTTTATTTTTAAACTTTACATAATTGTATTAGTTTTGCCAAATATCAAAATGAATCCGCCACGGGTATGCATGTGTTCCCCATCCCGAATAGTTTGTATATTTTGTATGAGATCTTGGGCCACTTAGTGGTGCTAATAAAAGAATCTGAAAGCCAATGCTACAGAAGGCTATCTACTTCATTATTTAATATTTAGATTTGATTGGTTATTTCATAATTATAAATGAAATTTTAAAATGCATGATTGCAAGTAAGTCAGAAAGAGAAAAACAAATATTGTATATTAACACATATATATGGAACCTAGAAAAATGGTACCGATGAACCTATCTGCCGGGTTGGAGCAGAGATGCAGACACAGAGAACAGACTTGTGGAGATGGCAGGGGAAGGAGAGAGTGGAAGGAGAGAGTGACATTGAAACACATGCATTACCATGTGTAAAACCGATAGCTAGTGGGAAGTCGCTGCATGATACAGGGAGCTCAATCTGGCGCTCTGTGACAACCTAGAGAAGTAAAGAATCTATTAAAATCCAGTATGATAGCACGTTTAAGGGGTCTGTTTCAGAGACAGAGGAGGAGTGGAGTGGGGGGAAATGTAAAGAAAAGTTTCATAGAATTGAATATTGAACAAGGATTGAAGGAGATGAGAAAATAGTTAGAATAAGGATAGGAGAAACACTAGTAGACAGAGGAAATGGCATTATTGAGGGCATAAAAGGAAAACAGATGTAGATTCCAGATATAGAATTATCAGGATATGAGACCAAGACATATCTGGTTATGAATAACTTTTATGCTATGAAATAAAGATTAGAACTCACTCTAAAGCTGAAAAAGAGTATCTGAAGAATTTTAAGAGAATAGTATTATCATGTGAATATATTTACAATTGGAAAGATAACTATGGGAGAGAAGAATGAAAAGAAGCAAGACTCAATTGATTAACAATCCATGATAACAATCCAAACAGAAAGCAAGGGGTGGAGAAGATTCTCAAGTTATTTAGAGAGCTTGTTGTTTAGCTGAGAAGTCATGTCTGACCCCATGGACTGTAGCCCACCAGGGTCCTCTGTCCTTGGGATTTTCCAGGCAAGAATACTGGAGTGGGTTGCCATTGCCTTCTCCAGAGGATCTTCATGACCCAGGGATCGAAGCTACACTTCCTGCATTGGCAGACAGATTCTTTACAGCTGAGCCTCCTGGGATGTACATTTAGAGAGCTACTGAGGATTAGATCACATCTCCTGACTTCTAATTAGCCCAGTACTATTTCTAGCTCTTCATACCAGCACCATTACAGACCAAATACTAGCTAATACCATACACATCTGTAAAATATTTTTTGGCTTGCACTTCAATTTAGAAGATGTGTGTTGACTTTTTAGTCATTTCACATGTTGCATCAGAAAACAAATGTTTTTTCTAAGCTTAGCTCCCTGTAATGAAATTTAAAACACACTGTTGAAGTTCACATATATTTGTGAAATGCAATTAGTTTTCTTTATTAATATCACCGTAGTTAATATCACCATTGCCTCTTATTGAGATACAAAGCAAATTACTATAAACATAAAATGATGTTGTTCGTGTTATATTGAAGTTATTTTCTAAAGTTATTTATGTTCATTTTTAAACACTGTAGGTACTGACTGTCTCTCTCCTCAATCTATAAACCTCTTACTCATCAGAGCTCTAAGTCTTTCAAACCTTGTGTGTATAATTTGTGGTAAACATCCCTTAGTGAGGCCATAGCCTGTTAGTCTCTGAAGGCATTAGTTTCTAATTCCTCCTGATGAAACCACTCCATGACTAATTTTGTCTTTCTATTCAGTGTTACATGCTGCAGCTAAGCAGTCTAGGGGTATTTAAATTTTCTTTCTGACTTCATCTCTTACTACTCTGTCCCCAGCCCCACACTGGACTTCACTTTCCCTCAGATATACAAAGCTTGCTCCCTGATTAGAGTCTCTGTCTGTGTTGTCCCCTTTGCCAGGAACACACTTCTCCCCAGTGATCCACATTGCTGACTTATTTTTAATAATACCTCATTCAAGTCTGTGTTCAAATGTCATCTTCTTAGTAATCTTCTTCCCTGAACATCTTAAAGTTGCTTCCTTGGGTCAATCCCTTTCCTCTGTTCTAGTTTTTCAATGATACTTAGAATTCCATAATAGGTTTCAAGTTTCATTTATTTATTGTGTTTATTTTCTATCTCTCTTCCTCCATTAGGACAAAATGTCATTGAGGTAGGGATTTCTAGTTTTCTTCCTTCTGTTCTGTATATGGATATATGTGCATGTATATGTATGGTTATTAAATATCAGCAACTGCACTTTCAATAAATACATTTGAAAATAAAAGGAAGATAAAAAAAGAAAATTGAAAATTAGACAAATATCTTTGGCATCTTATTATGGTTTGCCTGGGACATAGTTTTTAGCACTAAAAATCTTGTGTCCTGGGAACCCTCTTAACCTTTAGCAAACCAGGACAGTAGGTCACCTTTTATTCTTGTAATTGCCTGTTATTGTTTAATGTTTTGATCACCCATTTCTGTCTTGGTGTGAGATGGCTATGCCACTGCTGACCTCCATGTTTCTAATAATTCTTAATAACATTGTGTATGCTTACCCCCTCAGTGGCCTGAGGGGCTTCCTCCTTTAACTGACGAATTTCTAAGTTGTCATTTCTTTGTCTTCTGACTCGTATTGCAGGATGGATGCATGTTCCTCTCACTAATACTTCTGTTATTATGAAGGAATGACAGATGAGTAAACAAATTCTGCCAACTAATCTGCTCAAATCATCTCACTACTCTAGTCTTGGCTTTTTTCTTCCTTTAAGTGAAGAGAACAGATGTTAAACCACATCCTTTTCACCACTAACATCCTAGGGTTCTAGTCTGTGGGTTTCTTCTGACCTGCAATTGTAACTGTTTGTTTTGCCCAGGAGATGGCTTAGCCACTTTACCCCCTCAGCTGGAAAACTGGGCACTTGGGAAAGAACAGGGGCCTTCTTGGGCCACAAAATGTTGAAAAAACTTTATTTTTCTTATCTACTCTATGTTACAGCCTTACCTACCCTTTTCAACTAAGATTTCCACATGAAAAACTGATATGACTCAAAAACATTTCCTTCTAAAGTGGCTTTGTTTCCTGCTGGATTAATTTGATTTTTAAAGGACCCAACTGTCTTTTGAACAATTTAAAACTTAATTTGAATTTCGTAATTTACCAGCAAGTTCCTCATAAAATACACATGTGCAGGACTGAAATAAAACACACCCATCTGAGACTGAACTGTGTCTGCATGTGTGTATAGAGTAAAGGGAACCTGACAGTTGCTGCGTTTTCCTCGTTTGGGTTTATACTATAGTTTTACCACTTTGACTAAAACCCGGATGACCAACAATTAGGTTCATTTACATACAGATCTCATATTTGGATCAAAAATGTTAACAAAAGCAAATGTCATAATTTGCAATTAAATACTTTACATTTAAATGATGCTTCATATCAGATCAGTCGCTCAGTTGTGTCCGACTCTTTGCGACCCCATGAATCGCAGCACGCCAGGCCTCCCTGTCCATCACCAACTCCCAGAGTTTACTCAGACTCACGTCCATTGAGTCAGTGATGCCATCCAGACATCCCATCCTCTGTCGTCCCCTTCTCCTCCTGCCCCCAATCCCTTCCAACATCAGAGTCTTTTCCAATGAGTCAACTCTTTGCATGAGGTGGCCAAAGTATTGGAGTTTCAGCCTCAGCATTAGTCCTTCCAAAGAACACCCAGGGCTGATCTCCTTCAGAATGGACTGGTTGGATCTCCTTGCAGTCCAAGGGACTCTCAAGAGTCTTCTCCAGCACCACAGTTCAAAAGCATCAATTCTTCGGCGCTCTACCCCTCGCTACTGTGGGTAATTGGGGAATCGAGTCAGCTCTCTGATCCTCAGTATGGGCAATTGTATGATGGTGATTGCAATGTCTGCCTCATTCAGTTTAACCTTTCTCCAAGGTTTTGTAGGACTATATAAATTAACACTTGTACCTAGGATAGTGTTAAATACATAGCCACTGTTATTATTACTGCTGTTTATAGAGAAAGAAACTGAGAGTAGAGAGGTTAAGTGACTTTTTCAATTCACAAAACTCCTAACTTGTGGAACCAGGATTCTAGTCTAGGGTGTTTTCTCTGACAGCCACAGTAATAATTTGAAGCTTGTCAAGAATC
>NW_011494518.1:431752-436990 GCF_000754665.1 Bison bison bison
GTGTTCTGACTTTCTTGGGCTGTGGACACTTTGCTTTCATGGGCTTCTTCCACCTTAGAAAAAAGTCCAGGTGAGATTCATTGCAATATATGCATTACTGTTATATTTACATTTGTTCATATTTTAAGGAAATTAAAATTAGAGCATATCCATGGGTCTGTAAATATATCATGGACTCTAGGCACTGTGCTCACTGTACCTAATGGTTAAATGAACCTTAAGTTAGATAAAACTTGCTTTGTACTGAGACAAGCAATAAAATAATGCATTCTTCTCTCCTGATGTTTGATCTTGCAATTCAGAGTGTTCTAATGAGGTTTTCAGCTGCCCCCACAGTGCCTTGCAAAATATGCTATGGTTAGCTTCAAAACTAAGTTGGACAAAACGGGGACATCAGCGAAATCCTATTCCCTCACTCTCTGAGGATAATGGACAGGATTATACAAATTTAAAGGATCATGATAAGGAAGTTATTGGGATGACTCAGAGGGATGGTATGGGGAGGGAGGAGGGAGGAGGGTTCAGGATGGGGAACACATGTATACCTGTGGTGGATTTATTTTGATATTTGGCAAAACTAATACAATTAGTAAAGTTTAAAAATAAAATTAAATTAAAAAAATAAAATAAAAATCATGATGTTAGAAATGTTAAAAAAATAAAATAAAATAAAACATAAAATTCAACATTTCTTCCCTATGTCAGATAATGTAATCTAAGATTAATTACAAACACATGCTCACTAGGAAATGTAGTAACTCATCATCTGTTCTCCAGAAGTGGTATGTGTGTTGAAAGCTCCCAAACAGTGTCAGAGTCAGTGTCTGGAGTCAGTGTAATCAGGAAAGAAAAGGAGCCTGGAGTCATGCATTTTAAACCTGTAGATGTCCTATGCTAATTTCTATGAGGAAGAGGAGCACTACAGCATTTGGGTTCCACTTGGAAGACTATAGAATTTAGGGACTGAGGACTTGAGCTGTATACGATCATTGGACTATCTTCAAGAACAGAGATAAATAAACAAGGCATTGCTGTGTAATCTCAGGATAAACCTACCCTTCTTTGCTGGGTATTTTTTGGTGTGGCGTGACTCCCCAGACAAGAAGGTTTATGAATGCAGGGAATAGAAGCTCATGGGAAAATGCCTTCTGTAACCTTTTCCCAGTTACTTTTCTTGACGGGTGGGAGCTTTATTCTCAGCAGCATAAAGTGTGTCTATGACACACAATCCTATACAGATTTTAACTACTCAATTATTATGCTGACATGGACATCAAACAGCAAAAATATATTTTATTACAGTGACGTCAATAATCTTTCTAAAGCAACACAAAATCCTGCTTCAAACTGGAGGAAATGTATTAGTTCAGATATAAACTTAGGCATCTGAATTGTTACACCCAGCAACTGATCTCAAACGGAAAAAGTTGTTTACATTAATCATTGAGGTGTCGGCTGAAAGGTTATAAATTTGTCATCTCTAAAAGAGGTTTTACGTGATAAAGTCGCTAAAATGAAACCCTTCAAGTATGGAATGAAGGGGTTTATTGCCATTGTTTATTACAAGTTCTAACATAATCATTTTTGTTTTTCCCTTTAAAAAAATCAATTAAATGAGTTAGTGTGCTCTGAAAGAATATACTTAAATTTTGCTTCAAGTGGTTTCTGGTTTTCATCAATTACAAACTAAGGAAACAAATCTGTTTATATATAATTTACTTAGATCTATCATACTTTTTAAATGTTTGGGAAGACACAGTGCGTACCTTTACCTAATATCCACTCATGTGTGTTCAAACGATGTTACTTAATTTACTCAATTTGTTACTTAATTTGTTCAAGAAACATTCACTTTTCAAACTATAGCCTTGACTAGACAGACCTTTGTTGGCAAAGTAATGTCTCTGCTTTTTATGCTATCTAGGTTGGTCATAACTTTCCTTCCAAGGAGTAAGCATCTTTTAATTTCATGGCTGCAGTCACCATCTTCAGTGATTTCGGAGCCCAGAAAAATAAAGTCAGCCACTGTTTACACTGTTTTCCCATCTATTTGCCATGAAGTGATGGGACCAGATGCCATGATCTTAGTTTTCTGAATGTTGAGCTTTAAGCCAACTTTTTCACTCTCCTCTTTCACTTTCATCAAGAGGCTCTTTAGTTCCTCTTCACTTTCTGCCCTAAGGGTGGTGATATCTGCATATCTGAGGTTATTGGTATTTCTCCCGGCAATCTTGATTTCAGCTTGTGCTTCTTCCGTACTCTGCATGTAAGTTAAATATGCAGGGTGACAATATACAGCCTTGACGTACTCCTTTTCCTAATTGGAACCAGTCTGTTCCATGTCCAGTTCTAACAGTTGCTTCCTGACCTGCATACAAGTTTCTCAAGAGACAGGTCAGGTGGTCTGGTATTCCCATCTCTTTCAGAATTTTCCACAGTTTACTGTGATCCACACAGTCAAAGGCTTTGGCATAGTCAATAAAGCAGAAATAGATGTTTTTCTGGAACTCTCTTGCTTTTTCTATGATCCAGCGGATGTTGGCAATTTGATCTCTGGTTCCTCTGCCTTTTCTTTTCTTTTTTTTTTTAAGCTTTTGCATGGTTTTTATTCTTAAATAGTCTTTGAATGATGATATTCACATCTTTGTCCATGTTATAGTGGCATTTCTTTTTTTTTTTTAATTTTATTTTATTTT
The DNA here is from genome assembly GCF_000754665.1 of Bison bison bison. Classification (NCBI taxonomy): domain Eukaryota; kingdom Metazoa; phylum Chordata; class Mammalia; order Artiodactyla; family Bovidae; genus Bison; species Bison bison. The sequence continues at coordinate 434,449 of NW_011494518.1, forward strand.
TAAACTTTACAATATTGTATTAGTTTTGCCAAATATTGAGATGAATCTGCAAACCAGCTTGAACATCTGGAAGTTCACGGTTCACATATTGCTGAAGCCTGGCTTGGAGTATTTTAAGCATTACTTTACTAGCATGTGAGATGAGTGCAATTGTGCAGTAGTTTGAGCATTCTTCGGCATTGCCTTTCTTTGGGACTGGAATGAAAACTGACCTTTTCCAGTCCTGTGGCCACTGCTGAGTTTTCCAAATTTGCTGGCATATTGAGTGCAACACTTTCACAGCATCATCTTTTAGGATTTGAAATAGCTCAACTGGAATTCCATCACCTCCACAAGCTTTGTTCATAGTGATGCTTCCCAAGGCCCACTTCATTCACACTCCAGGATGTCTGGCTCTAGGTGAGTGATCACACCATCGCTATTATCTGGGTCATGAAGATCTTTTTTGTACAGTTATTCTGTGTATTCTTGCCACCTCTTCTTAGTATCTTCTGCTTCTGTTAGGTCCATACCATTTTTGTCCTTTATTGTGCCCATCTTTGCATGAAATATTCCCTTGATATCTCTGATTTTCCTGAAGAGATCACTAGTCTTTCCCATTCTGTTGTTTTCCTCTATTTCTTTGCATTGATCACTGAGGAAGGTTTCTTATCTCTCCTTGCTATTCTTTGGAACTCTGCATTCAAATGCTTATATCTTTCCTTTTCTCCTTTGCTTTTCACTTCTCTTCTTTTCTCAACTATTTGTAAGGCCTCCTCAGACAGCCATTTTGCTTTTTTGCATTTCTTTTTCTAGTGGATGGTCTTGATTCCTGTCTCCTGTCATGAACCTCATCCATAGTACATCAGGCACTCTGTCTATCAGATCTAGTCCCTTAAATCTATTTCTCACTTCCACTGTATAATCGTTAGGGATTTTATTTAGGTCATACCTGAATGGTCTAGTGGTTTTCTCCACTTTTTTCAATTTCAGTCTGAATTTGGCAATAAGGAGTTCATGATCTGAGCCACATTCAGCTCCCAGTCTTGCTTTTGCTGACTGTATAGAGCTTCTCCATCTTTGGCTGCAAAGAATATAATCAATCTGATTTTGGTGTTGACCTCTGGTGATGTCCATGTGTAGAGTCTTCTCTTGTGTTGTTGGAAGAGGGTGTTTGCTATGACCAGTGCATTCTCTTGGCATAACTCTATTAGCCTTTGCCCTGCTTCATTCTGTACTCCAAGGCCAAATTTGCCTTTTACCCCAGGTGTTTCTTGACTTTGTACTTTTGCATTCCAGTTCCCTATAATGAAAAGGACATCTTTTTTTGTGTTAGCTGTAGATATACCATATAATACAATACTATAAATACTATGATATAAATCTGAACAAAGTGCTAGGGGAGGCACAGAGATGATTCTAGAGGGAAAAAAAATAGTAATAGGCAATGGAGGTGACAACTGACAGATTTTATTTTCTTGGGCTCCAAAATCACTGTGGATGGTGACTGCAGCCATAAAATTAAAAGACACTTACTCCTTGGAAGGAGAGCTGTGATAAACCTAGACAGTGTATTAAAAAGCAGAGGCATCACTTTGCTGACAAAAGTCTGTATAGTCAAAGCTACAGTTCTTCCAGTAGTCATGTACAGATGTGAGAGTTGAACCATAAAGAAAGTTGTGTCCTGAAGAATTAATGCTTTTGAATTGTGTTGTTAGAGAAGACTTTTGAGAGTCCCTTGGACAGCAAGGATATCAAACCAGTCAATCCTAAAGGAAATAAACCCTGAATGTTCATTTTAAGAACTGTTGTTGAAGCTCCAATACACTGGCCACTTGATGCAAAGAGCCAACTCATTGGAAAAGACCCTGAACCTGGGAACGATGGAAGGCAAAAGGAGAAGGGGGCAGCAGAAGATCAGAGGATTAGACAGCATCATCAACTCAATGCGCGTAAATGTGAGCGAACTCCAGGAGATGGTGGAGGACAAAGGAACCTGGCATGCTGCAGTCCGTGGGAATGCGAAGAGTCAGACATGACTTAGGAACTAAATAACTGGATAACACAAAGGAGGAGAGATCAATTCTGATTAGTAAGTCAGACAAAAAAAAATGTAAGTTGACTTAAGAAATGTCAAACTGTAAGGTGTCCTTCAAGGGAGGGAGTGGCTGAGTAGAGGGAGATGAGTCTGGAAAGGAAAGTTAGAATCAGGCAGTCTGGGGCTTCTGATTAATATATGAGGACTATGAAGCCATTAACGGAGTTACCTAAAAAGGTGATACAACTGGATCTGTCCTTGAAAAAAAAAGAGTGTAGAAGAGTGGAGTTATAGAGGAGAACATAGGCAAAACACTCTCCAACATACATCACAGCAGGATCCTCTATGACCCACCTCCGAGAATATTGGAAATAAAAGCAAAAATAAACAAATGGGACCTAATTAAACTTAAAAGCTTCTGCACAACAAAGGAAACTATTAGCAAGGTGAAAAGGCAGCCTTCAGAATGGGAGAAAATAATAGCAAATGAAGCAACGGACAAACAACTAATCTCAAAAATATACA
>NW_011494518.1:437090-462700 GCF_000754665.1 Bison bison bison
GCCAAAGAACTAAATAGACATTTCTCCAAAGAAGACATACAGATGGCTAACAAACACATGAAAAGATGCTCAACATCACTCATTATCAGAGAAATGCAAATCAAAACCACTATGAGGTACCATTTCACGCCAGTCAGAACGGCTGCGATCCAAAAGTCTACAAGCAATAAATGCTGGAGAGGGTGTGGAGAAAAGGGAACCCTCTTACACTGTTGGTGGGAATGCAAACTAGTACAGCCACTATGGAGAACAGTGTGCAGACTCCTTAAAAAACTGGAAATAGAACTGCCTTATGATCCAGCAATCCCCCTGCTGGGCATACACACTGAGGAAACCAGAAGGGAAAGAGACACATGTACCCCAATGTTCATCGCAGCACTGTTTATAATAGCCAGGATATGGAAGCAACCTAGATGCCCATCAGCAGATGAATGGATAAGAAAGCAGTGGTACATATACACAATGGAGTATTACTCAGCCATTAAAAAGAATACATTTGAATCAGTTCTAATGAGATGGATGAAACTGGAACCTATTATACAGAGTGAAGTAAGCCAGAAAGAAAAACACCAATACAGTATACTAACGCATATATATGGAATTTAGAAAGATGGTAACAATAACCCTGTGTACGAGACAGCAAAAGAGACACTGATGTACAGATCAGTCTTATGGACTCTGTGGGAGAGGGAGAGGGTGGGGAGATGTGGGAGAATAGCATTGAAACATGTATAATATCATGTATGAAACGAGTCGCCAGTCCAGGTTCAATGCACGGTACTGGATGCTTGGGGCTGGTGCACTGGGACGACCCAGAGGGAGGGTAGGGGAGGGAGGATGGAGGAGGGTTTAGGATGGGGAACGCGGGTATACCTGTGGCGGATTCATTTCGATATTTGGCAAAACTAATACAATATTGTAAAGTTTAAAAATAAAATAAAATAAAAAAAAATAAGAGTGGAGTTATGCACACTCAAAATGGAGCTTGGAAACTAGAGTAATTATGAAGAAAATAGAAGGTGGCTAAGAAATGGTTGAAAGGCAACCAACTAGTGTCCATCCACTAGAGGTAAGAACTGCAACACTGCTCATCAGAGTGAAAGAGGTGCCCACTGCCCATCCCACTTTCCTGTAGAGTTCTAGAGTTTAGGCATCAGTGGCACCAAATGCTACCTTGGAGCAAAATGCTTAGAAATCTAATTCTTTCATTATCTACTGATAATAGTTTATTTTTTGAGGCATGTATTTAACTCAATGGAGCTACGTTTGAAATGTATTATTGTTATTCAGTTGCTTAACCATGTCCAACTCTTGTGACCCCATGGACTGCAGCATGCCAGGCTTCCCTGTCCATCACCAACTCCTGGAGCTTGCTCAAACTCATGTCCATTGAGTTGGTGATGCCATCCAACCATCTCATCCTCTGTTGCCCCCTTCTCCTCCTGCCTTCAATCTTTCCCATCATCAGGGTCTTTTCTAATGAGTCGGCTCTTCGCAGCAGGTGGCCAAGGGTTGGAGCTTCAGCTTCAACATGAGTCCTTCCAATGAATATTCAGGGTTGGTTTCCTTTAGGATTGACTGGTTTGATCTCCTTTCAGTCCAAGGGATTCTCAAAGACTCTTTCACCATAGTTCAAAAGCATCAATTCCTCAGTACTCAGCCTTCTTTCTGGTCCAACTCTCACATCCATACATGACTATTGTAAAAACCATAGCTTTGACTGTGTTGGCAAAGTAATGTCTCTGCTTTTTAATATGCTATCTAGGTTTGTCATAGCTTTTCTTCCAAGGACCAATTGTCTTTTAATTTCATGGTTGCAATCACCATCTGCAGTGATTTGGAGGCTAAGAAAATAAAGTCTGTCACTGTTACCATTGTTTCCCCATCTATTTTCCATGAAGTGATGGGACCCGATGCCATGATCTTAGCTTCGAATGTTGAGTTTTAAGCCAGCTTTTTCACTCTTCTTTTACCTACATTAAGAGTGTCTTTAATTCTTCTTCACTTTCTGCCATAAGGTGGTGTCATCTGCGTATAAGCAGATGACAGATCAAGAAATCTTGATTCCAGCTTGTGCCTCTCCAGCCCAGCATTTCGCATGATGTACTCTGCATTTAAGTTAAATAAACAGGGTGACATCTTTCAAATCCACATTAAACATCCAATAACCATTCAAGACACTTTCTCCAAAGAAAAGCTCTAAGAGTCTTAAACATTTTTCTGTATTATCTGTGAACTTTTCAAAACACTTGGCATATAAAGAGATAATAAATACTTAGACCACAAAGTTTGTTCTTTTCCATAGAGCGTCATAATAATGCTTTATTAAATTTTGTGTTTTAGTTCAAGTCTGGAACCTTCCATTATTTATGCAAAACAGATTTAGTTTTAAGGCTAATTTTTTCCAGGCTCCTTCCAAAGCAATTTTTTTTAAAATTATTTGTTTGTCATGAGGAGAGGGTAAGATGTATGGAAAAGAGTAACATGGAAACTTACATTACCTCTAAAGCAATTTGATAACTAAAATAAAATATGGACACAGTGATATTGTATTCTTACTCTTATGGGCTATATTATTGGTTAGATTTTTAATAAAGCATTATTATGAGGCTCTATGGAAAAGAGTAAACTTTGTGGTCTAAGTATTTGTTATCTCTTTATATTCCAAGTGTTTTTGAAAAGCTCACAGATAATATAGAAACAAGTTAAAGACTCTTACAGCTTTTCTTTGGAAAAAAATGTCTTGAGTGGTTATTGGATGTTTAATGTGAATTTGAAAGAATTATTATTTTGTACTTTTGTCTTTTAAAGTTGAGTTATGTCAATTTCAAAAACATTGAGAGGTATTTTGTGTAAACACTTAAATTTCTTGTAATTCTTTTCAGGAGGGCAATATTAATAGTTTTTTTCTGCTGAGATTTGATATTAATAAAGTAGTGATATTCTTATATAAATCATAATGCCAAAGAAATAAGTAAATTTTCTGCAACTCTCAGAAGCTTGTTGGTAGTATAATTCAGTAAAACTTAGTCTTTTAATATTGTAGGTTGACTTCTTATTTTAAAGAAAGGCCAATGAATTTGTGATAATTAATGTTGTTTCAGATTTTCCCCCATACACATGTCAACAAATTATTAATCAGTTAATTAATTAATCTAAGAAAGAAATGGAAAATTTTATTTGAGCCATATTTGAAGATTATAACACAGAAAGAGCATCTCAGAAAACTCTGAGAGCTATTCCACCAGTCAAAGCACAATTGTGTAAGTTTTTTGTGACAGGACTGTACATTAAATGATGTGTTATTGACAGCTTAAAATCCAGATCTAAATGTCATCATGGCCCTTTATATGATGGAGAAGGAATATTATCTTTTTAAGGACTTGTCTTGTTGCTGCTAGGAGAATATTGGTCTTTATGGTTGAGCAAGTATTTCTGTTGATGCAGGAGGCTTGGTTGATGTATAATGTAGATACACAATGCACAGTGTATGGAGAGAGGAGGCCAAAGGACAGAGAAAATTTTTCATTAAATTTTCCTTGTCTTGCCATAAAATACGAATTTTATTTCACATCAGTTCAGTTCAGTTCAGTCACTCAGTTGTGTCTGACTCTGTGACCCCATGGACTGCAGCACACCAGGCCTCCCTGTTCATCACCAACTTCTGGAGTTTACTCAAACTCATGTCCATTGAGTTGGTGATTATATTCAACCATCTCATCTTCTGTTGTCCCCTTCTCCTCCCACCTTCAATCTTTCCCAGCATCAGGGTCTTTTCAAATAAGTCAGTTCTTTGCATCGGGTGGCCAAAGTATTGGAGTTTCAGCTTCACCATCAGTCCTCCCAATTAATATTCAGGGTTGATTTCCTTTAGAATGGACTGGTTGGATCTCCTTGCTGCCCAAGGGACTCTCAAGAGTCTTCTCCAACACCACAGTTCAAAAGCATCAATTCTTCAACCCTCAGGTTTCTTTATCGTTCAACTCTCATATCCATACACAGCTACTGGAAAAACCATAGCTTTAACTAGACGGACCTTTGTTGGCAAAGTAATGTCTCTGCTTTTACTGACAGTTCTATAAGTAATATCCGGTATAGGTTGGTCATAACTTTTCTTCATTACACTAAGATAATTTAAAGCAATAAACTGACTTCAGGGATGATGAAAATATTGATGTCATCTAAGTGTTTAGACAGCTAGCTCTCTTCTCTTTGGTCTTCCTTTTGTCATTTCCCTCTTTAAAAAAATTTCTCCCTTGTTCTCTTTCTCATAAAATGTTTATCATAATATTTATCATAAAATAACTAGATCATAAGAAGTCAAGGATAAATTTCTATTGGGGTTAATAAGTTATTAATTAATAAATTATTAATTAGTATAATACAATTCTCAAGATTATTATTTTTTATTTTAAAATGGATCCAAAAAGTATTTAACATAGGCATATCCCCAAGGTCATGTAATCTCTTATTTCTTTGGTTTTTTGCTCTGTAGCTTATTATGCTATCAAAGCATTTCTTAGTTATTATTAAAGTCTTCTGTCTCTGGAATTCAGCAATTTTGTAAAATATCTTTGCATTTTTTGTGTGGTTTAATTGTTTCTTAATATCAACACTCAGCAGGGTAGATTAAAAGCTTTTATTACAATCAAACTGACCTTTAGCTGTTTTCAAATTGTGCAACTTTACATATGAGATGTTATCCAACTTCCCTATCCTGGAATATAAACAACTCATAAAATTGTTGGTAAGCTTTGTTTCTTTCCAAATCCTTATAACTCAATGTGACTTGAAAGTATTGCAAACAAATCATTTTAAGGGGGCGAATCATTCGAAATTAAAAGCCTAAAATTTCATTAAATGTGTGCTCAATTAGAATTGTTCACTTTGAACGTTACATTGAAAGAACTACACTGAAATAATGAGTTGTCATAGAAATAGCATTGCTACCAAAACTCTACCTTAATTAAAATCATTTAAAAATATGTGCCATGAAATTATTTTTAAAAAATAAACTGCCTTAGGCAGTTTTAATTTGATAGCAATGATTTTAGTATTAATGGATACATGTAAAATTCAGATGAAGATAATATATGATTATGATAAAAGCCACATAAACCATGTAGATGTGAAATCCAGTCATTTAGAAATGACTGAAATCTTCTTTTGAATATTTCTTAGCTTTACAGTTTTATTTTCAAAGCTAGACTCATTTTATAAGAACAAGAAAAATTGCAATAAAATTTCCTGTTTAAAATGACAGTAATTTTGGCCTTTTATTTTATTATACTTCTATACTCTTATCATCTTCCTGTACTATGAATACCAAGACAAATTCTGAAATTTATTAATTTACATATTGATGGGAATATGGTACTATGCTTTAAAGATAGAAATACCCATATTTATTTTAGTGTAATTGAGCTATTGATAGAACTGTCAGTATTCACATATATACATTTCATTTGCATTTAATTACATTTTGGAGGGTGTATGAAAAGATTGGCTAATAGTAAATATTCATGTGAGTTAAAATATGAGACCTTTGCATATCTTCTGTTTGTGTATTTCAAATTCATTGACAAGTTAGTAAACTGTATATTTTATTTATACTTAAGTTCAGAATGGCAAGAGTTAAAGCATATATATTCAGATGTGGAGTGATCAGAAAGTTAACCTATATTTGCATTCCATCAGTATACTTGATTTTCACAATATGCATTTCACACCAAAGAAGTCTAGACTTAGCAAATGCTATTAGGCTACTATCTTCGATAAATGTTGGCTATCTAAACAGTTAATTAACTGATTATTTTTTAGAATACAGGTAAAATAGAAGCATAATTGAATTCAATGTGCTTGTCTACTATGGCCATTAGTAAGAAGTTTTCTGGTTTGTTTTTTTGTTTGTTTTATAAGTTTCCACCTGTAAAATAGACGTGAATTTTCCATGTGTAATTGTGATACTGGTTGTCAAGGCACATGTTTGCCTATCCAGATGGTCTAATTTAACTACTGTTACTTTGTAGTTACAGTGTTTCATTGGAACTCTAAGGTGCAGCCCAAATGAAATGTGTTATTCAAGTACTGAATTTTGATTTATATGCATCATATATTTGAGATACACTATGTTAAGTTGCTGGCTTAATTTTTTTATGATTTTAAAGTTCTCACTTTAAAAGAAGATTGACTAATGGTTTTCTTGACTCAAGATGAAATGTGTTTACTGCTTAAATAAATGCAGCAGCTGTGTTTTGTTTATGAAATCTTATCTAAAATAAATGCTTTCTGCCATGTATCAAGTCAACTCTTGTAGGCAACTCCTTTAGTCCAGCTGGCAATTGGGCAGAACACCCATACAATTAAAAGGAAAATTAACACTTTTTAAAGAGACGAGCATTAGTTTACAGTAAGTTAAATGTCCTAGTCTTGATATCTATGATATAGTTCCTTTCTTTTCTTTATTCCTTAGTTTATCTCCTTCTTTCCATTTTCCTTGGAAATGAAATGTAACGTTAATTTTGTTTCAGTATTTTATATTTGCATCCCTTTGTTTTGGAATATATTAACCCTGTGCTCAGTCGCTCAGTCATGTCTGACTCTTTGTGACCCTGTGGACTATAGCCTGCCAGGCTCCTCTGTACATTTCCCAGGCAAGAATACTGGAATGGGTTGCCATTTCCTCCCCCAGGGGATCTTTCCCACTCAGGGATCAAACCCTCATCTTCTGTGTCTCTTGCATTGCAGGAAGATTCTTTACCACCGAGCCATCTGGGAAATTCCAGATTTAACCCTAGTTTAGTTCAGTTCAGTTCAGTCACTCAGTCGTGTCCGACTCTTTGCAACCCCATGAATTGCAGCACGCCAGGCCTCTCTGTCCATCACCAACTCCCGGAGTTCACTCAAGCTCACGTCCATTGAGTTGGTGATGCCATCCAGCCATTTCATCCTCTCTCATCCCCTTCTCCTCCTGCCTCCAATCTCTCCCAGCATCAGAGTCTTTTCCAATGAGTCAACTCTTTGCATGAGGTGGCCAAAGTATGGAGTTTCAGCTTTAGCATCATTCCTTCCAAAGAAACACCCAGGACTGATCTCCTTTAGCATGGACTGGTTGGATCTCCTTGCAGTCCAAGGGACTCTCAAGAGTCTTCTCCAACACCACACTTCAAAAGCATCAAATCTTTGGTGCTCAGCTTTCTTCACAGTCCAACTGTCACATCCATACATGACCACTGGAAAAACCATAGCCTTGACTGAACAGACCTTTGTTAGCAAAGTAATGTCTCTGCTTTTCAATATGCTCTCTAGGTTGGTCATAACTTCCTTCCAAGGAGTAAGTGTCTTTTAATTTCATGACTGCAATCACCATCTGCAGTGATTTTGGAGCCCAAAAAACTAACGTCTGACACTGTTCCCACTGTTTCCCCATCTATTTCCCATGAAGTGAGTTACAAGCAAATAAATTAGCCTATTACTGGTTCATAGATGCTGGCAGAAGACATGAGACTTCTAGGTCAGAAGCAAAAACTTTATTACTCAAGGCACGGCAAGTAGCATGAGTACCAGCATGTGTATTTGCTACCTGTGACCCCAAATCCCACAGGCCAACTTAATATGGATTCAGATGGACACTGCCCATGTAGTGACTTTATGTCATAGCTAAGGAACACTGTGCTAGAGGAACCCACCTTTTTATAGCAAATAGTAGCCAAGCCTTCGCTTTGTCTTAAATAGAGACATTACTACTTCGTCCCTCAAAGTTGTTTACTGCAGACACAACCCGAGAAATGGTTTGGATGAAAAGCAGCCATTGTTCTGAAATCTCAGCATACCCAGCAGGACATGCAGGAGGGCTAGAGACCCATGGAGGCCTCCATCACATAACACCCTTATGTGTGGATATTATAAATGCTTTGACATGTATAACCCTATTTGAGGAAGGTATGTGTGCATATTATTCACATTTTTTTTGGCATGTGACTAACTGAATGTGTATATGACAAATTATATATTTACCAGTTCACCTTATTAGTCCAGGTTATGTCCTAGAACATTAGCATCAAGTAACTTATCAACATTAATTAGTTATAGTTCAAGTTCATTGCCTTAAAAAATCAACTTATAGGTTCAATAAAGTTTATATGCACACAGCAGAACAGAGCAGGGTCTCAAGTGTGGTTTTACATTTGGAAGCTAGAGTAGACCGCTGTGACTAGTCATAAAATGTCTATGTAAGGAGCCCATGCTGACACCTGAAATACTTCAAATGAAATGATTAGTTTGTGACATGTGCAGAAAAGCATTCCAAATTTTGGAAGAAAAATGACTTATTCTCTGATATGATCCTGTTGAATATTTTCACTTCATATCCACTGTTTGGGCTTCCTTGGTGGCTCAGATGATAAAGAATCCGCCTGCAATGCAGGAGACCCAGGTTCAATCTCTGGGTCAGGAAGATGCCCTGGAGAAGGAAACGGCAACCCACTCCAGTATTCTTGCCTGGAGAGTGGGGTACAGTCCATGGTGTTGCATAGAGTCAGACAGGACCAAGATTTCATCAGATCCACTGTTTAGTTCTTACATTCCAAGCTTCTATTGATAATTATATCCTAAAATAAATCTTCCAGATGTGGGCAATCACCTGACTTTCAGTTATTCTATGAGAAATCGACTTTCATTGGTTTGAGACATTTAGAGAAAAATAAACATCTAGAAACTTCCCCTAACTGTCACCATTGTTAATGTATTAGAAAATTTAAGCACTTATCTACATTTATGGCTATTGAAAAAATGGAAAATTTGATAAGTACTTTGATAAACAGAAGATTAAATTGTAGAAGCAGTGATCTAAGTGGGCAAAATCATTTATGCTGCTCAAGTGGTGCTAGACATCAGAGTTTAATGGAATTATTTTTAAAATCCCTAGAAGTCAGAACCTGTCTATTTCGAATGCATTTTTGTCTTCCATTATCCTAAGAAGAACATGTTCTGTTGCTCAGTGTGCTTTTTGTTAACATTGCTGAAACAATAAAAAAGCAAAATGGCCATCCTTTGCTATGTCGGCCTTTAATTTGTCATAATTCATAAAAATAAAAGCTGTACAAGTTGTAACAACCAGAGCCATTCTCGGGGAGTAAGGAAGATCAGAGATCAGAATATTGTAGGTTAGGAAGTAAAGACAGATGGGTGAGTTGACTGGTGAGTTGGTAACAGTGGTGGTCGTGCCAGGGGGAGTCAACCATCCTTACAATTGAGTGCTGGGGGCCCCTATCCTGGTCCTGCTCTAGGCTCCTCTGACCATGCCCACCTCACAGATAGAGGAGTCCACAGAAGCAACTGGAAATGTCCTCTTAGCGCCTGTACACACCTCAGTTCTCTTTTTATAATTTTATTTATGTACTTTTGGCTGCACTGGTCATCACTGTGCATGGGCTTTCTCTGGTTGTAATGAGTGGGGGCTTCTCTCTAGTTACAGTGTGTGGGCTTCTCATCACCGTGGCTTCTCTTGTTGTGGGGCACAGGCTCTCGGCACCCAGGCTCAGTACTTGTGGTGCATGGGCTTAGTCACCCCATGGCATTTGGGATCTTCCTATACCAGGGATTGAAACCCATGTCTGCAGGACTGGCTGGCAGACTCTCAACCACTGGAACACCAGGGAAGTCCACAAGCCTCTCTTCTTGACCACATTTGAGGAGCTTGGAATGCCAGGATTCCATACCCATGTGAATTAGAATCTGATTCTAGGCCCTGCAAGAGCGTCTTCCCCAAGTCTATCCTCCTGAGGGTGGACTGATCCACCTCAGTAATGATACCATTTACTTCCTCTCCTGTGATATGGTTTCCTTCACATATATTTTGCTTCAGTTGAGTCTCATGTGGTTTCAGAACTTCTCCCTCAGAAAAAGGCAGATTTCACCTAAATGTCTTAAAATTCTGTTGCTAATATCTATAGGGCTAACTTTACTTTCCTTCAGTCATTAAACACTATAAATAATTAGATTGCAAGTGGCCTCCATTGAGAGCTCGCCACTCTTACTGTGGTTATTTCTCTTGGCTTGATCTAATTTGTAGAACTTTAATCTACAAACATGTATTGTGTAATTTTTCTCTTAGGACATACTTGACTTCCAAGAACTCTGGAAATTTCCTTTTCCTTTTTACCTTAGCTGACCTCCTGAACTTGACTCTTTGCTTGTTTTTGCTACTCTTCAACTCTCTTCTTTTCAGAAAGGTTCTTATTCTGGTCTCTCTTTGATCAGGCCATGGTACTTTCCCTTTCTTTTCACTATCATTTAATTTTCTCTGGATATTGTCTTTTACATAATTTTCTCCTTTTTCACCTCAAAGATACTTCTGTTCCTGATTTTAGTATTTCAAATATAATTGCAAATATTGCAGAAGGGGATAAGGGGGTAGAAGGGATTTACCACAAGCCTTTCTTTTATATAAGTCCCTTTATGATGAATGGCCAGTTTTTGTACATGCCTAGGGATTGATGGTTTTGAACTGTGGTGTTGGAGAAGACTCTTGAGAGTCCCTTGGACTGCAAGGAGATCCAACCAGTCCATCCTAAAGGAGATCAGTCTTGGGTGTTCATTGGAAGAACTGATATTAAAGCTGAAACTCCAATACTTTGGCCACCTCATGCGAAGAGTTGACTCATTGGAAAAGACCCTGATGCTGGGAGGGGTTGGGGGCAGAAGGAGAAGGGGACAACAGAGGATGAGATAGCTGGATGGCATCACTGACTCGGTGGACATGGGTTTGTGTAAACTCCAGGAGTTGGTGATGGACAGGGAGGCCTGGCGTGCTGCGGTTCATGGGGTCGCAAAGAGTTGGACACGACTGAGTGACTGAACTGAACTGAACTGAACTGAAGGGATAGTTTTACTGTAGATTGGGGCAGGTGGGCTCATGGAAAGGGGAGATGCCTGCCTCAGTTTCCCTAAAGCCCACCTTGGGACCTGGCATGTCGCTCAAGCAGCTGGTGGAAGGAGGAAACTGGCATTCCTCAGAACTGACCTATTCACAGGTGTGCTCCTGGTTTCTTGTGAGGGTCTGCAGGCAACTGAGTATCCCATGCCCCACTGAGAGAGTTTTTTGGCCAAATATGTGCCTAGGGACTCTTCTTCCCTAGGACTAGAAGAAGGACTCTTCCTTCTTCTAGCCTTGTTGAGTCTGGATTGTGATTGTCTGGCCAGTCTGAGGGAACTATGAAACTTTGGTGATTCCACATATAAACTGAATGCTGTTATGTGTGCGAGCTTAGTCGCTCAGTTGTGTCTGACTCTTTGCAACCCCATCGACTATATGACCCTCTAGGCTACTCTGTCAATGGGGATTCTCTAGGCAAGAACACTGGAGTGGGTTGCCATGCCCTCCTCCAGAGGATCTTCCCAACCCAGGGATTGAACCCAGATTTCCTGCTTTGCAGGAGGATTCTTTACAGTCTAAGCTACCAGGGAAGCCTGAATGCTAATATAGTCACATTTAAAACTGATATTCTACAACATAGATATAGAGGGCAAATTTCCTGCTAATAATTTTAATTGTTAAATTTTCTTTACTGGAAATCTAGTTATACACCAAGTCAAGAGGAAGACCATAAGAAAGCGGAAAAAATTACAGCTCTAACTGTACTTTTCCTGCTTTAAAAAAGGGAACATTGTATTTTTATTTTGTACTGTGCCCTGCAAATTTTGCAGCCAGCCCATATGTAGACATTCTTTGTGAGAAAACACTTCTGCTTATGCTCAAATAAGGATGCAACAGTCAGCACACTAATGCTTAACAGAACATGCTGGTAAAATCCAGAAATTCAACTCATAGGGAAATACCTAATAGAAATACATAATATATTTATCTAAAGACATGCACAAGAATAGTCATAGATGCACTGTCTCTTAGAGCACTAACCTGAAAGCTATCCAAAAGCCCAATAATTGTGGGAAAAAAATCATGTCTAAAAAGAACAATATGCTAAGGAATCCACAAAGATCGTGATGAATGAAAGAATCCAAATACAGAAAAGTGCATGCAATATAATTCCACTTATATCAAATCAAAAACAGGCACGACTAATCCATGGTTTTAGAAGTCAGAATAATACGTACTATTTTGAGGGGTTGGGTAAGTACAAAAGGAAGGCACAAGTGGAAATTTTGAGGTACTGATAATATTTTCTTTCTTGGTCTTGATCCTGGTGTAAATGATATGTTCATCTGTGAAAAATTATCAAGTTGTAACTTAACATTTGTGCACTTTCTGTACATGTGTTATAGTTCAATGAAAAGTTGAAAAAATGCAGCATGAAACAGCCTCCTTTCTTCTCTTCACTGCTACTATAGGGTCTGACCTGATACTGTTCATGTGAAGTTCAGTGGAAGAAATAATATAGCAAAATCAATTTATTTTCTTGTTTATGCTCAAGTTACTATACGGCTTGTAAATAAAGAAGAAACCTTTGTTTTTGATTACAACTTTGTAAAAGTATAAAGAATAACAAGAGGAAAAATATATTTCTATCACAAAAGTCCCTCTAGACCGCAATTGGCAATGACTTGGAAGGGTGACATTATAAGAGATGTCCTATGAGTATAGTTCATGAATTAGAACCATCCTTGGTGAGGTTAAAGTAATGTGGTTTTGTAATTAAACTAAAAATGGGTGTATAAGAGGAATGTACTCCTGTTGGTTTAGTCTAATTATATATTTTCTCTCTTTTGTTAATTGTCAATATTGATTTACAAACAATTAATTCAGGCAGTTTTCAAATATCCTCAGACAGTTTTCTCATAGGAGCAGTGAAAACTTTGTATATTAATAGATTTTGGCATATTGGAGAGGATTAGACAAATACAAATTCTTACTAAAACATAAATTTATATAGTATTTAAAATAATTCATCTCTACTTTCCAATATTTGACATTTATTATTGTCAAATAGTTTCAAATCCATGAAGGTTGAACTATAATAGAAAAATAAATGTCTGATGATAGAAGATTTAGCTAACTTATTATTATCTGTTCCTGTCATACTTGCAGATTCCTATAGCGTTTCTCTGGGGCTTCCTATGTGGGTCAGTGGTAAAGTATCCTTGTGCCAATGCAGGAGATGCGGGTTTGATCTCTGGGTCAGGA
This sequence comes from Bison bison bison, assembly GCF_000754665.1. Taxonomy (NCBI): domain Eukaryota; kingdom Metazoa; phylum Chordata; class Mammalia; order Artiodactyla; family Bovidae; genus Bison; species Bison bison. The sequence goes on from NW_011494518.1 coordinate 450,232, forward strand.
AGATCCTCTGGAGAAGGAAATGGCAACCCACTCCAGTATTCTTGCCTGGGAAATCCCATGGACAGAGGAGCCTGGCAGGCCAAGCCCATAGGGTCCCAAAGAGCAAGGAAACAGCAGCAGCAGCAGTATAAGATTTTTCTGCCAATGGTCTCTTTAGACAGCTCAGCTTCCTTTCTATCACAAGTTAGTTTCTTCAAAACCAAATCTGATAATATTGATTGTGTAGTTACAAGTTTGACTTCCTATTACCTTTTGAATAAGATCCAGTTTACTTAATCTAGTCTACAGTGCTTTTCGCAGCTTGTTCCTAACCTGTTCACAAACTGTTCCTTTGAGAAGAGGCAATAATTTGAAATTCCAATCTGCTTCTACTATATAACCACAGCACGGCAAAATAGTCTCCTACTGTTACCCTCCAGAGACTTTAAATATCTTTCCTTTTGAACATATGTGTGTGTGTTTGTGTTGGTGTTTTAGTTTTCAGACTAAGTATCATATCTAGCAGCCTATGGCTTTGGAAAGGAATGTAGTTTGACAAATCTTAATCTTCCTAATCAGAAAATTGATGGCTCACAGAAATTTCAAGTGCCTTTCAATGTCAGAAATACTACTAAAAATTCCAGCAACCTGATCTCTGACCAAGTACAACAAAAAACAGGACAGAAAAATCTAAACATAAATGCCTGTCACTGGAAAGCTTTTCCATTCAATTTGTTGTTGCAGTTAAGATCCCAAGGACTCAATGGCCATATTATTTTACTGACCTGCACTGGCTCCATTGGAGGTCAGTACATGATTTTGGCAAAGAGAAATGGAAAGTGTGTCTTTTTCAGACAGATTCTATGTTTGTCCTGTTTACTTATAATATTTTAAAAAATTATATTGTTCACCCACAGATGCTTCCCTTTTCTCCCACTGAGCTCCATTTTGTAATCTGGACTTGAGTATATCAAAATCCTGCTCCTGGCATCCACAGCCAAGAGCTTTCTGACTAAATAAATTTAGCAGTCAAAGGTCTGGTCTGTACACTCACTTGGGTTATTTTCAATTCTCCTGAGACTAAAATCACCATAGCAATGACATTTTATTCTACCTACCTCCTTATTGGAGATGCCTATTAATATACCATTTATCAGGACAGATTAGTTTATTTTGGTACTACAATAACACTTTGTACAGGAATTCAAACTATCCCTCCTCTTTTGCATAGCCTTTTCTTTCTTGAATTCTTTCCTCTGGTCACAGACAAAAATCAATCTGTTTTACTATGGAAAAGTATAGAGCAATTTGAACCCCATGTTTAGAGTAAGATACAATTACTGTCCCAGGCATGTAGGAGCCCAAAGCTCTGGCACAAGGTAAGACTTTGAGAGGCAGGGCTAGAACTAACAGTGTAACTGGACACAGAGCTGAAGGTAACAGACTACTCTGTGTACTGAAGGAACAGGATGTACAGTCCAGAGAGGCAGATGGCTAGATGTGATCCACACACTTCAGGAAAATGTGCAAAAGAGAGGAAATACATGTGTGAGGAATGAGGAGAAATCCCCTAAGCCATGTGAGAACACAGGAGGAAGCTTTTCTGGGAAATCTATGGTCCACTGCTAGGTGGTCTGAGCTGATTTCTATGGGAAATAAATATGTCCAAATGCCAGACTTTATTTTTCTGGGCTCCAAAATCACTACAAGTGGTGACTGCATCCATGAAATTAAAAGATGCTTGCTTCTTGGAAGGAAAGTTATGACCAACCTACACAGCATATTAAAAAGCAGAGACATTACTTTGCCAACAGAGGTCTGTCTAGTCAAGGCTATGGTTTTTCCAGAAGTCATGTATGGATGTGAGAGTTGGACTATAAAGAAAGCTGAGCACAGAAGAATTGATGCTTTTGGACTGTGGTTTTGGAGAAGACTCTTGAGAATCCTTTGGACTGCAAGGAGATCCAACCAGTCCATCCTGAAGGAGAACAGTCCTGGGTGTTCATTGGAGGGACTGATGTTGAAGCTGAAATTCCAATACTTTGGCCACCTGATGTGGAGAGCTGACTCATTTGAAAAGACCCTGATGCTGGGAAAGATGGAGGGCAGGAGAAGAAGGGGACGACAGAGGATGAGATGGTTGGATGACATCACTGATTCAATGGACATGGGTTTGCATGGACTCTGGGAGTTGGTGATGGACAGGGAGGCCTGGCGTGCTGTCGTTTGTGGGGTTGCAAAGAGACACGATTGAGTGACTAAACTGAAAGGCCAGTGACCACCAGAATACTGGTGTTCTATGCATGTTCTTGGCCTCATTCACCTTTTCTATATACTCCTTTCCTCTTAACTCTGATCATTTCTCTTTCTTACTGCTGCTGCTAAGTCGCTTCAGTCATGTCCGACTCTATGCAACCCCATAGACGGCAGCCCACCAGGCTCCTCCATCCCTGGGATTCTCCAGGCAAGAACACTGGAGTGGGTTGCCATTTCCTTCTCCAATGCAGGAAAGTGAAAAGTGAAAGTGAAGTCGCTCAGTCGTGTCCAACTCTTAGCAACCCCATGGACTGCAGCCCACCAGGCTCCTCCGTCTGTGGGATTTTCCAGGCAAGAGTACTGGAGTGGGATGCCATTGCCTTCCCCGCTCTTTCTTACTAGAAGGATCTAACAATCTCCCTGAATTCCTAAAGATTCTTATCAATATACACAGAATAGGAAAGTGACCCTTTTCTGCCTTTTGTATTCTTTTGTTTGCCCATTCTGATTTCTTCAGGTTATTGATGTAAAATCAGCATATAATTTAAAGATTTAGGTTTACAGAGAAGAAGTATGTCCGAAACAAATAGCAAACATACTGTTGGCTTTAGATCATCATAGCATTATTGAGTTTAATAATGTCTTCAAATTTCCAGGAGTGGATTTATTTCATTTGTGGCTAGCACTTGTTGCTTCCTTTAAAAATGATCTTGTACCACCATAACACTCTGCCTTTTTCTTATGCTTTTTCTCTCATCTAGCATAAATATTTAAAAATTTTCAACTTTGAAGTCCCTCCTTCATGATGTTATTTATGATCCTCTGTCAAAATCAATGCTTTCTGTTAAGTGCTCTCATTGTACTTTGTTTTTATCTCTTTGTTAATGTTTTTACATTATGGTGGTTCATGCATTTCCCACCAGATGGAAATCTCTTTGAGAATGGAGAACATGACTTTTTCGTTCCTATTGTACAGTATGTAGTATGGCACCTGTCTTAAATTAGGCATTTGATGTATATTAGAGAAAATTCATGCTACAATTAAAAAAAAATTCAATCTGTAATTGTATCAGAAGCAAAGGAAGTAATAAGTTATTAAGATCATAAGAGAAACATAATTTTAACAAAATGAAATAGGTATCCAAGTGCATTAATATTGATACTGAATAGATGAGTTATAGAGTAGGATAGCACAAATTAGTTATAACATTGCAGTCTCCAAAGGCTTTAGTATTAATTTCAGAGTTTACAACTTTAAATTATATTAATAGTTGAAATTAGCAAATTGCTTTTTTTGTAGCAGAGTCTGTGTACACTCCCTTCCCCTTGGGTTATTAATGAGAGATAGGGCCAGTTATCTATTAAAGGGATATCTGGAGCTTTAAATAAAATTACAATTAAAAAAATTTCATATCAGGATTTAAATTAAACATTTTTATGACAAAATAGCTTTTACATTTAGGCCACAGGGAAAAACAAAACTCAGTTTATTGTTGTATTCTTCTGTCTCACATGGATGAGGATTTAACCCTTAACATTCAGATCCGCCTTTATAGACCTTTATCTCAGATCTTATTTTGAAGAAATTTATTGGAAAAAACAAACAGAAGGTCTAACTACTTACTTCTTAACTAGCTGTCAAATGAAGGAAAAGTGCTTCTATGGAGGACAAGTCAATTTCTTTTCAGCTCTCTTGGGGCTTCCCTGTTGGCTCAGATGATAAAGAATCTGCCTGCAGTGGAGAACCAGGTTCAATCCCTGGGTTGGGAAGATCTGAAGAAGGGAATGGTTACCCACTCCAGTATTCTTGCCTGGAGAATTCCATGGATAGAGGAGCCTGGAGGACTATAGTCCATGGGGGTGCATGAGTTGGACACGACTGAGCAACTAACACTTTCACTTTCACTTTCTGGGTGAAATACCTGGATTTTTTCTTGGTATGGGCTTTAAAATCAGACAGGCAGTAGCTCAGATGCCAGTTCATCCATTTATTTTATGAGTGATTGTGGGATTGTTATTCAGACTGAATTAATTTTCTTATTTTTAAAACAGGACTCAACTATCAATGGTGTAAAAACATGTCAATATGCATACATTTGTATGTGTGTGTGGATCACTTCTAGAAGGTTTTCAAAGAAATAGTTATAGTCTTTCCCTCCAGGAAAGAAACAGGTGCCTTCTGGGTGTCAGGAGTGGAGGACAGATGTATTTCTTAGGGTATATCCTTCCGCACATTTAGAACATTGTTTCATTACATGTATTATCCTTTCCAAAGTAAGTTTCTTCATTAAAAAATCAAACACAATAAAATATAAAAGAAAAATTTGAACCCAGTTTCTGACCTGGCTGGGGATGGGATAGGCTACCCACTCCAGTATTCTTGGGCTTCCCTTGTGGCTCAGCTGGAAAAGAGTCTGCCTGCAGTGTGGGCAGGCAGTGTGGGCAGAGAGATCTGGGTTTAATCCCTATGTTGGGAAGATCCCCTGGAGAAGGGAAAGGCTACCGACTCCAGTATTCTGGCCTGGAGAATTCCATGGACTGTATAGTCCATGGGGTCACAAAGAGTTGGATACAACTGAGCGACTTTCACTTTCCCGACCTGATATTCAATAAATATTATTTTTTTAAAATATTATTGTTTACACCTTTTCTATTTCATCCTCTAACTTACCCTCACTGAACTGATATCCATGGAAAATATGCGTAATGAATACATATATATATAAAAGTCTGATGATAGCACATTCATTCCTCTAAGAGATTTATATGTGCGGGTGTCTATTTTTGCTGTGGCTGTCTATTCTAGACTCTTGAACAAAAAAGATAACTGTCCTTCTCCTTGCTGAGTTTATGTTATATGAGACAGAAAATAAACAATAAACATGATGAATAAGCAAATTATTTAGTATGTTAGGAGGTAGAATTTGCCATGGAAATAAGACAAAGAAGATCAAGATAAGGAAAAATGAGGGTGCCAGGATTTGTGATGACATTCACTACAGTAGTCAGTGTGGTCATTTGAGAGAGACTTGAGCCAAGACTTGCAAGAGATGAGAGAATCAAAGCGCACAGATTCCTGAAGGAAGACTAGAGAGGACAACCATGTTAGATTCTAAACAGAAGCATGCCTGAGTGTTCAAGGAATAGCAAGTTAATGATGCAGGAGGAATGAGCAGAAGGAGCTGAGACGGGAGAGGAGGTTTGGGAGCAAATGGGTGAAGATCATGTAGAATCTTGTAAGATGTATTAAAAAGAAATCAGTTTTTACTCTGAGTGAGACAGGGGGGCACAAAGGACTTGGGCGGAGGTTGGCTGCTCTGTTCAGAATAGACTGTATGAAGGCAAGAAAGGAAGCAAGAGCTAGTATTTATCAGTGTATGGTAGGCAAGGAATTGTGTCCAGAGTGGAGGCATTGGACTTGATATGGGATATGATTGACAGGCAAAGCCCCAAATAACTTGAAAATATGTAAGTGGAACACCTGGAAGAATGGCTTCTTCATTAACTCAGATGGGGGTAACTGAGAAACAATTGAAGATGGAAGGGGGTGATATTGGGAGTTCATTTTTACACATATTAATTATGAGCTATTTATTAAATATCTAAGTGAAGATGGTGATGAGGCAGAGAGGTTCAGGGTAAAAATATAAAAGTGGTATTCATCAGTCTAAATAAAGACTCTGAAGCTAGTCACCTCCTTTCAGCCCCCCCAAAACAAGTTCAGGGATCTATCTACCTGTAAAGGAGATCCTCGTTGATCTTAAAGCAGAGAGTACAGGTCTTGTAGAAAGCCAAGGGAAAGGGCAGTGGTCACTGTATCAGGATGCAGAACACACAGCTGTCTCCGTGGTTGCTTAAGAATAAAGTGCCCGTTTCTACATACTGTGTTTGGGACCAGCTCATTTTTTTCTGCAAAGGTTTCTTTCAGGGAAGACAAATAACCATAACTGGCACTTTGAACCAGACCTCTGGATAAAAATACCCTTCTGAAATCTTTGAATCCTTGTGTGTGTGAGAGAGAGAGAGAGGGAAGAAATGAGAAAAACAGGCAAAGAAAACCCAACGCATACTACACTATCACTTTAAAGATGCAAGCAGTTTTCTGCCTTGCAAAGATAAAGATACCTTTATGCAAAATATTTCTTTGTCCAGAGGAAAGCACAAAAGTAATGACATCACTGTGAAGCAGAAGCCATGGCTGGAAGTGGAGGGGTTTAAAAAGCCACGGCAACAGTGAGCTGAATGCGCTGAGGGATTGTGTACACAATGGTGGGGACTTGGGGATGCTTACAGACTACGTTTCCTTTGTAAAAGATCTAGTTGTAGTAATCATTAAGTTGTATTAGTAGTTTTTGGCATTTAACAGGGAATGGTTTCATATTAAAGCCTGAACTTAATTGTGCTCTACGATTTAGAAGGGAAAGTTTGCTGGCTACATTTTGGCCATTTCGGTCACTTAAATGAGAGCAGCGGTCCCCCAGGCAAGTGTTGAGGGCCCAGAGCAGTTGTAAGTGAGCTGCAAGGGTGTGCTGGGGGAGGCAGTAATGCAGTGCTCATCAAAACTGGGAAGTAATACACTCACAGCTTGGACTTCCAGATACACCTGAGGATAGATACACCTTCCAGATACACCTTCCTCTGAGGATAGAGGAAGCCCCAAAAGGAAGCTCCTTAGGTGGAGGTCGAAGCTAGCAGAATCTTGGCATACACATGAATGTGATTTTATTCATACGCTTAGCGTGGTAAAGTCTGGAGACAAATTACATATAACTAAGTAATAATAGCTAAGAGGATTGAAGCCAATATGCAGTCATTACTAAGAATAGTAAAAGTAACCATGTAGTAAATTTGTATATGCTGATATATATTTTTTTAATTGGGGAGTGGGGGTAGAGTTTAAGTTTTGTTCCTTTTTCTTTGTAAATATTTCATTGCATATTTGAAATCTTTCTCATATTCATACATTTTATAGCATAAATCAAGATGTAAATAGTATTTTTCAATAGATATTAATGGTGATATCAAAAACATTGTGAATACTGTCTTACATGTTGTTATATAATTCAGAAGAAATATTAAATATAGACTATGGATAATCTTGTCAAAGATGACATTTACTACTTAATTCCTAAAAATGAGAAATCATAGTTATAATATAATAATTCTCCCACTTTGGTACTCAATTTAATCATGATGATTTTGATAACTATATCCCAAAACACTTTAATAGTCTGAAGATGTAGATCTGTATAAAAATCCAGCCTTGTCAATTAGGCTGCAAAAAACTTTTAAGAGTAGTAATTTTTAAACATGGGGCAATTTTAGTGACAGATTTTCTAGCTTTTTATCTTAAAGGAAACATAGTATTCTATGGTTTCTATGAGAACAAAATTCAAAAGAAGATCACCTAGTTTGGTCTACTGCTTATTAAATTATACTGAACACCCTCAAACCCCTTTTGTATTTTAAGGATGTATTATACTATAAAGTGGCTGATTTCATATTGTGTTGTATACCCATCCAATAATAAAATTACCAAATGAATACCATATGCTTGTACAATAGGCATTAAATATGATAATTGAATTTAATTTATAAATCAGGCCATATTTTCTGATTTTTGTTTGTCATGATATCATTATATAAAGATGTTTATTATATTAAAATTTTCACTTTCAAACCATAGACCATATGAGAAAAGCAATATATACTTTGCAACTTTTTCTAATTTCTTGAAATGAATACTGTACTCATTGTTAGCCTTTCTTCATTTCTAATATCTACGTTTAGTGTATGCATTTTCCTCTATTTTGTATTTTCTGTATATAAAATTGCATTTTTGTTAATAATTCAGCTCAAAAACAGCTTGTATAAGATTGTATCTGACCCATAGATTAATTACAAAGGTATTTAATTTCCAAGCATATAGGGGATTTTCTACTTATTATTTTGTTGTTGATTTCTGTCAGTGAACTGCAAACACACTCTATTTCCAAGTCTTTGAGATTTGCTTTATAATCCAGATACTCAGTAGCAAAATGTGGGCAAATTCTGCTACTATAGAGCAGGTAACTAAAGGAAAGAATGTACCAAATTTAAAAGTTTTTTCAAAGAAATTGTACCAGATAAACACAATAAAACACTAGAATAAGAACAATTTTCTTCCTGTGAAGTTACAAGGAAAATTTTATAGGTAAAGGCTTATGCTATGTCTGGGTAACAGCAAGAACAAAACTGCATCTCACACTCTATATTGAAATATCTGACCAGGTCAGGATGGAGTTTCTGGGGATGCTGAATCTCAGGGAGGGTTACCAGAATGTAGACTGTAGAGGTCCCAGCTGAGATCACCATATGGGTACATACTGATGATAGAAATGTGACATCTATAAACACATCATTAAAAGACATGCAGGAGTTAGAGCCACAAATATTTCTATTTCTTTCACAGTTAGAAACTTAGAAAAGTAACCTACCTCTACAATAACCATGACTCAGAAATGACTTCATTAACAGAGTGCACTGGTTGGGAGATCAGAAAACTGGAGTTTGGCGCCGGATTAGCTACTCCCTGCATTTACAATTTAAGTAGGACTCTAATCCCCTTGAATTTTGGTCTCTCCTTAATGAAATAAAAAGAATTGCTACTGCCCCTCCTCTCAAGAGATTGTGAGAATTGGGAATCAAAAGTTATGGTGTTTGAAAAAGACATGTTAGACTGTAAAGTATTATTAAAATTTTAGATTTTATTATTAATGGATAGCCTAGGGTGGACCCTGTGGAGGCTCAACACCACGTTAAGCAGTACCAGAGGATGCCAGAGAAACATAGTCAATGACCTGAAAAAAAAGTGTGTGCTTTGAAAAATTCTAGGAGAAAAGCATTATTTTAAGTCAGAGTGCTAAGAACTCAAAGAGACATTAGAAATTTAAATTACGTATCCAAACTCTCCATTTTACAAATGCAAATTCTAAGACCTAGAAAGATCTGTTTCACTTGTTCATGGTTCCACAACGAGTAAGCCTGGCAAAACCAGGCTTTATTACTCTAAGATGGTCCTACCACACCATTACATTGGCTAGTAAGGAGGGGAAAGTGTGCCATCAATAACATCTTATTCTTTGTGTGACATTTCTAAACATTCATGTTAAAGTTGAACATTTATGTTGATCTAATATATATAAATATGTTATGAAATGCTTGTTTAGAATTTGAATTGGATTACATAAAATTGGGCATGGGTTTATCACATAACATATTTATATTTTAAAAATGTAGTAACTTGTGTGCCAAGTACTGTGGGATGAGCCTGCTCTTGTTGAAAAGGCAGTTATCACATTTTGGAACCTCTTTAACCTTTATGGTAATTTCCATCATTTAACAGTATTTTAGGGTGTCAATAGAGAGAAAATATATTTAAAAAAATTTTTATTTTTAAATATTTTCTCTTGTGTTTCTTATTAAAAAGCCTACAGAGTAAGAATGTATTTATATTCCTTTTCTAATGGGAAGACTACTTTCTGCCATGTCTTTTTCTGAATTCAAGGAAATATTTTATGCAAGTTCAAAAGGTTTCTAAATAAATGTTAAAATAGAACAGTCTTATGGACTCTGTGGGAGAGGGAGAGGGTGGGAAGATTTGGGAGAATGACATTGAAACATGTAAAATATCATGTATGAAACGAGTTGCCAGTCCAGGTTCGATGCACAATATTGGATGCTTGGGGCTAGTGCACTGGGATGACCCAGAGGGATGGTGTGGGGAGGGAGGAGGGAGGAGGGTTCAGGATGGGGAACACATGTATACCTGTGGCGGATTCATTTTGATATTTGGCAAAACTAATACAATTATGTAAAGTTTAAAAATAAAATAAACTTAAAAAAATAAATAAAATAAATAAATGTTAAAAGAAATTATCTACAGTTAACCCATTTGATGTGTGAAAATATTCATCCCCATTAATAAATTATTAAATTATATTCAGTTCCCATATTTCAGTTTATTTCTCCCTGTTTTAATATCAGGGCTATTTCCCTTGACATTCTAGCTATTTTAATGCCATGGCATAATCATACAATTTTTAGGGTAAAAATCTTCCTTAAAAACTTTTCTACATGAAAATCTGAAGATGCTGTATCTGCTTAATATCTAGCTTTTTTTTTTTTTTGGTATTCTGTTTCTAGTTTCAAAGTTTTCATTTTCTCCTGTTTTACAAGGGGTATTTTATGAAGTGAGTTTTATGAGACAAGGTTCTTTGGGCTTAGATTAATGGCCAAAAGTAATAGGAGGATTTGGGGGCCAAAATAGGCTTCAGAAATTTTGTTCTTCAGAATTTATTCTGCTGAGAAGCTTTCTGAAAGTTTGACAGCAAGTTAGTCTTCAGTGATGAAACCAAACATTAGCCATACAGAAATTATGGTTGTGCATTTTATTAGACAAGCTTTTTGAAGAATAATATTTAAATTTGATGTAATAACCCTGAAAGCAAATGAAAACACACATGTTGTATTTTTTACAAATGGCCTTAAAATCATCTATTTGGTTATTTTGAGACTATTTATACTTTTGACAATTCATAAATCCTGCTGACTGAATATACTTCATTTTACTATTTATCTTGGCTTTATCATAATTCAACAATCCCCATAAACTATTCTTCAATAAAAGATGCATTTTATAGTATAATCTCAGTGATCTATGCCCAAGCTATGAAACAGGAGATTCTTTTATCACTTGGAGGCAGTTTTATATCTTCACAATGATAGGATAATGACTATATAGTTATTACTCCCTCTACCCCAAGTAAACTGAGTTAAGACCTTCAGAAAATAAAGATTACTTTCCTCTTTTCAAAAAAATAAATATAATTGTGTTGTGATTCACCTTATGAAAACTGGAAATAGAACTTTCATACGACCCAGCAATCCCACTTCTGGGCATACACACTTAGGAAACCAGAATTGAAAGAGACACATGTACCCCACTGTTCATTGCAGCACTGTTTATAATGGCCAGGGCATGGAAGCAACCTAGATATCCATCAACAGATGAATGGATAAGAAAGCTGTGGTACATATACACAATGGAGTATTACTCAGACATTAAAAAGACTACATTTGAATCAGTTCTACTGAGGTGGATGAAACGAGCCTATTATACAGAGGGAAGTAAGCCACAAAGAAAAACAGCAATACAGTATACTAATGCATATATACGGAATTTAGAAAGATGGTAACGATAACCCTATATGCGAGACAGCAAAAGAGACACAGATGTACAGAACAGTTTTTTGGACTCTGTGGGAGAGGGCGAGGGTGGGATGATTTGGGAGAAGTCATTGAAAAATGTATATTATCATATGGGAAATGAATTGCCAGTCCAGGTTTGATGCATGGATACAGGATGCTCAGGGCGGGTCCACTGGGATGACCCAGAGGGATGGGATGGGGAGGGAGGTGGGAGGGGCTTTCAGGATGGGAAACACACGTACACCTGTGGCAGATTCATGTCAATGTATGACAAAACCAATACAATATTGTAAAGTAATTAGCCTCCAATTAAAATAAATAAAATTTTTAAAAAAGAAATTTATACAAACCATACCTGCTCAAAATCTCATGGAGTATTATTATTTTTTAAAAAGTTCTGCAGGTATTTATGATTCAACAATTTTGTGAACTTTTGTCATAGATAGAAGTGGAATGTTTACTTTTCCCTGAAAATGGGATCTGTCCTTGCCTTATAATTCCTAGTCATTCAAGACTTAAAAATGCATACATTTCTCCTAGATTGAACAGAACACTTAGAACTTGGGGCACTTTTATGTTAATATTTTTACCCAGAGAATTGGATTGAGTAACTTTTCAAAGGAATTACATTCTGATGATTATTCAAGACTACATATTGTTAGTGAAAAAATTTTATACAAATTAAATAAAATTAATTTTGTTGCATCTAGATCATGTTTGACATTTATAGCTCCCTTTAAAGTGCTTTTCAGCTTCTGCACATCAAAGGAAACTATTAGCAAGGTGAAAAGACAGCCTTCAGAATGGGAGAAAATAATAGTAAATGAAGCAACTGACAAACAACTAATCTCAAAAATATACAAGCAACTCCTACAGCTCAACTCCAGAAAAATAAATGACCCAATCAAAAAATGGGCCAAAGAACTAAATAGACATTTCTCCAAAGAAGACATACAGATGGCTAACAAACACATGAAAAGATGCT
>NW_011494518.1:462929-463745 GCF_000754665.1 Bison bison bison
GGCACTTTTATGTTAATATTTTTACCCAGAGAATTGGATTGAGTAACTTTTCAAAGGAATTACATTCTGATGATTATTCAAGACTACATATTGTTAGTGAAAAAATTTTATACAAATTAAATAAAATTAATTTTGTTGCATCTAGATCATGTTTGACATTTATAGCTCCCTTTAAAGTGCTTTTCAAGGACTAGATTTTATTGCCATATTTTCATTTATAAAATGGAAATTTATGGGTATTTCATAACCATAACATCTAGTTTATACTAAACATTTCCTTCAGTTCAGTTCAGTTCAGTTGCTCAGTTGTGTCTGACTCCCTGCAACCCCAGGAACCACAGCATGCCAGGCCTCCCTGTCCATCACCAACTCCTGGAGTTCACCCGAACACGTGTCCATTGAGTTGGTGATGCCATCCAACCATCTCATCCTCTGTCGTCCCCTTTTCCTCCTGCCTCCAATCTTTCCCAGCATCAGGATCTTTTCAAATGAGTCAGTTCTTTGCATCAGGTGGCCAAAGTATTGGAGTTTCAGCTTCAACATCAGTCCTTGCAACAAACACCCAGGACTGATCTTTAGGATGGACTGGTTGGATCTCCTTGCAGTCCAAGGGACTTTCAAGAGTCTTCTTCAACACCACAGTTCAAAAGCATCAATTCTTCAGCGCTCAGCTTTCTCTATAGGCCAATTCTCACATCCATACATGACTTCTGGAAAAACCATACCCTTGACTAGACAGACCTTTGTTGGCAAAGTAATGTCTCTGCTTTTCAATATGCTGTCTAGGTTGGTCATAACTTTCCTTCCAAGGAGTAA
>NW_011494518.1:463845-503557 GCF_000754665.1 Bison bison bison
CTAGGTTGGTCATAACTTTCCTTCCAAGGAGTAAGCGTCTTTTAATTTTATGGCTGCAATCACCATCTGAAATGATTTTGGAGCCCAGAAAAATAAAGTCAGCCACTGTTTCCACTGTTTCCTCATCTATTTCCAATGAAGTGATGGGACCAGACGCCATGATCTTAGTTTTCTGAATGTTGAGCTTTAAGCCAACTTTTTCACTCTCCTCTTTCACTTTCATCAAGAGGTTCTTTAGTTCTTCTTCACTTTGTGCCATAAGGGTGGTGTCATCTGCATATATGAGGTTATTGATATTTCTCCCAGCAATCTTGATTCCAGCTTCTGCTTCTTCCAGCCCATTGTTTCTCATGATGTACTCTGCATGTAAATTAAATAAGCAGGGTGACAATATACAGCCTTGATTTACTCCTTTTCCTATTTGGAAACAGTCTGTTGTTCCATGTACAGTTCTAACTGTTGCTTCCTCACCTGCATACAGATTTCTCAAGAGACAGGTCAGGTGGTCTGGTATTCCCATCTCTTTCAGAATTTTCCATAGTTTATTGTGATCAACACAGTCAAAGGCTTTGGCATAGTCAATAAAGCATAGATAGATGTTTTACTGGACCTCTCTTGCTTTTTTGATGATCCAGCAGATGTTGGCAATTTGATCTCTGGTTCCTCTGCCTTTTCTAAACCCAGCTTGAACATCTGGAAGTTATTTAGTGCTGCTGAAGCTTAGCATGAAGAATTTTGAGCATTACCTTGCAAGCATATGAAATGAATACAATTGTATGGTGGTTTGAACATTCTTTGGCATTGCCTTTCTGTGGGATTGGAATGAAAGCTGACCTTTTCCAGTCCTGTGGCCACTGCTGAGTTTTCCAAATTTGCTGACATATTGAGTACAGCACTTTGACAGCATCGTCTTTTAGGATTTGAAATAGCTCAACTGGAATTCCATCATCTCCGCTAGCTTTGTTCATAGTAATATTTTCTAAGGCCCACTTGACTTTACACTCCAGACTCTGGCTATAGGGGAGTGACCATACCACCATGGTTATCCAGATCATTAAGGCCTTTTTTTTATAGTTCTTCTATATATTCTTGCCACCTCTTCTTTGTATCTTCTACTTCAGTTAGGTCCCTGATGTTTCTGTCCTGTATTGCGCGCATCCTTGCCTGAAATGTTTCTTTGGTATCTCCAATTTTCTTGAGGAGATCTCTAGTCTTTCCCATTCTATTCTTTTCCTCTATTTCTTTGCATTGTTCACTTAGGAAGGCTTTCTTATCTTTATCCTTGCTATTTTCTTGAACTTTGCAATCAGTTGGGTATGTCTTTCCCTTTTTCCATTGCCATTTGCTTCTCTCCTTTTCTCACTTATTTGTAAAGCTTCCTCAGGCAACTACTTTGTCTTCTTGCCTTTCTTTTTCTCGGGGATGGTTTTGGCCATCACCTCCTGTGCAATGTTATGAACCTCCATCCATTATTCTTCAGGCACCCATCTGCCAGATCCAATCCATTAAATCTATTCATTACCTCCACTGTATAATCATAAGGGATTTGATTTAGGTCATTCCTCATTATATGCAGGACTTAAAACTATTAATCTGAATAAAATTTGAAGATCTTATTGGCTTTATTCAACAGTTCATGAATCAGGCAGCATTCAGTCTAGTGACAGAAAGGAACTCTGAGGAGTTGTACAAAATGAAAGACTTTACAAGCAAACTCCAGGAAGCAGAAATAAGGAAGTACTAATAAAAAGTTGATTGGTTATGGCAAGGTCATGTTCCTTTAAGGGATGGCAGGGGTCCATCAAACCACCTCAATAATCCTGATCTAGGGATTCCTGATTGTTGGGTTTAAGATTCCATTTCTGGGAGAGGCCAAAGTTAATCAACTTGTCTTAGTTTGGTGATATGGGGCTTAGCATATATGATTCCATCTGAGTCTGTTGTCATATTTTTAACAGTGGAAACCCTGGTGAAAGCTAATTTCCAGATTGCAGAGGTTAATTTTCACAGTTGAGAAGATAAAGTGACATTATTTACCAAAAACTTCAGGTAATTAATACTTTTATGACTTTGAAATGACAGAATTATTCATTTTTCTGTCAAAGATTCCACACACACTTTCCATTTAGATGGTAAAGTCAATGTAACTTAGTCTTATGTTGTGATAACCCAAATATATTCCAAATAATGTTAAATGAAATTAACTGTGAAACTCCTTTATTATACAGGAGATTTTTTTTTCTTCCCATTTAGTTTACTACTGGTTTTTCTTTTGTATCTCTTTCATGTAAAAGTTCACAATCTTTCTTTATGTCTGTCTTTCCCTGCTCAAATCCTTTCCCCACATTTGAGAATTTGTGCTTTACACTGTAACATATAATGCAAAGGGAACAGATTCAAACCCTAGGTAAGGAAAATAACGCCTAACATGTACCTACCATTTACAATGTAGCAGGTACTCTTCTAAACACTTTATAGTTTTATTGCATTTTATTTCTCATAGTCAACTTATGGCATAGGGACTATTTTTTTAATCCATTTTTATAGATGTGGGAACTAAGACACAGAAAATTTAAGTAACTTACACAGTTACTAAAGTAACTTCTGATCAGCTGCTCTACAACTGTGTGATTTCTCGTTGTTGTTGTTTAGCCACTAAGTCATGGCTGAATCTTTGTGACCCCATGGACTGTAGCCCGCCAGGCTCCTCTGTCCATGGAATTCTCCAGGCAGAATACTGGAGTGGGTTGCCCTGCCCTTCTCTGGGGGATCTTCCCAACCTAGGGATTGAACTAAGAGCCTCTCTGTGCCTCCCTCTGCTCATCTGTTATGCAGGTAGTAGAAATACAAAGTAAATAGATAAGCTTCTTGGTAGAGATGTTGAATGAACAAGTTAAGTTGTGCCTCTGGAATTGAAGAGGCAAGGTAGAGCTCAAGTCTGGAGACCAGCCACAGAGAGCACCAGGGAAGCCCTGAGGGTAAATGAGACCTTCAGGAAGAGCTCACTGAGTGAGTGAGGAGATTACCAAAGCAGGACTCCGTGGGGTAGGGGGGAAGAGGAAGTATGATCTGGGTACTGAAGGATGAAAAGCAGAGTGTGGGAGGGAGATTAGAGAGGCTGGAGCAGCACTGAGTGATGCTTTTGAAGCAACGGACCTGACCAATAAGGTCAAACATAACTTTTTATATTTAAAGCCATGTCATTATGTTTGGTGATGAGGTCATTACTGACCTTTTGAGAGATGCCTTCCTAGAGCTGCATGGTGGATGTGGGCTGGCAGTAGATTCTGAGGAGGGAGAGGAGGCATAGGCAGGGTGGGGAACGACTGTCCAAGCAGTTTGGTGTAGAGGGCGGGCTGCAGCCAGAGAGAATGCAGTGCTGAGAGAAGGGCTTGTGGAGAGGGCCCATCTGTGTGTGTTTCTATACAACATTTAAGGATCAGAGGAAAAAGAACAGGGAGAGACTGAGAAGAGGGAGAGCAATAAAGTACACTTCAGGAGAAACAAACATGCTTACAGCCCTTCTGAAAACATTTGCATTTTGCCAGTTTTTCAGTGCTATTGCTCAAGAAATAACTGATGAAAATTTGAGATTCATTCAACAACTAATTTTTATTAAGTCCTCACTACATATCTGATACCACTTTAAGTGCTGGAAATCAAAAAATGATAGCAAAAACAATATAAAGAAAATTCCTGCTCTTAGGACACTTTCATTATAGAGACCGTTTAAAATAAACAAGAAACATGAAAATGAATGGATAGAAAGTGTTAGGATGTCCAGTGGGAAAATCAAATTGGAGTGAGGGGGTAGAAGTGACCCCCAGGGGGTTGGGATTGCTGTTGTTGATGAGCAGGAGGAAGGCTTATTTGACAGGGAGATGTTTGAGTGGAAATTTAAGGAATGAGAATCTGACTTTTATAAATATATGGTGAGAAAATATTTCAGACAGATGAACATGAGTGCAGCAGACTATAAGTGCAAAGATTTTGTCAGATTCAAGGAATAGCTACAAAGCCCCTGTGGCTAAAGTGAAATGGGCAAAGATGCCAGTGGGAACTTGGCAAATTTAAATTGTATAAACAGGAGTCCCTGTGCCTATAGGGAAAGACAGCCTTAGGAATGCATTGCATTTGAATGATCATTTGACTTTTGTTACATTTTCTTATGCCTTGGTAGTACTTTATGTATTTGGGGATAAAGACCATTGTGAGAAACTAATGAAAGCCATGAATTCTTAAAGAAAAACAAACAAAAAAAGGACATAAGTACCCAAAGAAAAGAACTTGCTTACAATTTCAGAAGATTCTGGGATTTCTAAAATCCTTTCCATAGACTCTAGGTTAAGAATTCTTGCTTTAGAGGAAGAATTGGAGAAACGGTTTCTAACACTGTTCTTCAACATCACTTTGATTTAAATAATGCAGAGACCCTCGCTCACTTATCCTTGAAGAGTTCATCATCCACCTCACTGTTTCTCCACATAGAATCCTGGCATCTCAATTCCTTGATCCCATCAGCCATTCTCAACCACCTGCTGCCATGATCATACTCTAGACTTAATGACTGTGGCCCTTCCGCATTCTCAGCTTCTAGCCTCCCAGTTTCTAAAAACAACTTCCTGTTTTTCCAGTTCACTCCCTCCAGTGTCCCAGTTGTAAAAACCTGGAACCAAATAAAACCTACTATCCATTAATCCATGGGCTTCCCTGGTGGCTCAGACAGTAAAGAGTCTGCCCACAGTGCAGGAGATTCCAGGTTGATCCCTGGGTCAGGAAGATCCCCTGGAGAAGGAAATGGCAACCCACTCCAGTATTCTTGCCTGGACAATCCCATGGGCAGAGAAGCCTGCTGGGCTACAGTCTGTGTGGTCACGACTGAGAAATTAATAGTTTCCCTTTCTTTTTTTTTTTTTTTAATTTAAATTTATTTATTTTAATTAGAGGCTAATTACTTTACAATATTGTATTGGTTTTGCCGTACATCAACATGAATCCGCCACGGGTATACACGTGCTCCCCATCCTGAACTCCCCTCCCACCTCCCTCCCCGTACCATCCCTCTGGGTTATCCCAGTGCACCAGCCCCAAGCTTTCTGTATCATGCATCGAACCTGGACTGGTGATTCGTTTCTTATATGATATTACACATGTTTCAATGCCATTCTCCCAAATCATCCCTCCCCTTCTCTCACAGAGTCCAAAAAACTGTTCTATACATCTGTGTCTCTTTTACTGTCTCGCATATAAGGTTATCATTACCATCTTTCTAAAGTCCATATATATGCATTAGTATACTGTATTGTTTTTCTTTCTGGCTTACTTCACTCTGTATAATAGGCTCCAGTTTCATCCACCTCATTAGAACTGATTCAAATGTATTCTTTTTAATGGCTGAGTAATACTCCAATGTGTATATGTACCACAGCTTTCTTATCCATTCATCTGCTGATGGACATCTAGGTTGCTTCCATGTTTCATCCATTAATCCTACCACCTTTTTATTTTGCCCCTGTCCCTGAACTGTGTCTTTATTTCTCTCCTCACACAACTCATATTCAATGGTCCATAATTGCATTCATGACCTTCCTTACGTGTTCAACGCCCTTGTTACCATTACTTTCTATATTATTCTTCTGGCAAAACCCTGACACTGTTAAATTCCACTTTCAAACTATTTGTACCACTACTTGGCAAATGTGGCTGAATAAAAACAGTCATGATTAATATTCTATGTTCGAATTCATAATCACAAACCTCAAATAATTGCTTGAGCCTGCCTGGCAATCATACTGTTTCCCTACTGCTTCAGGCTCCAACACTCTCCTAGAAAATATTTTCCATTTTCCTAGTCTTTCCTTCATGTTACCTGTCCCTCACTCTCAAATGGAGTCTTTGTGACTTTATTTCCTATTTCAATGAGAAAATAATTCAGGCAAGAACTTTCAAGATTGAGAGCATACCCACCCTCCTAATTATACCCATGTTCATATATTCTGCCTTCAATCCTGTTAATGGAGGTAAGCGTGCCCATGAGAGCCATCACTTCTATTTATACGTTAATTGTATTCCTTCTCTCCTTCTCAAAGATTTTATCCATCACTCCCTCTTTTCCCTACATCATTTGTCCTTTTGGACCAGTGCTTTCAGCATAAAAATATACTATTATATTTTCCATTTAGAAGAAACTGTCCTCAAACCACATTTTTCTCCAGCTTTCTCTCCATTCTTCTTTACCATTTATAATAGAAAAATCCTAATGTGTTATCTGTATATGCCTCTTCTCCTTCCCTTTTCCCCCTGTATTTCTCATCCACACTTGGATCAGGCTTTATTCCCACCTTTCCACTAAAATGGCTCTTCAATGACCGTACATTTCTAAACTCATTTCTATCTCTGTCTGCTCAGAAGAACTATCAGCAGCACTTGTAATAACTAAATTCCCTCTCCTAATTGACATGATTTCTTTAAAAAAAAAAAAAACAACAACACTCTTTAGTTATTTATTTTTGGCCATGCCAGGTCTTCACTGCTGCATGCGCTTTTCTCCAGGTGCAGTGAGCAGGGTCTACTTTCTGGCTGGCCGTGCGTGGGTTTCTCGTGGCGGCGGGTCCTCTCACTGTGGCTCTAGAATGCATCGGTTTCAGTAGTTGCAACACGTGGGCTCCGTAGTTGCAGTTCCCGGACTCCAGAGCACAGGCTTATTGGTTGTTGCTCACTGACTTAGTTGCTCAGGGCATGTGGGATCTTCCAAGATCAGGGACCAGACCTGTGTCTCCTACATTGACAGGCGGATTCTTTACTACCGAGCCACCAAGGAAGCCCCTGGAGATAGTTTCTTCACTTAGTTCCACCCTCATCTCATTGGTGACTCTGTCTCAGTGACTTTTATTGATTCTCTCTCATCCTCTTATCCTTAAAATTTGGAGCATTTTTTTTTTCTAATTTTATTTTATTTTTAAACTTTACATAATTGTATTAGTTTTGCCAAATATCAAAATGAATCTGCCACAGGTATACATGTGTTCCCCATCCCGAACCCTCCTCCCTCCTCCCTCCCCATACCATCCCTCTGGGCCGTCCCAGTGCACCAGCCCCAAGCATCCAGCATCGTGCATCGAACCTGGACTGGCAACTCGTTTCCTACATGATATTTTACATGTTTCAATGCTTCAATGCTGCATTCATACTGACGTCCACACTTTCTTGAATGCCTGTGTTTCCTTATCTCAGGGCTTCAGCAATTTAATTTTCCTCTGCCTGGAATCCTCTTCCTGCAGAAATCCACATTGCTTACTTTTCCTTTCATTCAGACCTTTAATACCATGTTATCACTTTGGTTTTTTTCAGACAGGTCACTGGCCACTTCATAAAATATCCCTCACCCTGCTCTCACCAAGGCAGTCCCTTCTCCCCCTTACACTGCTTTATTTTCCTCCAGCGTTGATCACCATCTAACAGTACATATTTACTCAGTTGTTCATTGTGCGTCTCTCCTCAAATGCGTCAGCTGTATTAGGACAGGAACTTTGCTTTATCCACCATAGTGTCCCCGAAGCCTAGACTAACTGTTGATGTGTGCTAGACATTCAATAATTATTTGTTAAATGAATGAGAGAAACAGGAGCCATGACTTCCTTATGTTATAAATAGTAAACAAAAACCTTAATACATAACTATAAAATGTTGAATAAATGAACAAAAAAGCAGCTGCATTGCCAATATTTAAAGTACTGTGTTCCTTCCCTCAAACTTTGACCCCAATCCACACAAGTACATTTTTTTAAACGGTTGTAAGCTCAAGGGTTGTGAGTGCACCTTCTTAAGTAAATGCAGGCATATATATTTTTAAATTGTGATAAAGTATACATAACATAAAATTTACTATTTTAATAGTTTTTAAGTCTACAGTTCCATGGCATTAGTTACATTCATATTGCTATGCAATTATCACTATTATTCCAGAACTTTTGGATCATCTTCCCAAACTGAAACATTATATCCATTAAACAATTCCTCATTCCTGATAACTGCTTATTCTAGTTTGTTTCTATGAAGCTGACTACTCTAGGAATTTCATGTAAGTGAAATCATAGTGCATTTGTCTTTTTGCCTCTCGTTTATATTACTTAGCATAATATTTTCAAATTTCATCCATGCTGTAGCATATACTAGAATTTCTCCCCTTTTAAGGGTAAATTATATTCTATTGTATGTGTATGTCATAGTTTGTTTATCCAGCCATTCATCAATGGACATCTGGTTTGTTTCTATCCTTTTGTTATTATAAATAATGATTCTGTAAACATTGATGTACAAATATCTGTTTGAGTTCCTACTTTCAGTTCTTTAGGGGTATATTCCTAGAAGTAGAATTACTGGTTCATATGATAACTCTGTGTTTAATTTTTTTGAGGGCTTTTCATAATATTTTCCACAGTGGCTGCATCATGTTATATTCCTATCAGCAATGCAAAAGGGTTTCAATTTTTCCACATCCTTGCCAAGGCTGCTTATTTTCTGTTGCCTTGTTTTTTGTTTTTTTTTTATACTAGCCATCCTAATGGGTGTGAATTGTAATCTCATTTTAAATTTGATTTGCATTTTCTAATGATTAGTGATGCTGAGTATCTTTTCACGTGTTTATTGGCCATTTGTGTATCTTCTTTGAAAAGATTATTATTCAAGTCCTTTGCCCATTTTTTATTTGGGTGGTTTGAGTTTTTGTAGTTGAGTTATAAAAGTTCTTAGTATATTCTGTATGTGAATTCCTTATCAGAAATATGGTTTGTGAACTTTTCCTCCCATTCTTTATGTTGCCTCTTCTTTCTTTCTCTCTTTTTTTTTTTGATAGCTTCCTTTGACGCGCTTTGTTGTTGTTCTTCAATCTCTCAGTCGTGTCCGACTCTTCACAACCACATGGTCTGCAGCACACCAGGCTTCCCTGTCCTTCACCATCTCCCAGAGGTTGCTCAGACTCATGTCTATTGACCATCTCATCCTCAACCAACCATCTCATCCTCTGTTGTCTCTTTCTCTTCCTGCTTTCAATCTTTCCCAGCATCAGGATCTTTCCCAATGAGTCAGCTCTTTGCATAAGGTGGCCAAAGTAGTAGAGCTTCACCTTCAGCATCAGTCCTTCTGATGAATATTCAGGGTTGATTTCCTTTAGGTTTTTAATTTTGAGAAAATCGAATTTTTCTCTTGTTGCCCAGGCTTTTGATGTCATGTCCAAGAAATCATTGACAAATCCAATGTCATGAAGTTTTTCCCATTTCTTTTAAGAGTTTTGTAGTTTAAGCTCTTGTGTTAGATCCGTGATCCTTGTTGAGTTAGTATTTGTATAGAGTATAAGGTAAGAATACATGCATATTTTTCAGTCATATATGGTTGTCATGTGTTGGCACAATATCTATATGTCACTAAATTATTAATCAAAGAGTCTATATTTGCCAATAATTATCATATTTAAACTTAAATTCTCCTGCTTCTAATTTCTCAACATGGTCATCCTTTATTACACTTTTTTGCTCCTGTTAACTTAACAATGGCATCACCGACACAATGGAAATGAGTTTGAGTAAGCTCTGGGAGTTGGTGATGGACATGGAAGCCTGGCGTGCTGCAGTCTATGGGGTCACAAAGAATCAGACTTGACGGAGTGACTCAACTGAACTGAACTTAATAAATGTTTATTCATAGCCGAAAGTGAAGAGGAACTAAAAAGTCTCTTGATGAAAGTGAAAGTGGACAGTGAAAAAGTTGTCTTAAACCTAAACATTCAGAAAACGAAGATCATGGCATCCGGTCCCATCACTTCATGGGAAATAGACGGGGAAACAGTGGAAACAGTGTCAGACTTTATTTTTTTGGGCTCCAAAATCACTGCAGATGGTGACTGCAGCAGTGAAATTAAAAGACGCTTACTCCTTGGAAGGAAAGTTATGACCAACCTAGATAGCATATTCAAAAGCAGAGACATCACTTTGCCAACAAAGGTCCGTCTAGTCAAGGCTATGGTTTTTCCTGTGGTCATGTGTGGATGTGAGAGTTGGACTGTGAAGAAAGCTGAGCGCCAAAGAATTAATGCTTTTGAACTGTAGTGTTAGAGAAGACTCTTGAGAGTCCCTTGGACTGCAAGGAGATCCAACCAGTCCATTCTGAAGGAGATCAGCCCTGGGATTTCTTTGGAAGGAATGATGCTGAAGCTGAAACTCCAGTACTTTGGCCACCTCATGCGAAGAGTTGACTCATTGGAAAAGACTCTGATGCTGGGAGGGATTGGGACAGGAGGAGAAAGGGACGACAGAGGATGAGATGGCTGGATGGCATCACTGACTCGATGGATGTGAGTCTGAGTGAACTCCTGGAGTTGGTGATGGACAGGGAGGCCTGACATGCTGCGATTCATGGGGTTGCTAAGAGTCGGACACGACTGAGCGACTGAACTGACTGAACTGAACTGAAGATGTTAACCAAGATGTGTTGTTGGTATAGGAAAAAAAAAAAGCAATGAGTTCAAAGTCCAAAGTGTGGATTAAATCCTAGCAATAACTAGTTCCATGACCCTCAACAAGTCATTAAACATTTCTGAGCTGCAGGAATAATTGTGCCTACCTCAGAGTTTGTTGTGATAACTTCTGTTAAAGCAACTGGCACATAATAAACACATTAATGTTTGTCGAATCTATTGCCCAACACTGAACCTTTAATTTTTTCTGAATGACTAATCTCAGCTGACTAGTCTTGTGTTGAGGGCAGTCAACAATGCAGTGTACGGAGGGTGGAGAGGGCAAACCACCCACTCTGGAATTATGAAGCATGGGTGCCGAGGGCTATCACAGAGGAGTGTAGGTGTGGAATGAGCACACTTACTTCTGTTGGCACCCACAGAGCAGTGATTTTGTTTTCTTATAGATCAGGGCCAAAATATAAAACTTCAAGCAAAAAGTAATGGCCATAACAAATTTGATCTCTAAATAGAAAACTTCTTGGCATTAGGTAGAAAGTACAGTGCTTGGATTGGGGAGAAAGTCTGAAGTTTTAAGATTACATAGGAGATCTCTGATTTCCATCTCTTTTAAATTTTCTCACATACAGGTAATTCTTAAAAGTAAGTTTTTATATTTTTAAATCTCTTAAATTATGCATTAAAATACTTTATGCATATAATTTTTATAATTAGCATAATTATAATTAAAATACTCCTAAAGTTGTATACATTGACCTGAAAACGCATGATCCCAAAATGGAGTTTTAAAAATGGATTAATGTGAGGGAGTGAATATCTAGTGAGGAAATTAAAATTGGATAGATTCTGTTCCCTGATACTTAACTACTGAGACATAAAACTTTTAGTGTCATAGTCTCTCCTCAATAAAACTGAAATGATATTTTTTACCTTATCTCCCTCACAGTACTATCATGAGGTTTAAATGAAATGAAGCGTATAAACTTGTAATGAGTATTTTTTTCCAGGTACTAGTCTTAAAAATGGACAGTAAAAATTAATAGAGCCACTAATATTTATGGCTCTGTCTTCCACTCTCCTACAGTATTTCAAAACTGGGATGTCTCCTCTCCTAGCTGTACCGAGTCTCTGATTGATTCCCTAGCTCACTAAGAAAATCTGTACCTGAAAAAATTGTTTATTACTCTAGAAACCTGCAGAGCAGAACTTCATTGCCAGGCTCTGTAGCTTTGTGTAGGAAGGTAGGGCTATACCCTGGCCTCGCCTGCCAGGATATAGGGCTCCTGCCAGAAGCCCCTTGAAACTGATGCAGCCTCTCACTGCCAGAAGTAGGGCCCGCGGATGGCTACTCTCAGAGTTCCTGTACTTTCCAACACCATTCTCCTTGTGGTCCTTGGGGACTTCCTGGCCTTGTTTCATTGATGACAGTTGGACATACTTCCCCAGGCAGGATCTACAAGCAGGGCTTACATAGGAGATAGATTTATCCAGTTCTCCTCTGACAGACACTTGTGTCTTTCCAAAGAACTCCCCCTTCTCTCCATAAACCTGAAAGAAATTTTTAGCTCCAACTGCTAGACATTAGGGCAGCAGTTGAAATGTTTTCCAAAAAAAACTTTATTTGGTCTGGTTTCAGTCTGTATTCAATTTCCTAACTGTCCCTGTATTTCTTCTTAGAAAAATATTCATTATTTTAGTTATTACTTCCTTAATAGAGAACTTCTGTATATAACTTTTGTGACTAAATCCCTACCAAAAAAACAAAAACAAAACTAGTTTCTTATTTCGGGAGGAAAAGTGTGAGTTTTTTTTTTCTTATTAATATCATAAGATGTATTAACCAGCATTGACAATAAATGAATATTTTTAATTATTAGACAAAGAGGAAAGAAACTGGATGTGTTTTCCTGTTCTTTACTTGTATATATCTTCTTGAAATATCCTTTTCTTCCCACACTGCTTTAACTTGTTTACAATACCAAAAGCCTTTACAAATCCATTTATTTTAGATCTGTTTGTTAAAACTCATCAGAGTAAAATAATATTTCCTTATTTTACAGCTTCCAGCTTCACCATTAGAAATTAGAAAAACAAAAAATTTTGTAAACAGTTGTATTATACATAACACTCAGAATATTGAGCATTCTTGGGCATTCAACTAAAATTCATTTTGTGGAAACTAAATGTGTTTAAAGTTTTATTAACTCAAGTAGTTACAGTATTATTTTCATGGAACACCATCTCTGATTTGATTTCTGGGTCTAAAGCCTATTTACTTATTCATTTTTGAGAAGCCAGTTAATTTATCTCTTCTATTATTTCATAAAATAGAACGAATAATAAAAAAAAGAATATAGCTTCACCTATTTATTCCACTGGAGTGTTCTACAAATGTTTTTACTGAAATTCATGAAGTATTCGAAATGTCTCAAGTAAAAATTCCAAGTTGAAAATGAAAAATATTGGTGAATCATATACAATTTATGTAGCAGATTTTACATCATGAGAAATGAATTCAGCTTCTAATAATCCAAGAAACTGTGAAGTCTGGGATTGATTCTATGGCTTGTTAGTTGTCCAACACCGTAGTAAGAAATTTCCATACAACACTGGATTTAATCCTAAGGATTAAATGTACTCTCATCTCCTTGTATGAAAGAAGTCTAGGGAAAAAACCTAACTTGTCCAAGATAACCTAACTGGTAAGTGGCAGGGAAGAACTTAAAGTCCAGTATAACTTGACAGCTCCCATTTCCAATGATTAGTGACAGACCAATAACTTTTATTTTAAAAACAGTTACTTTGAAGTTATAAAACCAGAGGAAGACAACGTCCTAGAATCTTTGGTGAAGCTGGAAGAGATCTTAAAAGATTACCTAGCAGTTTATAAACTGGTTCTTAGCCTTGAAACTCTACCTATAACTAAAAAATTAACTGGCAGCTCAAATATGTATTTGGAGTCACTATGCAAGTTCAGAGAGCTCTATCACAAAGAGTAAGGGCAGAAGGTAGCTTTGTGCAATTCTCAGTTCGAGGTGCTTTCTCAGGGAGTCCCAAAGAATCTTGCTAGAATCAAGTCCTCGGGGAGTAATTTGGAAAACCACTGTTAAGGTCCATTCATTCCAGAAATGAAAACCAACAACAACAACAGATTTTTAGCAATGTAGTTAAAATGAAAGAAATGCTGTCCAAGTGATAAAGTCTCCCCTGTTTATGCTTTATCTCTCTCTTTGCAGATCCATGTGGCAGGACAATGACCACATTTTTTTTTCTTCTTCTTTTAATTACTGAAACTCATTACCAGCTGCCTGGCACCTAATAGGAACTCAACATTTTTGTGTGAATAAATTAAAGAATAAATGTACAAGATAACTTTCTTTAAAATGTGTGTGTGTGTGTGTGTGTGTGTGTGTGTGTGCTAAGATTTGTGGGGGGAAAGTAATTTTTATAGTCACATGTACATCTGTAACTAAAATCTTCAGGCTTGCTCCAACACATTGCCTTGGGGAGAGCTTGTGAACTATTAAAAATGGGACACAATGTCCCTTCACAGAGAAATAAGCAAGAAGTGGAAAAATATGCCAATTGGAACTCCAGGAGAGCTCAGAAATTTTGGCTGTGATTTCATGAATTGGAATCCGGGCAGAGGGCATCAGTAAATGTTCTTAGTGGAAAATGCCGTTACTGCTGTTTTTAATGACCCTTTTAGTTTTATATCTTGCTCAGTATGCAAAACATCTATCTACTTTATAGTCACACAGAAGTCATTAGCTCTAAATAGTTTTTTTGCTTCTCATTGAAAACAGATTTATTTTCCTCAAAGCACTTTATTATCACCTATTGAAAGAGACTGAATATGTAAATATTAAGATAAATTGATATTTAATTAATTATATTCCTGCTAGTGGTATAGGACAAAATATTTTGCAGATATGTAATCATTTACTTGCAAGGTATTTCTGGTTTAGGGTAGCAACTTGGAGATCATCCCATGGAAATTAAGGAGTCACAAAATCAGAAATGGTGAATCTACTATTCTAAACCCTCAAGATAATCTGTCAAATAATATGTGTAACTTTATGTTTAACAGAGGCTTTTGTAAAAAGTTACCCATTTGCAAATTGTTCAATTGAAGTTAGCTAAGAGCAAAGGAAAGGTGATTCAATACCAAAAATAACAGTTAATTTTAAAAAGCTAGTTTTATTTAGTCCCCTAAAAAGTAAATTCAAAATAAATTCCTACTTGTAGGTAATGATATCTACTTATTGAGGTAATAAAGATAAATATAAATTTTTAAAAACATTTCTTTTGTTCTAGAGAATATTGTTCTCTTAGTTGATTTATAATATAGCTTTACAACATAATAATTAAAATATTTGTTAAGCCTGTGGAAAGCCATACTTTTCTCTCAAGTTTCCTTCTACCAATTTCTGCCTGGTCAATGTGGCCAGACAGAAACCTTGCATCCTGCACCTCATAGAGGCTCTGGTACATTACAGTAGATATACGCTGCATGGATACATAGGTGCCACGGCTTGCACACCTTTGTCCACTCAGACAACCTACTAAAGCAACCTGGCGCATTCTTAGCTCTCTGGACTTAATAACGAAGAAAATGGTCAGGAGTCTCCCATACTTAGATTGTATGTCATTGATTTCAGGGTCATACCAAGTGTCATTCATGACTTTGAATATTGATTAATTAAACAATTACTGTATTTTTTCCAGTATTCACTGTGAATCAAGACAACTTGTGTACCTTCCAGCTGGCCCTTATTTTATAGACCTTAATGGATGATAGTCACTGACATAGGCTATACAGAACCTACCAGTGTTCAGTCCAGGAGATGCAGACCACAGATATAGTATATATTCTTCTGTAGAAGAAACTTCAAAGTGGAAAGCTGCTTTCTGATTTAACATGGCCTCAGTGGCTCAGACGGTAAAGAATCTGCCTGCAATTCAGTAAACCTGGGTTTGATTCTTCGGTCTGGAGGATCCCCTGGAGAAGGGAATGCAACCCACTCCAGTATTCTTGCCTGGAGAATCCCATGGACAGAGGAGGCTGGTGGGCTACAGTTCACTAGGTCACAAAGAGTCAGACACAACTGAACGATTAACACCCACACACAGAATCCAGTAGAGACTGAATAAATTTTCAGAATTTTATGGTCTAAACACTGAAGAAAATAATCCCATTGTATGACAGTTAAACAATGTGTATCATATTTATTAGCTTTATCATGCCAGTTTTCAGAGGAACTGCAACTTTTTGTTGTTCCTTGATGAATTTCTGTGCTTGTCAGCGGGGACTGAAGTCATTCTGGCAGCTTCTTAGGAACAGCTGTACAGATAAGGATGACTCAGCCAAGAGAAAAAGGAAGAGGGCTTAAGTATACTTCCCACTTCTCAAAGCTTCTCTTTGAGCCACCAGAAACTCTATCTAGGGAAAATTATCTCTTAGGCTGGTTACCACAGAAGTAAATTAAGTCCATGTAATGATAACCCCATTTTAATACATTTATTCTAATTGTTTAAGCAAAGGAGTTCCTATACAAAAGTATGAGAGTAAATAAAAATACAAGTACTACTAAATATGAACAGATTTAAAATGCAAAATTGAGGGCAAAACCATCCTGAACATTTTAAAGTTTGTTGATTAAAGGCAGAAAAGTTAAACTAGAATTTTAGGATTAATTTATTATAGAATCTTTAAAAATAATCTCCTTTAATAACTAAGACTTCCATCATCAGTGTTGTAGATAACACTGTGTGTTTTAATAATATCAATTAAACTTGGTAGAATATGTTTGAGTGAGTGAGTGAAGTCTCTCAGTCGTGTCCGACCCTTTGTGACCCCGTGGACTGTAGCCCCCCAGGCTCCTCCGACCATGGGATTCTCCAGGCAAGAATACTGGAGTGGGTTGCCATTTCCTTCTCCAAGAATATGTTTAGGTTTTGTAAAGATTAGGTGTTGGTTTTTCTCCTGTGTGGTTTAGTTGTTAAGTCATGTCAAATTCTCTGTGACCCCATGGACTGTATGTAGCTCACCAGGCTCCTCTGTCCATGGGATTTTCCAGGTAAGAATACTGAAGTTGGTTGCCATTTTCTTCTCCAGTCTGCTGAGCATTGAGCCAGCAAATCTCCTTATAAAAATTAAAAAGAATCAATTTATCCTTGTAGAAGAGGCATATTGCGTGATTTTTTTTTTTTTTGCAAAACCAGAAATTACAAAAGCAAGAAAATCAAAACACGATGAGAAATAACCTTGCCCTTTCAAGACATAAAAGCATGAAGGGTAAAATGAGAGAGGGGGCGATGGAGTGAAAAGAAAATATTCATTCTCAAAGGCAGTTCTGAATACATTTACATATACATGGGAAGGATGACTAAGAAAATAGGATAATGAGTAATTCATGTTGAGAATGCTAAGACACTGAAATAAATTTGGGCTTAGCAGAATCTTCTTCGTTTATAAAAATGAACAGAATAAAGAGCCCATATCACATAGAATGAATCACATGTAACTCCAAAGGAAATTAGGATCACTGATGTCCTACAAAATTTTAGAAGCCCGGAATTATCATGTTGTTACAAAGATGTTACTTTCCCCTTGGAGTCTCTGTGACATTGAAGTATTTGGCAGCAGTCTCCATCCTGTGGGCTTCTCTGGTGGCTCAGACGGTAAAGAATCAGCCTGCAATGCAGGAGATCTGGGTTTGATCCCAGGGTTACGAGGATCCCCTGGAGAAGGGAATGGCAACCCACTTCAGTGTTCTTGCCTGGAGAATTTCATGCACAGAGGAGCCAGGTGGGCTACAGCCCATGGGGTTGCAAATAGACACGATTGACCAAAAAACACTTTCACTTTATGTCCTGTGGGTGAAGATCTTTTCATTCACATGGTTGTCACAGGGGCATCAAGGTGAGAGTGCCAGAGAGAGTGTGAAACCAGCATGCTATTACTGTAGCACTGAATTTTCAGGGGAAGAGCCTTCCTACCTCTCATCAATGCTTTCAGTGAAAACTTGTTTCTTGATTATATAGATTTATAAATATAGTCAATCTTTTGAAATGTGGAGGGTACCAAAAACGGCAAACATCAGGACTCATTTCTTCATGTGAAACAGCATTAGAATGTGTTAGGCTAGGGGATAGTTTGATGTAGTTTAGTAATTTTTAACTGGGGTAGGAGAGTGTATGTAGGTTGAAAAGTACATAGTTGGCATTGTAATTTTATATTTGGAAATAAATATGTATTACTTGATTTATATTTCAAACTAGTGGGATTGAAAACCTTTGCTAGTGAAAATTGCAGTGATTTATATTGAGGGAACATATTATATCAACTGTAAGTGTGGGCTGAGATTTTCATGTTTGTGAAAGGCAGAAGGAGGTTTTAAAACTTGGAGAAACTGGTGTAATTAAAAGAAAATGCATATTGTAGCCAGAAAATCCAGTACTTGATTCCCAGCTCTGCTTGTGTGGCCTAAAGCAACTGAATTCTACTCTCTGA
Organism: Bison bison bison; assembly: GCF_000754665.1. Classification (NCBI taxonomy): domain Eukaryota; kingdom Metazoa; phylum Chordata; class Mammalia; order Artiodactyla; family Bovidae; genus Bison; species Bison bison. The sequence continues at coordinate 481,833 of NW_011494518.1, forward strand.
GTCTCTTTGCATTGATCTTTAAAGTGGAGATGACCATATCCTTACACGGTTACACACGCTTATCTATGTATTTTTTAAAGTTATAGTCGCTAAGGTGCCTGGCACATGAACTAACCAAATAATAATTCAGGCTGTCCCCTTCTCTGCCTGTTTTCCTCTCGCTCGAATGTTTGTTCTTGCTGTCTTCCTGGCTTTCTGATCTCTATTTTTCCCCACCTAGCATATAAGCATACACAAGAACGAATCAAAAACTAAAGAGTACCATCTCTTTTGTTCTTAGATTCCCCACCTTGTTACCACTCTGGCTCTCTTCTCTTCACAGTTCAGCTTCTTGGTTCACATTCACTGACTCCACCTTCTCATCGTCTGGTCAAGCCTCCACCCTTTGCAACTGGCTTTGTTCTCCATCATTCCAGTGTAACTGGCCCTATTAATGTCCCCGGTTCCCTCAGTTGCCAAATTTAACCAGTAGTTTTCAGGATTTTCTTTCTGGACCTCATCTTCAGGAGTACCAACATTCTAACTCTTCTGACACATGCTACCTTGAGGTTTTCTCCCCCAGGCTCCTCGTTGCCAGTTCTTTTCCCTCTCCTTACATTGTCCATCTTTTCTTGGCCATCTTGTAAATAATGTCATTTTCGTGATTCCGGCTTTAATGTCCTTTCTTTCTGTTTACAGAGTCTTCTGGAGATGTTTATTCACATCAACAGCTTCCACTACTCTTCATGACTGAGCATGTGGTCTCTGAACAATGTGCTTTAGAGTCACTTAAGAACCCTTTGTAGAAGTGCCAGTCTGAGGCTCCACCAGACCCTCTTCTGCTCACATTCTAATGTATTTCAAGTACATGTCACCACTTCAGATCTCTCTCCTGAATGATAGGCCAAGTACCCTGCTCCTTTTCAGTATTTTTGCTTGGGTGTCTCATGAGCGCCACTTGCTTGAGGTGCTCAGAACTGAACTGGTCATTCCTCTCAGTCCAACCTGCCATGGCCACTCTCGGGGTGATGCTCACTAATCTCCCTCAGTGTCTAAATTCTAGCACCTCCCTCTGTTTCATCATCACGTCCCATAGTCATCAAGCTCCTCCTCTCCACTCTCAGTGCCTTCTTGTGTTTCCTACTTGGGTAACAAAATAGCCTTGGTTTCCCTCTCTCTCTTAGATTTGTCCTTCAGCATACTGCAATATGTCAGGAGTGGTATTCCCTACTTTATTTGGTTGCTGGCTCCCCCACAAGCCTCTGAATAGATTCCAAACCTCTTCATGGTGCATATGGCCCCTACCTGCCTTCCAGTATCACTAGCTGCCACACCTCACAGAGGGGCCCTAAGATCCTTTGTGTTTAATGCTTTGCAGTTTCTGCAGGCATCCTGCTCTTACCTGCCTTCAAGCCTTTGGGCAGCCATTCTTTATGCCTGGGTTTCTTCCTTCACGTGACTCACTTCCTACTATAGCTTCAGTACTCACTGCAAGGGTAACCCCCAAAGATCCCCTCAGGAAGCTCTCTACATCATCTGGAGTGAAAGATACGCATGCTTGGTTTGTTTCTTTGTTTCATAATAATCTAAGTTTTCCTTTGTCACAGCATTATTCATCTTTTATGATGACTATCAGAGCCCTTGTCTGTGTGCACATCTAGTCTTGGGGAATGAGAAGAGCACCTTTCAATTAAAACTCTGCCACACCATGCACAGTACCTAGCACAGAGTAGGTATTCAGCTGATACAAGTTTGTTAATGTACTGATTTGTGAGCTAATGACTTTTTAGGTGGATGATGACAGCGTTGTGAGTGGAAAAAAAGACACGCTTTGCAGTGTCTTAGCTCAGCGAGTCATGGTTTTATCAAACAACACTTTTTTTTGTTGTTTTTTTAATTGAAGTATAGTTGACTTTCAATATCATGTTAATTTCAGGCATATGACATAGTGATTCAACATTTTTATACATTATGAACTGATCACCATAATGAGTCTAATTACCAACTGTCACCATACAGTTATTGTATTACTGATTGTATTTCCTGTGTTACACGTTACAACCCATGGCTTACTAGTTTATATTTTTTTAAAGTTTGTGATAAATGTTCAAAGATCATCTGTTTTCTTAAAAAAAATTAATCATAAATATTTAAAATTTAACTCTGGAGCCATGAGTGTCATAAGGCATAAACGCGCGAGAGTATTAACATCTGGTTAGTCTGGAAGTATGTTTAAGTGTGGGTATTAAGATGTGTTGCATAACTGAATGAGTCTAAACTTCAAACCAGAAATTTATTATTTGGAAGCAAGATGAAACCAAAATACAAGCCTTTTAAATCTAAACACAGCCCCACCAGAGGAAGAACAGTGAAAACATGTCCATTCTTAATGTCTTACAAAAGGAGATAAGTAACTTTTCATTTTTGTTAATGAGTTCTGCAATCAAACAGGAATTTGGCAGATTTTCTTTACTTCATATTAAGTTGACATATATCAGAAATGAAAGAAACATCCAAGGGACTCTCAAGAGTCTTCTCCAACACCACTGTTCTGACAAACCTAGACAGCATATTAAAAAGCAGAGACATTTATTTGCTGACAAAGATCCATCTAGTCAAAGCTATAGTTTTTCCAATAGTCATATATGGATGTGAGAGTTGTACCATAAAGAAAGCTGAGTGCTGAAGAATTGATGCTTTGGAGTATGGTGTTGGAGAAGACTGTTGAGAGTCCCTTGGACTGCAAGGAGTTCAAACTAGTCCATCCTAAAGGAAATCAGTCCTGAATATTCATTGGAAGGACTGATGCTGAAGCTGAAGCTCCAATACTTTGGCCACCTGATGCAAAGAACTGACTCATTTGAAAAGACCCTGATTCTGGGAAAGATTGAAGGCAGGAGGAAAAGGGGATGACAGAGGATGAGATGGTTGGATGGCATCACTGACTCCATGGATGAACAAGCTCTGGGAGTTGGTAAAGGGCAGGGAAGCCTGGCATGCTGCAGTCCATGGGGTCACAAATAGTCAGACAAGTCAGAGCAACTGAACAACAAAAAATTTATTCAAATGGTAAAAATATATGAATGCTCTTTGTAAAACTTTAAATGTATGTAAATAAACTAACATGTCAATATAAGTAATGCATTGCAAGCTGAAAAAAATAATGCATTTTTTTTCAAAGTTGACGACATATATTACCTCATTTTTATAAAGGTAATCTGTTATTATTCACAAGGATGAATGAGGATAATCAAACATTGCACATTTATTTCTTAATAACCTGTGTATAATATTGACTCTAGATGCATCTTCCCAGCATAGGTCCACTAGTCACATTTACAGCCTTACTCAATCAGTGCTGGGAAACGTTGGGATGCTCCCTCTGGACTCACAAACACCATGCAGATTCCTCTGGTTCTGAAAAACTGATGCCTTGGTCAGTTTTCATTGCTTGTGAAGTCCCTTATGAGCAGAGCTTTGCCAAGCCCCTGCTGCCAGTGTCCACAGTGGAAATGATGATGTGTTTGCTTTGAGGTGCTTCTTCTGGCTCTTCTAACACTTCATTTCCCAGAATCCTCTCTGCTAAACCCAGTTGGTAGTCCTTGAACCTGTGGGAATAAACATCTTTTTTCTACTGTGCTGTACTCAACTGCCTGAACAATATAGAATTCTGTTCATGCTCCACAGTCCATCCCTTAAAAACCCTCATGAAAATATTCCCAGACCACCCAGCTGTGTACTTTTTCTCTCTAATGGAATCAGTCTTTTAAGTGGGGCATGGAGAGAATCAGTTCATAAGAAATTGCTGAACTGTTTTCTGCACTAAGTCCACCATTTTGTATTCCTGTGACATATGAGTTTCAAGTTGCTCCATCTCTAGGTTTCTTCAGTCCTTTTAGATGTTAGACTTTAACATTTGATTAATTCAATATTTATGTAATTATTAAATTGATTTCTTAAGGAGACTGCTTTTTTAATATCTTTTCTTCACAAATCTACTTATCTTTTATCCTGTACCTAAAATAGATCTATAATACCAGTCAGCTGATAAACAGAACAGTATTCCCTATTAGATATTCATAGCAGCGGAAGCCTCCTGCTTTCTATTAATTCTCAATATGCTCATTAATGAAGATGAAGGTGGGATATGAAAGTGTACAGAGAGAAGCCAAAGAGAGAAAGAAAAATTTCTTGCCAATTAGAGCAAAATGGTCTTGTTTATCTGAAAAAACATTGGGAAATATAGTGTAAGCTGGGTTCCCAGGAGGAAAAGGATACAAGTTTTGTGAGTACATGGTAGTGTCTCTGCCATAGGTATGGCTCTGTGAAGGTGAGACGTGCGGTCCTGGAGTACTGAGGAGCCCGTTTATGTGTAGGAAGCTAGTAACATATGTAAGAGAATGTGGGAGGAACTAGATAGATGAGTACACTGAATGCCGAGAAGTTTATATTGTCTTTGGGGCAGTAACTGGCCAAAGACGTCCTTGTAAAGTAGGATGATACTTGCCTATTACTCAAAGGTATGCTGAGGCATGAATACAGCAGTAGATTGAGACTGTCTTTCACGGTTTATAAAGCGCTGAGTGAGCATATGGGGGCTTCGCAGGTGGAGCAGCAGTAAAGAATCTGCCTGCCAATGCAGAAGATGTAAGAAATATGGATTCGATCCCTGGATCAGGAAGATCCCCTGGAGAAGGAAATGACAACCCACTCCAGAGTTCTTGACCGAAGAATCCCAGGTACAGAGGAGTCTGGCAGGCTACAGTCCATGGGGTTGCAAAGAGCTGGACACGACTGAGTGACTGAGTGCACACACACACACATATACACACACAAATGAACGTATCACAAGTTTTGCATTAATTTTAAGTTTCTACAGTTGCAAAACAATTGTTATATTCAATGACTTTCCCTGGAAGGCTCAAATTTTTTCAGGAACTTTTGAACTTCACTAATAATTCCCTTCATACTCTCCAAAGGATAGTTACTCCTTTTGCTTGTCTTATTCCTCTCTGAAGAAAAAATAATAACTTATGAACTATAAAGGAAATGAAACCACAAGATTTCTTACAATACTTCTGTTCTTTGCAGTCCTAATGTGTTGAGGCTAAGCATATAGTATTACCATCTGTGCTAATAAAAATAACAATAATGTGCACAAATAATGTTGAAATGTAGAATGATGAAGCATTATTTCAAAAAATGAAATTAAGTCTTATTTTGTTTCTTTCTGCAGATGTCATTTTTGCCTGTTTGTATTTTTCTTTGATCTTTAGTATGTTCATTGTGTCCTGCCTCAATTACCCAGAGAACTCTGTGTCTCTCCTTAGGGTTGTCTGCCAGCTGATCACTTCTAAACCAATTTTCTTTGTTACATTGGCATTCTCTCTCTTTCTTTTTAAATTACCTTCTCAATAACTTTGAATCCAATTTTAACTATTATATTGAGTTACAGAACAATTTTCACACCATTCCTGAGCTAGTCACATCCATCACTGTAGTTATTTCACCTCTCTGTATCTTTATGTGAGAAACACTTTTAAAATTGTCCTTTTGATATTTTGCCCAACTGTATTTTCATGCATATTTTTATCTGGCTGCATATATCTACAAAGTAAATGTTTCCTTATCAATTCACTCTTTTCAGCTTTTAAATAACAGTTCATTTTTTGAATGAGATTTTAACTGAAATGACTGGCTTGATATTCAGATTGAATAATTTATCCTTTCTCATCTTTGATGTTTTATCAGAGTCCACCAAACATGAACGTGGCAAATATTTTATAACCTTAGAAGATAATTGTGATTCCATTCCTGGGAAGCTGGTCGTCAGTCTTTCTCCTATCACTTTGGTTACCTATTTGTTTTTCTGCTTTCTAGGCTCTGCATTTCATTACTAGAAATGGAAATGTTTTGGTTAGGCATAGAAGCAATAAGTGATCTTTCATTGTGTTTACCCATAATTATGAAATTATAGTAATCGTATTATGTTCAATGTTATTCTGTATTCTACACAAAAATCTCAATATAAATATAAAATGCTAATTTTTCTATATCTAACTTGATACCATTTGAAGTAAAAAAATATATATTTATATCAAATAAAGATATAGTTTATCAGTTTTCTCTTTTCAGAATTAATAGTAAATTGAGCCTCACAAATAAACATAAAAACATATCCAACTTTTCACCTGAAAGGAAAACCTAGGTTTCATGAAATTCTTGGACAGCAAGTTGCAAGCGCTCTTTGTCATTTTTCTTTTTTAATAAAAACAAGATTAAGGCCTACCTTACAAACCTGCTAAGTGCAGAAGTGCATGTGTTCTCAGTTGTGGCCAACTTGTTGCGACCCTGTTGACTGTAGACTGCCAGACTCCTCTGTCCAGGGGATTATCCAGGCAAGAATAATGGAGTGGGTTGCCATTTCCTCTTCCAGGGAATCTTCCCAGTCCAGGGATCAAATCCATGTCCTGCATCTCCTGCATTGGCAGGTGGATTCTTTACCACGGAGCCACCAGGGAAGCGAATAGATGTTTATGTGGCCTTTATGAAAAATAGTAGAACTAAGAAGTAGGGACAAAGGAAATACTATTTAAATTTTAAAAATAAAAACAAACATGGCAGATCTGGATAAGTAATAGCATTAAGCTGGTTTTTTAATAAATTCTAATGGGATACAGACTGTGCTTTTTAACTATAGAGAAAAATGTCAATACATTTTGCCTTCGACTGAATAAAAGAAATTAGTTGAATTGTTTCTTATGCTTTTAATTCTTTATAATGTAACTCATGTTGTATCTGGAAAAATACATAATGTACATAAATGTACAATGGGCTGCAGTCCATAGGGTTGCACAGAGTTGTACATGACTGAAGTGACTTAGCATGGATGCATAATTGGATGAAAATGAAAAGTTTCAGTTGAACAATTTATGGATATAAATAAGAATGAGGCAGTAATTCCAAATACCATAATTTTTCTTTCTACCAATAAAACACATTTATATTATCAGTGTTGTTTAAAATTTTAAAAACTGTGCTTGGCCAAATTTTACTTTTAATATTATAACTATTTATAATATAAATAGCTATTTCTGTTAATTTCTAAATTGTTCTATTTAATCGTTTTATTCATTTTGCTTGTTTAAAAATGAAAGATTAAATAATGATAAACATAAGCATTTAGCTAATTTACAATTGTTTATTATGCAGAAATTTGGTTTTTAAAGTTTTCAGTGACTTGAGCTTATCTTTCAGTTTCTTTATTAAAAATTTCATTGTATTTTATTTAGCACTTCAATCTCTAATTTTTTTAGCAATTTAAAAGTGATGATTTACATAATCTACATTCATTTTTATTGGAGTCAAGACATTTATGTTACTACATAATTGAATTCATTATAACAGTATGCTTTAAACAATGACTTTTTCATGCTTCTAAGTTATTGCATATGTTACATGTGACTTGTCTTCCTGAGTGCTCCAAGCTGAAAATTATTCTTTTCTGATTTGTGCTATAGCTATTAAACTTGTGCAGAATAATATTGTCAGCAAGTCCTGTCATCTGAAAAAAAAATAATTTCCTCAGTGTATATTATTTTTCAAATTATGTTTTCAATAAAACTGTCAACGCCTTAATGCTAAATGTTCAAAAAGTTCACTTTTAAAGATAGCCTATTACAAATACATTGTTTTGACTATAGAATACTAATTTCAAAATACATAGATTATGTATGATTTTTATAAACTTTATAATCTCTTCATAGAGATATTCATAATTTCTTATCACTTAGAGAACTTTCTAAAGTGTTTCGTGAATATAGAGGCAAATAATACAGAAGTTTAGACCATGAATGAAACTTAGAAATAATTTAGGACAAGGATAAACAAACTATAACCCAGGGACTAAATCTGGCTGTATTCTCTTTCTGTAAGCAAAGTTTTATTGGAACACAGCTACTCCCTTGTAAAACCTCCCCCTGCTCAACACCCTGGGGAAAAATATCTCTTATATAGCAGAATTGAAAGTTGAGTAGGGAAAGCACCAATCACCCAAGTGGGTCACTGGTAGAGACAGTACAAGGGACTACTTCTAGTTTGACTCTTGGTTCTCAGATCCATGTGTTCTAGCTATTTAGAGACATGTGCTGTGATGTGCTTAGTTGCTCAGTCATGTCCAGCTCTCTGCAACCCCATGGACTGTAAACCCACCAAGGTCCCCTGTCCATGGGGATTCTCCAGGCAAGAATACTGGAGTGGCTTGCCATGCCCTCCTCTAGGGGATCTTCCCAACCCAGGGATCCAACCCAGGTCTCCTGCATTGCAGGTGGATTCTTTACCGTCTGAGCCACCAGGGAAGCCCTTTAGAGACATGGCGTCACACAATAGCCATTGACTCTTAAAGGATAGACCCCAAGCCCACAGAGTAAAAGTGTCATTCATAAACTAGTGGTTTTCTTGTGCCTCAAAGAAACACAAGATAAAATCCAACATTGTATCAGGCCAGCAGATTTGGGGTAATGCAATATATAGTAAAATGAATGATATCTCATAGCCATGCACTTTTTGTCACCTTTCCTTCACTGTAATATAAGCCCTTTTATACTTTCAATCAAAAAGAAATTATACAGGATCCCTTGACAGTAAATCTCCCATTCTTTGAGCTCTTGGATAGTATTGCTGGATGAGACACTTAGGAAGAAAAGGCAAATCCATAACAAAATATTTATCAATCCTAGCAATGACAATTAATTGCCCTTTCCATGAAGGAAAGGGTCAAATATTACCAACTTGCAACCAAATGACTGGTTGGTTTCCTCAAGGGACTGTGTCATACCCAGTCATCACTGTTGGTATTTGATTATGACATTGGTCATTCAACAGAGGTAATATTAATAGCTAGATTAGCCTTCAAAGAGAAAGCCCATGCATAGTCTACATCTGTAACACAGTAACTATTTCTCCTGTGGGCCATTACGCAATAAGTGTAGCACCCACAGGGGGAAAACTTATTCCACTAGACAGGTAATTCTATCCATTGGTTATTCAGCGTTTATACGGCAAGAAAACATTTGTACAAGAAGCGAAGCTCTACAGACGTTGTGACTGCCTCCAATAATTCCTTCCACTATTTCTTCTCTAGACACTATTATCTCTAATCTCCCAATCCATCTTTCCAAAGCCCTCAACCACACAGTCCGATCGTTTACCACTGTTTGGTATTCCATACATAGCCTTCGGTTCAGTTCAGTTGCTCAGTCATGTCCAATTCTTTGCAACCCCTTGGACTGCAGCACACCAGGCTTCCCTGTCCATCACCAACTCCCAGAGCTTACTCAAAGGTCTGTCCATCAAGTCGGTGATGCCATCCAACCATCTCATCCTCTGCCATCCCCTTCTCCTACCACCTTCAATCTTTCCCAGCATCAGGGTTTTTTCCAATGAGTCAGTTCTTCGCATCATGTGGCCAAAGTATTGGAGTTTAAGCTTCAGCATCATTCCTTCCAAAGAACACCCAGGGCTGATCTCCTTCAGAATGGACTGGTTGGATCTCCTTGCAGTCCAAGGGACTCTCAAGAGTCTTCTCCAACACCACAGTTCAAAAGCATCAATTCTTTGGCACTCAGCTTTCCTTATAGTCCAACTCTCACATCATCTCATATACTGGAAAAACTATAGCTTTGACTAGATGGACCTTTGTTGGCAAAGTAATGTCTCTGCTTTTGAATATGCTGTCTAGGTTTTTCATAGCTTTTCTTCCAAGGACCAAGCGTCTTTTAATTTTATGGCTGCAATCACCATCTGCAGTGATTTTGGAGCCCAAGAAAATAAAGTCTGTCACTGTTTCCATTGTTTCCCCATCTATTTGCCATGAAGTGATGGGACCGGAGGCCATGATCTTAGTTTTCTCAATGTTGAATTTTAAGTCAACTTTTTCACTCTCTTCTTTCACTTTTATCAAGAGGCTCTTTAGTTCTTCTTTGCTTTCTGCCATAAGGGTGATGTCATCTGCATATCTGAGGTTATTGATATTTCTCCCAGCAATCTTGATTCCAGCTTGTGCTTCATCCAGTTTGGCATTTCTCATGATGTACTCTGCATAAGTTAAATACACAAGGTGACAATATACAGCCTTGCCTTGACATACTCCTTTCCTGATTTGGAGCCAGTCTGTTGTTCCATGTACTGTTCTAACTTGCTTCTTGACCTGCATACAGATTTCTCAGGAGGCAGGTCAGGTGGTCTGGTATTCCCATCTCTTTCAGAATTTTCCACATTTTGTTGTGATCCACACAGTCAAAGTCTTTAGCATAGTCAATAAAACAGAAGTAGATGTATTTCTGGAACTCTTTCACTTTTTCAATGATCCAACACATGTTGGCAATTTAATCTCTTGTTCCTCTGCCTTTTCTAAATCCAGCTTGAACATCTGGAAGTTCATGGTTCATGTACTGTTGAAGCCTGGCTTGGAGAATTCCATGGCCAATTTGTCCACACAGTTGGTGACCAGATGCACTACTCAAAGTCCTGCCTACTGGGAGGATTTGCCCTTACTATTGTCTTTCAGGGCTGTCACTGAGATGTAGTGTTTCATTTTCAGCTCCCAACAATTTACTGCAATGGGTTATCAAAGAACCAAGCACATATTTTTGTCTAGGTCCATCAGCTTGTCAAACAGAACTCCCCGTGAAGTCATAGGAGTGAGCTGAGAGAGGTGTCATTGCAACACAGAAGTCTAGTCCACCTATTCCTGAAAGTTACTTTCTCAGTATACTAAGTATACTAGGCTTCATCCCATAAGTAACATTTCCAAATGTGTTATGAAGTAAATGGCTTCAAAATGTGTTCCTTTCTTACTGCTGGAGGTGCAAAGTACAATAACATGCTCTTTATCTTGTAGCATGTGTTCTGGCATGTTCCCCACAAATGGGCTCCTAAACCTTCACTTGAATCATTAGAGGATTTGTTTTTTATGCTCTGTCAGACAGATATCACAGTGTAAGTTTCCTTATAACTTGCTGCTGCTTAAGTTTGAGTAACATGCTATCATTAATAGAGTAGATTAGTGTGATGTTCTGCAGATTGTCCAAATGGTCAAGGTCCCTGTATTGTGTCAGAAAGCAGGAGAACTAACAATCCTGGGGCATAATCGTGAACATGTGCTGCTATCTAACCCATGAATCTAAATTCCTTCTGATCCTCCTTTCTGGGGAGTATTGGAAAGAAAACATTTACCACTTCAGTAATTGCATATCATGTGTCAGAAGCTTTGTTAATCTGCTCAGAAAAGATAACACAATTTAACATGAAACTGCAAATGGAGCTATTAATATTACTTAATTTGTTTGCGGTTAGTTGACCAACATCTGTCATGATCTAGCCTATTTCTGCAGAGCCAGAAAGATAAATTAATTGTGGAGATGATGGAAATGACAGTCTCTGTATCTTTGTCTTCCATGGTGTACTAATATCTGCCACTACACCCAGAATGCTCCATTGCATTTTGATTTACATTCCTCACCAGAGGGAAGGAAGAGGTTTTAAGGACTTGTACATGGTCTTTCCTGCCATAATGCTTCTTACTGCAAAGATTTAGAAATCAGTTCAAAGATTTTGTCAGTTTACATCTGTCCAGATTCTGCGTTCAGGGGAATAATCATAGGATGGATCCATGGACACAATGGATCCACCATGAGATAGATATGAGCTAGGACTCTATTTATCTCCTGTCATCTATATATGAACTCTAAAAAAGTCAGTCCATGATGGTATTTACGGTCCCCTGATATCCAACACCCCTCAAAAATGTGAGCATTTTTTCCAGTGCATAGCAATGCTGGTATTTGGGGGAACTTGGGGGAATGTTGGGGAATTTCTACTCAGTATGTTTGTTGTGCTTTTGCAGGGTACTTCCCCGAGGGGACCCTGTTTCCCTAATTGATGATTTTGAGTCTAGAACTAGTTCCGCTCTGGAAACGGGCTGAAAGATTTTAAATTTCCATTACAGCAGCAAATACCAAGCTTCTGTTCACCTGATCTCTTATTTAGGGTGTGTGTCCACGTGTGTGCATGCATACATACCAAGCTTAGACTCCACTCCTTGTATTTCAGCCCTTATATTTCAGTATCCTCAAGATCAATTCTCAGGCATGTGCTCTCAGTTTTTGCTATTATATAATATCAAGTTTATACAGCTCTGTGTGAATTATCTCTTTCCTCTTATAAAATGAACTGTACTTCTCAAGCCAGTTCAAGCTAACACTTGACTCTAGTGATTGGCTTGGAAGTATGGAAGTAAAGTGAGGGAAGATCAACTTCTGAATCATCAGCATAGACTCCAGAGAAGAAAAGCCTGTTATCCTTTAACAAAGGAGTGATACACCTCTCTTAGGGCTCAAGGGAATTTGAGAATTGTTTACTAAGTACATCCACTCCACATCCTTTGGTCACAGTCCTTTCTTAACAGGGCCTTATTGCAGTGTAAGGGACTGTCCAGTTTGTGTTCAGTCTTTCTCACAAAAAGGTCTTGGGGCTGATCTACAACATATTCCTCTCATTATGGAAGATAAGTGTCTAAATGCTACCATAAGTACGTTATGGCCCTCACACTTTGTTTGAGTTGAGAATGGACTCAGTAGACTCTGTCATTTTCTTTATTTAAGCACTGGTTGACACTTATCAGTAAGCATTAAATTCCATAGTTCCTTTAATTACTGTTGATGCCATAGCTCTTGAATGCTATGCATAAGTGCCTCCTTCTGTCTGTCTTTTATCCCCATTCTTCACAAGTGAGCAAGCAACTGTGATGCTGGAGTACACCAAGGATTATCATCATTGCAATTATAACCAGCAGTGGGATTCTTCTTGCCATCTGGCTGGCAAGTTATCCAATTCCACTAACCTGTGTATCTGCTCTTTTAATACAGAAAAACACTGTCTTTGTTTATGCCCTCCCAAAAGCTGATCAGCTGATCTCTGGAAACAGTGGTAGGGAAGAGATACATGGGAAGATGTGTTAGCAAGCAAGTTATGAGTGTGGGCAACTGGGATTTACAGGGAAATTCTAGGAAGCAGTGTGGAACTTGTGCCTTGGAATGATGCCATGCCAAGGATGAGGGAAGTGGGTAATTATTATAACACATCGCGGTTGTCAGGCACTCCTCAAGGCTACTTCCAGAATCAGGCATGACAGAGTGGGCAGCGGCATCCGGAGGGAGTCTCAGGTAAAGATGTGTGGGTGCTGGTGTTGGGAGTATAGGAAGCCTGGATGAAAGTAATAAAGCCTAAATAAATAGCACCTGGTGTGAGTGACTGGCCTAACATCTCGAAGTCTATATGTAGTAGAATGGAAACAAGAACACGGGCTTTCAGACTCCTATTGTGGTGAACCTACACTAAGCTATTTCTTTCACATTCATTTCAAAATTCCAAGAATATTGTCTAGTTTGTACTTGAGAGTGGCATATGTAAAAATGACTCCCAATCAAATTTAATGAGAAAGATCTTCTCTCTGTTGTCAGCTCAAGGATAAAAGAAAAATAGCTCTTTTTTTTTTTTTTTCTCCTTCTGAGCTCAGAAAATGGAGCTCAGGACAATTAGCAAGGACAATATCTTCCTGCCAGTGGGAGGAGGAGAGTGGAAAAGAGGATAAGGATTTTTTCCACTTGTGGAAAAGAGCAAAACAAACAAAAAGAGACAGTGGAAGCTTGAGGCAATAGGTAATAGTTTTTGTAACCCTGCTGCTGCTGCAGCTAAGTCGCTTCAGTCGTGTCCGACTCTGTGCAACCCCATAGACGGCCGCCCACCAGGCTCCCCAGTCCCTGGGATTCTCCAGGCAAGAACACTGGAGTGGGTTGCCATTTCCTTCTCCAATGTATGAAAGTGAAAAGTGAAAGTGAAGTCGTACAGTCGTGTCCGACTCTTAGCGACCTGATGGACTGCAGCCCACCAGGCTCCTCCGTCCATGGGATTTTCCAGGCAAGAGTACTGGAGTGGGGTGCCATTGCCTTCTCCGTTTTGTAACCTAGGGATAGACAAATTTTACTTTATAGTTAACCAAGGCAGGAGCAGAATATACATCTTAACACACCCACTGCCTCACAGGTTAGATTTTAGAGCCTATAAAGGCAATTTTTCCGGGTATTCCTTACTTGAAGATGAGTGTCCTCTTCATTCATTGGCATTATTTTTCTTAGGAAAGAGGTCTTGGGCCACCCACTGTACACCCTTAAGGGAAGAATAGAGAGATACAGGGGGGTTCTAGAAGCAGCCATGTGTACACTGACGCATCCGCATGCTTGCAAATCCAAAGGTGCTTTTTTCTTCAGTGTACCTTTGTTGTTAGGCGAGCACTTGTGTGCCTTGCAGAAGGAAATGGCAACCCACTTCAGTGTTCTTGCCTGGAGAACTCCATGGACAGAGGAGCCTGGCAGGCTACAGTCCGTGGGGTCGCAAAGAGTCGGACATGACTGAGTGACTAACACAGTGTTTGCCTAACCTCTCTATCATCTTCCTATATATATCTGACAGTGAGGGGAAGTAACAAGACTAAGAGAAAGGCAGTGAAAATCTTCATAGTGAGAAGATTGGCGCACAGCAGCCCGAGAGCCTGTACATGCATTCTGAACCAATCCCAAAGCACAAACGTAGGCAGTTTACTTTCAGTTAGTAGTTTCTGCTTCATTTCATGGATTCCAATGCATCACATATACTTTTACTTCAGCTTGCTATTGACATATATTTAGTTTACTCATCAGTATTATGGTTGAAACTTTAAAGGCATTAATATTTAAGTAACTAAAATGTTTGAAGTACTAATGTTGTTAAACCACTATCTTTTGATAATGTTTTAAAAATATAAATGCTGCTGTTTTCTTCTAATTTATTTTATATTTCTTTAGCCAAAATAAATCCTGAAAGTTTTCTTGGAGGCATTTATTAATGATGCAAGAGCTCTAGATTTTTTTGTTGCCTGCAAATTCTATCCTACATTCGAATCTGAATCTCTGAGGAAGGATCTGATGCAACTTGCTTTGTAGAGGATCTAGAGTCTTTAATTCTTCATTAGTTATTCTTAAAAAAAAAAAAAAAAGTAGCTGTATGTGGATGCTCAGTAGCTCAGTCATGTTCGACCCTTTGTGACTCCATGGATTGTATCCTGACAGGCTCCTCTGTCCTTGGGATTTTCCATGCAAGAATACTGGAGTGGGTTGCCATTTCCTCCTCCAGGGGATCTTCCTGGTCCAGGGATTGAACTTGTGTCTTTTGTGTCTCTTGCATTGGCAGGTGGATTCTTTACCACTGAGCCAAATGAGTAGCTAACTCAAAAATAACAGGTATGTAGGTTATTACTCTCCAACAAGAAGTATAATTATCAAGAGGTGTGGAGCCTTGTGTTATTCATTAGTGCGCTGTGTCCCAGTACACTCTACATTCATAATAAACTAAATTGTAATCAGGTGCCTTAAAGATGGTGGAAGCTTGCAAGTCAGGGAAACTGGTTACATGTCCTTAATAGCTGACATATACATACTTGATTCCCCAATGTATCCATCTTCCATGGCTCATCTTTTTTAAAAACACTTTTTATTTTGTATTGTGGTATAGCCAACTAATGGATAATGTTGTAATAGTTTCAGGTAAACAGGGAAGGGACTCAGTATGGCTCATCTTTTTATTTATCCCATTTTTTAAATCACCACCTATTTAGAACTAATATTTTTAATACAGTATTTGAAATTTAGGTGAAACGTGGTATATATTGGATAAAGGACTGACATTTTAAGAACTCTTATAAACTGAGTAACCTGTGCTCTCAGCCTGGAATACCCTCTCCACCTTTTCCATTAAGCATCCCATCTGCCTTCCCAGCATGGACACTGAGGCGAGTAAGCTGGGGCAAATGGCCAGGTTGAGGATTAAGGCTGCTACACAGGATGGATTTAGGATGAAAAAGCATATGTTTAAGATTTCATGATTAGAAGTGCACACTCTTTTGAGTCATTACTTATTTGTTCTTTAGCTAGCTAGCTATATGGAAGGATGATAGGTAGGTATGTAGGTAGGTAGATAAATAAATAAATACATAATCATTCTTTGCCTATTCAAAAAAAGTGTGATCATTCCAAATAAATAGCACATTTCTTAGGTGCATGGGAAGTTCTTGGACTTCTTCATAACCCCCTGAATACCTACACAGTGACGTTTGCCAAGATGATTCTCAAGTAATATGTGATTAATATAGTGAATAGAGGACTTCCCTGGTGGCTCAGATGGTAAAGAATCCACCTGCAATGCAGAAGACCTAGGTTCGATCCCTGAATTGGGAAGATCCCCTGGAAGAGGGCACGGTAACCCACTCCAGTGTTCTTGCCTGGATAATTCCATGGACAGAGGAGCCTGGTGGGCTACAGTCCATGGGGTCACAAAAAGCTGGGCATGACTAACGACTGTGCACACACACAGCACATAGTGAATAGTGGAGCAGGAGGGGTGATGTGATGACTAGCCATAAGCTCTGCAATACCTCAGTAGCAATCCATGTAACTTTCTAGATGAAAGTCAAATGGTGAAACACTAGGATGGGTAGATATTCTGCTGAGAGCACAGATTTACTTTATATTCTAAAGGATTCCTTCAAGATCAAATAATAGGAAACAGACATCTAAGGATGTAAATAACCACATACCCATTCTTGTGCTTTTCTGTTCCCTAAAGAATGCCTAAATTTCTTCATTCTGTTCCTAAAACTTGTTTCCACTCATAATTCGTATTATGGAGAAGAAGTATTTATTACTATGACATTTTACAAGCACAACCTGAAAATCATACAAGAATAAAGGGGGCAAAGTTAGTAATATGAATTGAAGTAAAAAAATTGGTGATTTTAATAAAATTTCTAACTGAATTCTACTAAAAATATTCTTGAACATATTCTTTACATACTACTTTTTTAAAGAGAAGATGAACATTTCTTAGATAAAATGATAGTAGACAATATTTACTGGATGTTTAACATGTCAGACACCACTGTATACATTTATGTAAGTGGAATATAAATGAAGTTTTTTGTTTTTTTAGAGACAGGTAAAATGAAGAGGTAGTTGCTCTGTTAGAAAATAAAATGTATATAATACTACCATAACAAAGAGACAATGTTATACCATAATAATAGAAAAAAATAGGTTGAAAGTGTATCTAAGTAGTATGTTGAGATTTTAATATATCATACATGTGAAATTTGAAACTAGTGTGGGAAATATAGACTTAATGTAGATGATTTGGAAATACCAGTAATCAGTGTTCGATAGAATTAATTTATGCCATATTTCATAACATTTTAAATTTCAGAGGTACTAAAGATCTAAAGACTAAATACACTTACGAGAGTAATTTTAAACAAAAAATTTGAAACAACCTATCAATTCTATTAACATGAGAATAATTAATATTTTTGAAATGAGATATGGTGGTATTGTATGATTATATTTATATAAATTTCTATAAGCTAAAACCAATCTGGAATGAAAGAAATAAAAACAGTAGTTGCTTGAGGTGAGGGTGGGTGATGCAGTGTTCTATGGGAAGTGATGCAAGAGATCTTTCTGGAGTGATGGAAATGTTCTAAATCTTGAGAGGAGTATCCATTTACACTAGTGTATATATTTGTTGAAATTTGTTAAACTGTACACTTAAGATGTATGTGTTTCACTGTAAGTAAATTACACTTTATTTTTTCAAAATGTTAAAATATTTGTAACTATATTTATACCATACTGAATTGAAAACCTGGCACTGAAATATGAATACGATTTTTTAAAAATATTGCAGAATAGTGTGTAGACTATATCTCACTTTTATAACAAAAAGTTGTGCTATATATATGGATATTCGTAGATAGACATATTGTTACAGCCATGGGGAAAATTTTGGAATGAGAAAGAAGCATCAGGTTTTTAATTTAAAAAGACAGAGAGTTTTACCTCTTTATATTCTTCTAAATTACATAGTATGTGTGATTTCTACTTTCTTTTTTGTGTTTTCTGCATCAAGAAAATTAAAAATGCCACATTTTATATTATTATTCAGTAATACAGAGTTGTTGATGAAAATATACTCTGAATATAATATGATGGGGCTATACTATGAATGTTGAATATTCTTACTTTTGAAGAATATATATTCTAAAATGAAATCCTTATAAAAATTATGGCACAGATTACCTAAACAAAAATTAGGGCTAAAAATGTTAAATTTTGTTTTAATTACAAATAATAAATGTATAAATTTTACAAAAAATGTAAGGCACTAGCAGTATAATTCTTTGTAAATGTCATAGAAATCTATCAGATCTATAGACACTACAGCCTCATGTTCATTTGTTGAAAAGTTAGGCATAGAGTGCAGTCAATACACATAACCCAGGAAAGAGCTCTCCTAAATATCTGCAAAATTGCTTCATGAGAGGATTATTAGAGAAAGAGCTTCTGGTCATTCAGAAATTTAAATGGATAACATTTGTGAAGTCACTTCACAAAGTATGTCCAGGAATTTAAGAATTAAAAAAGAGAGAGAGATTCATTTTGATATTTGGCAAAACTAATACAATTATGTAAAGTTTAAAAATAAAAAAAAAAAAAGAATACTTCCCACTTTTACTGGACAGATATTTATTTCCAAATTAATGATGCATTTTCATAGATCATACTGCACTGTGATCCTCATTTTTAAAAATCAAGAAATATGCCATTTTTGAAGTAACACAGCCTTTTTATAAGTAACATAGACTTCCCAAACATGTTTTACACAGCAATAATTCAAAAGAATATTTTCTTTTGAAAGAAAAGAGGGGAGAACGTAATGAATATATTTGTCCTTCAGGTTTCATACAAAAACATGATTAAAGAAATTTTAAGAAAAATCTTCTGAATGTCAGAATTTAAATTATATAAATAGACAAATAAAATTTCCCCCATATTTAACAACCCTTCCTGCAGACCCCCAGGATAGTTTTTTTTTTTTTTAATGGAACTGTTCATTTCTTCTGTGCTTTTACTGTTGCAACCAGTTTTCCCACTTGTTTTCTGGTCACCATTTTCCATATTCCAATTTATGCTCTAACTTACTGTGGGGTTTATGATCCAATTTTAAAAAATTCTTTTGTTTCCCAGTGTTCTCAGAGGAAATTGGTGTATTTTTTTTTAATTTAATTTTATTTTTAAACTTTACATAATTGTATTAGTTTTGCCAAATATCAAAATGAATCCGCCACAGGTATACATGCGTTCCCCATCCTGAACCCTCCTCCCTCCTCCCTCCCCATACCACTATGAGGTACCATTTCACACCAGTCAGAATGGCTGCGATCCAAAAGTCTACAAATAATAAATGCTGGAGAGGGTGTGGAGAAAAGGGAACCCTCTTACACTGTTGGTGGGAATGCAAACCAGTACAGCCACTATGGAGAACAGTGTGGAGATTCCTTAAATTGGTGTATTTTTATGCTTAAAAATTCTGTTCACTCTGCTCAAGGATAAATAGCCACAATGCAAAGCCTCAAAGAGCTCACAATCTAGGATAGTCACGTAGACATATAATCATTACAACAGTGTAGTAAATACAAAGTCAGAGATATGTAGCACATACAATCACATTAGCAGAAGGAGTTATTTAATTCTGTTTCAGTATGTCAAGAAGAATCTCACAAAGGAGAAAGCTTTTTATCTGATTCTTGAAGGCTGACTAGTAGTATATCATCTTCCAGGATATGCTAAGGAATTTCCTTTCAGAAGTCCAAAGGCAACAGGGATCCTTAAGAGTTTTTACCTTACTTGAAAATGTGGTTTATTAAGATTATCTCAGTGGTAACATAATGAAGGATTGTTTAAAGCAAGTGGCTGGGAGCATTTAGAGGGGCAGAACAATTAGACCAAACTGACAGTCCAAGCAGGAGATGATCAGGATTTGAAGTAAAGTTATGACTGTAGATAAGAAGAGACATTAAATATATGAGGTATGAAGGAAACTCAGTGGCCTTCATGTGGCTAACTGAATATCATGGATTGGTGTTAAATGTGAAGTCTGAGATAAGGCTGATAACCACAGTTCTAACCTGCAGGACTGGATGGGTGGTGGTGCCATTATTTAAAATACAGTGTAGAGAGGAACGAGCAGGTTTGGGGTTACTAAGTTCAGTCTGGAGTTATGGAGGTTGAGGTCACTGGGGGCATCTACGTAAGGAACACAGGTAGGAAGTGCTGTAAGTTGGAACCTTGAGGAGGGGCAGGCAATGTAGATTTATGCTGCCGGCGTAGAGGTGACAGTAGAATTTGGGGACATGTAGACTAAAATGAGAAGAGAAGCAAGTATACGATGCTGAGCAACATTAACATTTAAGCTGAATGATGAGCACAGAACTAGTAAGAGGCTATAAAGTAGGACCACATGAAGCAAAATGAGAAGTCAGGGAGTGTCACAGGGGCCATGGGAATACAGGATTTCAAAGAGGACAGCATGACGAGGTTCAAGGAGGCCAGGAGACTGGACTGTTTATTCTTTATATGTGAGGTAGAAACACATCTGCCATTAGTTCTTCCATATTTTAAAATTAAACCAAAGTTGCTACTCACTCTACCCTTGTTTCTCTCATTTTAACCCTGGTTAGTGCTGGCTAGACAACAGTCTTAAGCTTTGGAGAAATAAGTAAATATTCAGTTGAACTCTATTAATTGTGGACTTTAATCTTTTCACCTAGAGATTTAGAGATTATAAAACACTTTATTTTGTTTTGAATGTTGCATGTGCTGGATACTCACTTTGTGTTTTTTTTTTTTAAAAAAAAACAAAACCACAAACATTACCCATAGGATGCACACAAATATGCAAGTATGTACATATTCTATATGCTTTTTTCCTCTAGAGTTTTATCATTAATGTAGATTAAAACTAACAATAGACTCAAAGGTGAAGGGGAGAATTTTAGAATTAAGTACATTTGCCTTTAGTAGACAAAAGGCAATAATAAATTTCAGGTCTGGAAATCCAGTAAAATAAATTGAATGAACTGTTACATTTGAAAAAGTAGCTGTAGGGACTTCCCTGGTGGTCCAGTGGCTAAGACTCTGAGCTCCCAGTGCAGGGGGCCCAGGTTCAATCCCTGGTCAGGGAGCTAGATCCCACATGCCACAACTAAGACCCAGAGCAGCCAAATAAATAAATAAAAGAAAAAAAAAATAAAAAGTAGCTGTAGAAAATGTCCTTAATTTTTTTATTATTATTATTTTTACTTTACAATTTTGTATTGGTTTTGCCATACATCAACATGAATCCGCCACAGGTATACATGTGTTCCCCATCCTGAACCCTCCTCCCTCCTCCCTCCCCATACCGTCCCTCTGGGTCATCCCAGTGCACCAGCCTCAAGCATCCTGTATCCTGCATCGAACCTGGACTGGAGATTCGTTTCTTATACGATATTATACATGTTTTAATGCCATTCTCCCAAATCATACCCCCCCGCTACAGTGTCCAAAAGACTATTCTATACATCTGTGTCTCTTTTGCTGTCTCGCATAAAGGGTTGTCGTTACCATCTTTCTAAATTCCATATATATGCGTTAGTATACTGTATTGGTGTTTTTCTTTCTGGCTTACTTCACTCTGTATAATAGGCTCCAGTTTCATCCATCTCATTAGAACTGATTCAAATATATTCTTTTTAATGGCTGAGTAATAGTCCATTGTGTATA